>NW_012098987.1:2842273-2845386 GCF_000951045.1 Mandrillus leucophaeus | reverse complement strand
CCAGAGAGGTTTCAGGGGAGAGGCAAGGTCTTCACATCTAGGATTCTGCCTCCACCGCATCCAATCAAGTAGAACAGTTACGACATTGTTTGCTTTATAATTGGGATTCCAAATAGGACTTCGTTTACAAAAATAGTTTCTCTCTTAAAAAGGAGGATGAACAATTGAATTTTGGCATTAAGTTTATTTTTATGAGGAAATGAAAAGTTAAGTAAGTTAAAGTCATTTTCTATCAAGGTCACATATCTCTAGGTTTAAATGATTTGATGTTTACTGAAGAATTCTCAGCATTATGAGAAGCTGTAAAGGAAGACATGTGGGAGCCTTTGATGTCTATCGTCCATCTTATTGTACTACATAAACAGGAGGATGTTTCCCCAAAAGTGAAGTTAGAAATGAAAGAATAATTATGTTTAATTTACCAACATCGCAATTCTGGTATAAAATCAGGGAAGAAGGAAAATAATTTTCTCTCTCAAATTTTGTATTGTGCATTATGCCCTGCTGTAACAGTTGGAAGAATAAGAGTCATCGACTGGTATAAAGCTAACATTTGGATCATTTAACCTCGCTGTAACCCTGGGAACAAGTGTTTCTCATTAAAGGAAGTGCAATGGTGTATGCAAACTTTTGGAAAGCAATTGTTTACTCTTGTCTGCAGTTACAAGAGGAAGGACTAAGTCATCAAGCTTCCATGTCTGCCTCTGTTTGGTGATTTCTAATACGGGTCACTTATGAGGCCAATCAATTCTGTTCAAGGAAGTCACTAAAGAGGGAAATAATTATATTTGGTACGAAAGCTGATGTGGAAGAAAATTCACAAAAAAACAACTTTGACTCTACTCCAGGCTCTGGCTTAATGGCTTGGAAAACTAATAATTAATTTTCTCAGAAAGATGTCAAATAGCTAGAACTATAATGTCCAAATAACATGCAATCCTATTTTTTCTTAATAAGTGGAATCCTCTTTTAATCATTTTCAAACCAACAACCACAAAATGTATTGTTTTATTCCTGTAATATTTTTCCGCAAGTCTTTTCCACATAGAAAGTTATGTCATTTCCAAGGTTATACACTGAAGACAGAACTTGATTTTACATTCAGATCTCATTGACCTAACAAACAGAATGATAATATTTTTCTCTATTGGTATTGCTATATGATATAGAACATTTGAAAAGTACTGTTTGTCTCCTGTGGGACTTCCCAGATTAGGTTAAGAAGTATCTATTAATATATATGTGTGTGTGTGTCTGTGTGTGTCTGTGTGTGTGTGTGTGTGTATGTGTATATATATATATATTTGAGACAGCGTCTCTCTGTACAGTGGCACAATCTTGACTTACTGCAACCTCTGCCTCCTGGGTTCATGCAATTCTCATGCTTCAGCCTCCTGAGTAGCTAGGATTATAGGCTTGTGCTAACAGGCCCAGCTAATTTTTTTGTATTTTTAGTAGAGACTGGGTTCCACTATATTGGCCAGGCTGGTCTTGAACTCCTGGCTTCCAGTGATCTGTCTGCTTTGGTCTTCCAAAGTGCTGGGATTACAGGCATGAGCCACTGCACCTGGCCAATATTTATACTTTAAACAGAAGGACCTGCAACAATAGCTGGAAAAGATGTTGAAAATAAGCCTCTTCTTCCTTGCTGATGTCCAAGACAGATGGGATAGCCACCAAGCAGAGCGAGTTTCATGGAGAAAAGGTTGTCACAGAGTCTATCTGAACAGATCATGTTGGGAGAAGGGAGATATCCCCTATAATATCTCCATCCCTACCCCAGCAACTCACAATCCAGTTTCATAATGACCCTACCTCATATTGAGGATTACCATGTGTATAGGGTTTATGAGGTGTGGATTATTCGGAATAAAGTTGTGAAGTAAAATATCAATTGTATTAGAAAATATGGTTTGTAGGCCAGGCACAGTGGTACATGCCTGTAATCCCAGCACTTTGGGAGGCCGAGGCAGGTGGATCACCTGAAGTCAGGACTTTGAGGCCAGCCTTGCTAACTTGGCAAAACCCCATCTCTACTAAAAATACAAAAATTAGCCGGGCTTGGTGGCGCATGCCTGTAAACTAAGCTACTTGGGAGGCTGAGACAGGAGAACTGCATGAACCTGGGAGGTGGAGGTTGCAGGGAGGTGGAGGTTGCAGTGAGCCGAGGTCATGCCACTGCACTCCAGCCTGGACAACACAGCAAGACTCTGTCAAAAAACAAACAAACAAACAAACAAAGGGGTGGGGGAAGGAAAGGAGGAGGGGAGGGGAGAGGAGAAAGAAAAAAAAAGAAAGAAAAAGAAAAGAGGAAGGAAAATAAAATACAGTTTGTAAAAAGCTCACTTCTGATAGCAGAGAGGTTGCTAACTATTTTTGTCTTTCAGCTTTGTAAAGCGCTAGTTGGAGGCTAAGACAGCACAGATGAAATACATTTGTGATCCCAAATAGGAAACGTCTGTCATTACAGGAGGTGCGTAATAGAGAGAAAGTGAGTAAACTTTCCCTCTGGGCAGTTAGTGGGTAAAGGGATCCCACTTCAGATTAAAGGACTTGAAGCTTGCACCCATGTTCCAGATTCAGACTCTCACTCCATACATCAGAATTCTGCCAGGCTAAATGTAGAAAAGCAAACCACGCTAATATGGAACAACTACAAGGACTGCTTCCTCCTCTGAGTGCTTCTATCTGAAGAATTGCCTGAATATGTAGTATCTCCCATATCTCCATAGCAGGTTCCTTTTTATCATCATGAGATCAACCAATGGAGAGAAATTTGGCTTTCTGTATGCCTCCACCTCTTTTTATCTCCCCTACTTTCCAGATAAAGTAATAGGAATGAAGCAATGAAAGTCACATTACAGCTTACAATAGGACAAGCCTGTTTATTTGCTTGTCATTGGTTCTTATCTAGCACTGGATGTAAATCTATGTGCTATGGGAAAAATAAAAGTTAAGAACTTGCTATAATTTGAGACTTGAAATTCAAACCTATTATAATACTATGACTATTTTACAAGTTATTGTTTTTTCTTGGCCTAGATGGTTTATTGAGATGTTTAAAAAGTATTATTTAGCAAAGGCTGTTCGCAATGGCTTACGCTTGAAATCCC
>NW_012098987.1:2840088-2841888 GCF_000951045.1 Mandrillus leucophaeus | reverse complement strand
ACAGATCCAAAAAAGGAAGCATTGATTCCCACGAAACAGAATAAAACCTAGATAATCCTTGTATGTTGTTAGACACTTGAAAACTTTTCTCTCCAAAGTATGTTCTTTTCTCTTTTACAAACTGTGGTCTCAGAGTCACAGAAACCATCACTCTTTTGCCTTTGCTCATACCAGTTTTCAGTAACTTTTAGAATAAAGGACAAAATTTCAATCCTCTCAAGATTCAACTCTTATATTTTAACGGAAAATTTCTTTCCAAAGGATGTTTTTACATTTCTTACATAATCCTAGAATAAATATAAAGAGACATTGAGAGATGACCTAATCTATCCTCATACTTCCTCAAAAGTAAACAGCAAAACCACCCTAAAGTAATGGGAATAACGCTATTTAGTACAAAAGCTTGAGAAAGGACTCCACCGTGTGTTACATATCACAGTAATAATTCCCTTTAAACTAACAGGTGAGTTCTCATTCTGGATAACCGAAGCAGCATCATTGAAATCTATTTCTTCCCCTGTTCTCAGCTGGGTTCCAAAGTTGAATTAATATCACAAACTTTAAAAACTGCGTTATTTCACTGCCTCTCCGGTAGACTGCAAGCTCCTTGAAAAATGGGAACCAGGTCATCATCTTTATATTAGACTCTACATTCTAACTCAGTGCCTGGCATATCCTTGTGTTTATCAAGCAATGAATCAAAGTACTTCAAGTGCATCAAACACTAAACCAACACACTGGCTTATAAATGCTTTTTAATTATATGCTTACAATGCTTGTTAACATTTGCATGATTATCATTTAAAATACATTTTTTGTTATAGCTGTTTCTTTCCCTTCATACCTAGGTAGCCCTTATTTTTTCAGCTGTATTTAGCTCAATTATTGGTGTATTAAAAATTAAAAATTTAGACAAAGGCTCAGGCATAATTGGAATATGGAATTAAGATTTGAAATAAATAAAATGGTCAAAAATATTAGTCACAATTTTCTTTTAAGGAGTTATAATAATGCATTTTCTAACTTTCTGATATAGTTCTATACAAAAAGATATTTAATTTCAATATGGTCACATGATGCCTACTGTATAATAACCTGTGAAACAAACTAATTTGGATAATGTATGTTTTCAGGAATGTAACTTCACTTTAAAAGTATCTTTCATTCTACACAGCAGGGGAACATACAAGAGGGAGAGTTTCCCTGAGCCAGTCTTCTGTCATGTGGCTGTTAGTCTGAAAACTCTGAAACAAGGTAGGCACTTCTTTTCTTCCTTGCATAACTACCAGCTGCTACTGCCACCTTCAATTCAATGTTCCCTATTGTCTATTTGCCATTAATCACATGGGTTGGTTTGATATTTTGGCCAGTTTAAAACTGAGTCATATAGTAGGTATCTATTAAATGTTTATTTCAGATGAGGGATGCAAGGATAGAATGACTGAGGAAAGAGAAATAAATTTGGTGGGGAAAATGGTAAGAAGAGATGGCACATGGAACAGAAAATGAAGGAATAACTTCATTTAAGGAAAGTATAGGAGATAATTTTTTTCTGCTGAAACTAAAGAAGAACAATAAGGGAACAAGAATGTGTATGAAATGATACTTATATGCTACTGAGCAAACTCCCTGCGAGTCATTCTGTGTAACCTCTCAAATCTGAATCACTTTTTAACAGAAAATCGGAAAATATTTTTGCTTGATGTGTGTGTGTGTGTGTGTGTGTGTGTGTGTGTGTGTGTGTGTTAAGATTCAGAGAAGTTTTGGGTGGTCATTGGAGAATTTCAAGTTCTTGTTTTA
>NW_012098987.1:2821580-2840038 GCF_000951045.1 Mandrillus leucophaeus | reverse complement strand
TAAATTTGGTGGGGAAAATGGTAAGAAGAGATGGCACATGGAACAGAAAATGAAGGAATAACTTCATTTAAGGAAAGTATAGGAGATAATTTTTTCTGCTGAAACTAAAGAAGAACAATAAGGGAACAAGAATGTGTATGAAATGATACTTATATGCTACTGAGCAAACTCACTGCGAGTCATTCTGTGTAACCTCTCAAATCTGAATCACTTTTTAACAGAAAATCAGAAAATATTTTTGCTTGATGTGTGTGTGTGTGTGTGTGTGTGTGTGTGTGTTAAGATTTAGAGAAGTTTTAGGTGGTAATTGGATAATTTCAAGTTCTTGTTTTAATATTTATTCTCTTCAAGACTTGAACATCAGTAATGATTCATTTTTTAAGAAAGGAAATTATCCACTTTGACAACCCCAAACTGTAGGCTTCAGAGCTCATTCTACATATATTATTTCCTGTTTCTATAAACATGAGTCTCAGAGGTCTTACAATTCTTTATTTAAAATAAAGGTAGATGCCTCTGAATATGAATTCCTTTATTACTAAAATCTGCTTAGTTAAGGGATCTAGAAAGACTGCTGTACTAACACAGAATTATCAGGGCTCATTACAACTACATCACTGAAGAAGACTCCAGCACACATTGCAGTCACTGTCTTTCAAACTCCAAGAAGAAAGTATCTACCTAGTGACAATTTCCACTCTAGTAAGTTTAAAATAGAACCGAACTGCATCTCTGCCAGTCTTCCTCCTGCATTCCCTTTGTTCGAATGATGGCAATGGCTTCTAGCTAGTCATCGAGTCAAAAGCCACAAAATAATCTTACAATTTTTATCCCACTTGTTTATTCCAATTATTCCATTTACTGTCATATTCAGCTAGTCACGAAATCTGGTTGAAACCACCACTTACATACTCTTCACATTCACATTCTTCTATTCATTCCTACTATTATAGGACATAGTTCAGATTTTCATGATTTCTGCAATAGTCTGTAGTTTTTCTGTCTCTATACTTTCATCACACACTGGTAGAAATGTTTTTTTCATGTGTAGTTAAGAGTGTTTACAGCTTTCTATTCCTTATTCACCTGAGACTTTAAAATGCAACGTGGGACTTCTGTTTAAACTTCATGAATTGGCCAAACACAGGAATTTCTTCTCCCTGTTGTGACTTTACAAAAAGGATAATAATAAAAATATACAAAAACCTTCAGAATGAAGGAAAGAGAATGGGAAAGGGCCTAATGTGGGCAGTCATTGAATTTATTCTTATCAGAAGAACCCTGACAGGCTCCAGATTGAGATGCAGCAGGTGGCAAGAATTGTGGGACTAGAGAAAGGAGCTGAAAGCAAGAGAATAACTGACCATCTGAAAACATTGCTGAGACCCCCCCCCCCTCAACGTCCTGTTCACCATCATGGGCACTTAGACTGTTACTGCCTCGGGAAGAACACCCAAGGTTTATTCTCATGAGAAATTAAATCTGAAAAGCTGTGGGCC
The DNA here is from genome assembly GCF_000951045.1 of Mandrillus leucophaeus. Classification (NCBI taxonomy): domain Eukaryota; kingdom Metazoa; phylum Chordata; class Mammalia; order Primates; family Cercopithecidae; genus Mandrillus; species Mandrillus leucophaeus. The sequence goes on along the minus strand of NW_012098987.1, from coordinate 2,838,539 downwards.
CAGAAACTCCAGGCAAATAGTGAGACTGAGATGAAAATTAAAAAGTTAAATAAAATCCTGTATAAGAACTGTTGAACTCTGAGTTCTCTTGTCCATCCTGCTCCCGGGAACCACAGGAGCAGGTGTAAGCCTCTCAGGTAGAAAACCTGGGGCTTTTCCTCTGGACAAAGTGAAGAGCCTTAGAGATGAGATTTCCAGAAAGTGACATTGGCAGCACTTTTAAACAAACGCATACACACCAGCGCAAATTCAGTCTTGCAACCTTAATACCCTAGAGTGTAACTCTCCAGGTACCACAGAGCCCAGCAGAGAACACAGCACCAGCCATCTTCTCAGGGTCTTATTGTTACAATATGAACCAACAGACAAGGATTACAAAACAAAGAAAGACAAACCACTAATGTGAAAGGTGGATACAATCAAACTGGAAAATCAAAAACCCAGATGAACCACAATCAGCACATGAAACAATGAGGAAGCAGACTTTAAAAAAAATGTAAGTATAATACTCTAGAGAAACTAAAAATTATACTGCATCATAACACGCTACTGAAATTTAACTATCAGAAAATAAGAACGCTTGACTATTACAAATCTGATAGCTGAACTATAACTATTAAGTGCTGAGAAAGAGTTCAGAAAATCACTTGAATCAGAATATGAAGAAAAGGGAAGGAAAATAAAACAGATAACAACATTAGAGATCAATCATGAAAATCTTAGTTAAAGGAAATCCAAAGAGAAAGAATCAAGAAATTTGTATGTGACCGGGGGAAACAGTCTAAGAATGTCTTTTTTTAAGTTAGCATAGACAAAAACATTTCCAAACATGAATATTCTCCAAGGGAAAAAAACGAGATGCAAAAGTGGTTCTCCTATTGATTATTTCTCGGAAAGTTACTGACTTCCATGAAAACAAAGAGACAAACCTGAAAAGACATAGAATCCAGGCAAGAGTCTGGGCCACATCTGAGCAAGACTCGATCTCAAAAAAAAAAAAAAAAAAAAAAAAAAGAATGGGGAGGATAATGAGGAAGAGCAAATAGAATGAACTCCGTGTCTCTCTAACACTTGACCTGAAGTAACTCCACTTTTATCTTGTTTTCTTTGGGAATTATAAATACAATTTTATTTAGTAAAAAAAAAAAAAGGTTCTTCTGCTTTAGAAGTATTTATGAAGTACAGCTATAAACAATGGAGAAAGGAATAGGAGACTCTGAGAGATGAGAACAAAAGGAAACATCTCTATTGTAAAATAACTCAATATGGCAATAAAAGACAGAGGCAGAGAAATAGCAGCAGAGCAGCAGTAAAAATAGTAATAGCCTATGAATCAAGAAACTTGGATTTTATTCTGTCTCTGTACTACCAGCCAAATAACTAAAAATCAAGAAAAAAAAAGGAACCAAAATAGAAGCAGATTAACAGGCTATCCAGATATTACAGTTATCCAAGGCAGGCTTTTTAAAAAACTCATCATAAATATATTGAAGGAAATATGTGACAAGATGGAGAATTTCCCCATAAAATAGAAATCTAAATTAAGCAATTCAAATGAAATCTTAGAAATAAAAATTATTAAAAATTTGAAATGGGCTTAACGACAGGTATTGATCTGGATGTTAATTACTTGGTGTACACTTCAGATTTATGTACTTTACAATATGTGTGTTATATATTTTACCTCAGTCAATGTATTTTTAATTCATTCCTTCTGCTTGCGAAAATGGGCTGGTGAGTGAGAAGGGGAGTGAGCAAGAATGAAATAGGGAGAAGTGCTTACAAAATTCGTGTGGTCGGTCACCAAAAGAGATGACGGCATGGATTAGGTGGCAGTGATGGAGCAGGTAGAAAGAAAGGTTTTGAAATAATGTTAATTGGATTGCTAATGAATTTTCCAGTTTTGACAGCTATTTTTTTGAGATACTGAGTTGGAAAAGTGTATGCAACATCTCTCACATAGGTGATTGGATATAGACGTACTAAGCTCAGAGTGGAGATCTGGGCTAAAGATACAAACTAAGTTCTCAGCATAAAAATGCAATTTAAAGAAAAGTGTAAGGTTTAATGAAATCACATAGAGAGTGTACATGGAGAAGAGAAAGGGACCCAGGTCAAAGGCCTGAAATCACCAAAATTTAGAATTTGGATGCAGGAGTTGGAGACACTTCTGAAGAGGAATGGCCCGTGAGGTAGGAGGAAAGCCACATGAATGTGGCTTCAAAGAAGTCTTGAGTGGAGAATGTGTCAATAAGCAGAGAGTGACCAGTCATATCACATTATGCTGTGAAAATGAGATTTGACTGTGCGGATTTTATGTTTGGCTTTGATGGAAGCATTTCAAGGTATAGGTGGAAAAACGCTAAAAGAAGTGAACTTAAAGGAGAACAAGAAGTGAAGAAGTAGAGACAACAAATAGAGAAAACTCTTGCATTGTGTGAAGGGGAGAAAAGAAATAAGGTACCTTGAGGAGTGCAAGGAATTCTTTTTTTTTTCTTTTTTGAGATAGAATCAGTCTTTTGCCCATGCTGGAGTGTGGTAGCAGGATCTCGGCTCACTGCAACCTCTGCCTCCCAGGTTTAAGTAATTCTCATGCCCTAGCCTCCTGAATAGGTGAGATCACAGGTGCCCACCACCATGTCTGGCTAATTTTTATATTATATATTTCTGGAGACAGGGCTTCACCATGCTGGCCGGGCTGATTTCAAACTCCTGACTTCAAGTGATCCTCCCGCATCAGCCTCCCAAAGTGCTGAGATTACAGGCATGAGCCACTGTGCCCAGCCAAGTATTTTTTTTAAATGTGGGATGTATTAAAGCGCACTTCTACTTTACAGGAGAAAATGCTTGAAAAAATTAGAGTGGATGGGTTGCAGTCTAATTTTCAAGCAGATGAAGTGCAAGGGATTTTCTTTCATTTTAATCAAAGGGGGAATATTTGAGTACAGATGCGCTTAGGTTTAGGAATTCAGTGCTGATGAGATGATGATGGGCTTCTTCTCTGAATGCTTCTAGTTTCCTTTTACAGTTTGAAAAATTTCATCAGAATGTGAACAAGAATGGCGAGGTGGAAAGGAAAAAAGAAAAGATAATTAAATGACCATCTTGGGGTATTAGGAAGCAAATTTACTGAAGAAATAGAGCAGCGTTACCAGAGAGGGTCACCTTGAGATGCGTGGCCATCTATTTATAGTAAGACCACTTATTGGGGTTCGCTATCTTCCCAAGCAAAGTTCAGTAATATGATTTGGAGCAGAGTCTTGGAGCCAGAGGAAAATTAGATTTAACCCTGACCTGGATTTTTCCATGGGAGAAAGATAGAAAGGGGAGCATTTCATCCAACTCAAATGCTATAGCGTCTCACACTGAACACCCTGGAAAGCTCTGTCGCTCTTAGGCACAGAGAAGCTAGGGATAATCCTGAAGTTGCTATCACTATTGGTTCTACTCTTGACAAAACTGCCCTTTGTCAAGTAAAGAAGCTCATCAAGTGATAGCAACATCTTTGGACATGCTTGATAAAAAAAACCAAGGGACTGCTAAGCCTCTGGTAAGTTTTCTCTCAGGAGAATTATTTGGTAGATAAAATACTTAAGGCAACACATTGCAAGCCACAGCATTGACAATCCATGTACTGGCTCTGACTTAAAGAGGCAGTTGTGGTCAGACCTTCCATCCTCACCTATTTCAAACTCAGCCAATCCTCCTTAGCAGTATATTAGAGAATAAAAATGTCCTTTAGAGATTCGCTGATATTTGATGAAGATGGACATCTCCATTAGAAAGCTCATCATTTGCAAGCTATCAAAAAGACAGTTTTTTACTTTCTTGGTCAAAATGTTTAACTGGTAGAATGTTTTAAAGTGTACCTATGGTAAAAAAAAATTCAACAGTATACATTTGTCAGCTGTCTTATAACTTAGAAAAATGTAACTTATTATGATACAGACCTGTTTATCTTATGCTGATGTTTCTTTTATAATCTACTGAGAGAAAAAAAAAAAAAAAAAAACACGTGAAGTGAAACAACACGTTTATTCTTAGAAAGAACATGGAGGCATGTGTATAAAAGTGGATTGGGAATGTGGTGCTTCTTACAGTTCCTGGAAGTTGGGAGGAAGGAGAGGAAGCTATGGAGGGCCTGGATGGGGTAGCTCATGCCTGTAATCCCAGCACTTTAGGAGGCCCAGGTGGGAGGATCACTTGGGGTCAGGAGTTTGAGACCAGCCTGGCCAACATGGTGAAACCGCATCTCCACTAAAAATACAAAAATTAGCCACGCATGGCGGTGCATCCCTGTAATCCCAGCTGAGATCCCTAGGGAAGCTGACACAGTGGAATTGCTTGAACCTAGCTGGCAGAGGTTGCAGTAAGCCAAGATCATGACCATGCATTCCAGCCTGGGCAACAGAGCAAGACTCCATCTCATAAACAAACAAACAAACAAACAAAAAAACACTACAGAGGGAGTCACCAAAGTGGAGCTTGTGCTTTAGCTTAGCTATCTATCCCCAGAATGGCCTGTCCTGGCCACTCTGTCCAGCTGAGACTACTGAATCTTCTATCATTTGTTACTAACCTCTGGACTGGCAAAATCACACCTAATTGTGTTCTTTTCCGACAGTCAGTGCACATTTAAACTGATAAAGCAAAGAAACATTCAGTCATTTCACATACATGAAATGTCTCTTCAAGAGGAAGGCTTACTCTTTTCTAAAAACCCCAGAGTCTATGTGTAAATGAGTGTTGTTCCCATCACAATACTTATTTTACAAGCAAGTTATTCTAACAATGATCTGAATGTTATTTTGATGAATTCCTCTTGGAGATCAATCATCTAAGAATATTAGTCACGTAACTACACACAGTTAACCATTTCAAATCCTTTGTGGACCAAGAGAGATGGACAGGTGAACAAACGGATGAACTACTACTAGATGAATTACAGATAGACCTGAAGTCACAGCTCCTTCTGGATCCACTCCTAGAAGTCACTACAAAGATAATTAAGTTATTTAAACTTCTGTGCCTCTGATATTTTCTGTCTAGAAAATAACTCATTACACTTGGGGCCCAGATTCCATTACAAGTTAAAGGAGGAATAAATGAAAAAGTGCCTGATAGTCATCAAGCTACATAGCATACCAGGCATTGTAATTTTTCAGCACCTCATAATCTCCTTACAAAGAGCTGTCTCAAGTTCTCCATTAAAACACCGAATTCTCTTATATATTGGGGAGAATTGAGTTAGATCCGTATCTCCTGTCAGAAAAAAACCTCTGAGACAAGTTGTCAAAATGGACAAAGCCAACTAACAAATAGTACATGTGGTAAAATAGATAATAATTTTGAAGGAGAAATGGACACCAAAACAGTTACGCAAAGTAAAACTTGAAAGAAGGAGCAGTGACTATCTTAGACAAGTACATGTAGACTGGAGGTCCCATGAATATTTGAAGGACAAAGCAAAGTTAGAGTAGAGCTATAACCACACTACTATGAGAACACTAAATAGGAATGATCAAATTGTCTTTGTTTGAGGCATTTGGAGAAGGGAAAGGCCGCATCCTAACTGAGCCTTTTTGTTAAGCCTCTGACTTAAGAAATTTCCGGAATATACTTCAGAAATATATAGGGATATATTTTTTATTATCGAGAATTGCATTCAAATGGTATAGACAAAAGTTTTTCATTTTAAGCTTAACATCCTCTCTCTCACCTAAAATAGCTATAACTATTAATTTATCATATATCCTTCTGAACATTAAAGACATATTTACATACCTATATATATAGAGAGAGAGAGAGCAAAAGAAACAGACAAAACTTTCTTTTTCTTTTTCTTTTTCCCTAGATCTCCCTTACTTTGTGCTTTACTCTGCTGCTGGCCTGGAAGACTAGAGTAAAGTTAAAGGGGGTAGAAGAGTATAAGACAGGGTTGGAGAGAAAGGCCGGAGCCAGACCATTCTAAATGTCAGGCAGTGGTAAGGAAGTTAGTGTGTATTCTAAGTTGTTTAAATGCAAAAACAGGGAATTGTTATAATCTGACTATTTCTAAAGGGTACTCTGGCAGCTGGGGAGGAGATACTATCAGAATGGGGCATAATCCATATTGAAGAGAGCATGAGAGTTGGAGAATGAGAGACAGTAAATACAGACAACTAGAGAAGTTTTGCTGTGAAGGGGAAAAGAAAATTGGCACTTCTCCAAAGCAGGCTCCAATTTACTATATCCAGCACGTTCCCCTCTTAAAATTCTGCTGACAGTTCTTGAGGCCATAGTTCTTGGTCTATCACAGACTTTTTTTTTTTTTTTCCAAATAGAGAAATGAGCAGCATCATGTGATGAAACGTGAAATCCCTGACCTATCACAACCCAGCCCTCATCTCCAGACCTATGCTTTCTGAACCAGCCAGATTGTAAGCTTCACATCTGAATGAAAGTCTCAAGCCGTCATTCAACAGCAGCAGCTAAGGAGAATCACTCCACACCCCGCCAAGGTGACCCTCTCATTTCATTTCTAAATGAAGTTCAAACTCCAATCCAGCATTCAAGGTTTCCATATTGCCCCCATTATTGCCTTCACATGCTCTCTCTTCTAGTTAAATATAGCTAAGGTCTGCACCTTTGTTTACTCTAATCCCTGTACATAAAATGACCAATTCCTCAATTCCACATGGACATGTGCTGTGTGTCTTTCAAGACTCCAGTCAAATCATTCAGTTTCTGAATCTCTGGCCATAAAATAATGTTTCCCCTCTAAAATGGAACTACTATACTAATCCTTTCTATAAGACCCTAAGTAAGTCTTTTGAGTATGTCTTGAACCTAATAGTGGTCAATACATTTGTTGAATAATACTGTTGTAACAGAGTGTTACAATGGGTTATTTCTTCTGTTTCATCTGAGTACTCCAAGCTAGTGCGTCTCAAAAGTGACTGTGAATAGAAGTCACCTGGGCACCAGGTAAAAACGTAGATTCCCATTCAGTAGGTGTGGGATGAGACCTAAGATTTAGCATTTCTTCAAGGTACCAGGTGAAGCTGCTGCTGGTACTTGGACCACACTGAATATCAATCTACTGAATAGGTGCCAACTATTTTCACACTGCAAAGTGGGACCGCAAACATAGAGAAGGTTGCTTAACATTAGTTTAGTGACATGGACATGGAACAGAAAATTCAACTCCAGCTTTTATAAGGTTGGAGGGGCCAAGAAAGAGCCTGGAGTTTAGAGGAATTTTGGAGAGAATGCTGTGTAATGACGGCCCTGCCTACCCAACTACAACCCAATCTATGGGAAACGGGAGATGCTGTTCCAACCATTAAGCCTAAGGAGAATGTCCTGAAATGGACTGATACAGAGCTGAATTTGTACGTCCTAGAGTTTGAGAGGCACGATGCCTGAGAAATCTAAAGGAAAAGAGACTGTAACAGTCTGCCTGCTGGGGTGGACAGTGTTCTGTAGTGAGGTTGCTATATTGGAAGAAGCTGCATGCCAAGAATTCATTGGACAAATGATGTGCATTATTTTCCATGGAAGAAATGTGGACCATACCCGTGTGAGAATCTGTGTGGGGTTGTCTTAGATGTTGCACAGAAAGGCCACCAGAATGGGTTTGGATACCTCACCAGAAAGATGCTGAAGCTATTAGGATAGGTATCTCAGGGATGAGGGAGAATTGCAGTTAAAAAGTCTGAATCACTTTGTACTTGGCCTTACCAGTGGAGCAGGAGTGAGAGACCCCCTGTGATGACAAGTTTCCCCAACAAGCCCAAAGAGAAGGTCTCAGCTATAACACTTGCCAAAACTCAGAGACAGCTGCACAGGTCTTAACTGCGGGAGAGAAAGAATTGTAACACAACTTTAATAGATTTTTCCTTATTGTACAGGAGTGAAGACTTTAATTGATGAACTGAGACTTTAGTGAAAGTGTTCAAAGGACATTTTTGCTATCTGAGAATAAAAGTCAATGGCATCTGCTCAAGTTGTCATCAAAGACGTTGGGAAGAACAAATTCTAAAAACAATTTTGAAGGGGCAGTAGAAGACAAACAGTTGTTTTAAAGTTCTACCCTTTGAGTCTAGCTTGTTGAAAGACACAATTACATAGTTACCTCAAAGCACAATATAAAATGCACACTCATGAGTACCAGTTAGCCTTAAACTAAGCCCATAATACTGGTTTAGCTTTGAAGGTGGTAGTATTAAAACAGGTCCTCCAAGAAGCAGATATCAAGATGAGACAGAACAGCTGCACAGAGATTTAGTAGGGGCAACATCCATAAGGGAAAATAAGAAGGGAATCAAGAGAGACTGGGAGTGCTGTCAAACCACCATGTAGAATTGACTTTTAACTTGGGTGAAGGACACAGGGAAGGAAAGTTTAGCGGAGCTGTCTTAGACAGAAGTGCAACTCTAGGTGAGGTCAGCAAGGCCTTTGGAGTCCTAAAGCCAAAGTTTATTATCAGGAGCTCCATGTCACCAAGAAACAGGTCTGAGTTTGCGTCGCTGCCTCCACTCAGTCATTGATGAGTGTAGCCCGTGGGAAGCCTGTCTTCTTGGAAATGAAGTAAAGGTTTCAATGCACAGCAACTGGTGCTATAAGTCAATTATGCTCCCTACAGTCCAAGCAGTGCATTCTCATAACTGCCACAGGAGTAATACGGATTTTTAATATATTTACTTACTTATTTTTGCTATGTTACCTTGAACTGAGAAGAGACCATCTTGAGGATAAATCATGGCTCATGCTCTCATATTTTCAGATGTTATACAATTGCCCTTGGACAGTATATTTATAAAAAGCTAAATGTCACTTTTCTTCATCGGAATTGAAAAGGTGTTATTGATATGGACATATGCTCGACAGCAAGCAACAGTCACACCAGGTCCAGAACTCACTAAATTATTGTAGAAAAACCCAAATGTGACTTTTCAAGGGCTCTCAGATCATACTAAGTACAGACCATTGCAGCACCCATGTGCATTTGGTAATTATCCACTGACATGAACATCTTAACATAAAAACTCATTTAAAAATAAAAGTTGTTCTCATTAAACTGCTCAAGAGAGCAACATTAATATTCAGTTTGACAAAGATTATAATTCAAGGCCTGGCGTGGTGGCTCACGTCTGTAATCCCAGCACTTTGGGAGGCTGAGGCGGGCGGATCATGAGGTCAGGAGTTCGAGACCACCCTGACTAACACAGTAAAACCCCGTCTGTACTAAAAATACAAAAAATTAGCCAAGCATGGTGGCGGGCACCTGCTGTCCCAGCTACTCGGGAGGCTGAGGCAGAAGAATGGCATGAACCCGGGAGGCAGAGCTTGCAGTGAGCCGAGATCACGCCACTGCAGTCCAGCCTGAGCAACAGAGCGAGATTCTGTCTCAAAAAAAAAAAAAAAATTATTATAATTCAGGCTTTTCAATAGTTGTTAATCATCAAATTATACCTTTACATAAAAGCAAAGGACAATTTAAGGAGTGACACTAATGTGCAACAAACACAACTAGTTTAACTGTTTAGCCATACCTACTTAAGTCAATATAAAACGAAACCAAAAAGTTAATTCCGTCAGTTATTTTATCTATGCAATATTGATTATGCAGGTTAAACATATTTGACTGACTCAAGTTTTATTGGGGAACAGCCTTTGATTGTATTTCCAAAATAGACAAGATTGATTTTTTTGTGTGTAATTTACACGTTTTAGCCCCTGTGAACACAGCCTTGGGGATGAATAATAGCAGCATAAATATAAGCTGAAGTAGGACTTATAAGCAAGAATAGATGATAAATAAGGATAGGACCCTAAGGAAACTAGCATCATACGGCATGAATGAGTGGAGGCTAAAGGGGACTGGAACACTTTAATCTTGAAAGCTAAGGGATTCCTTCCAGATTCAAATCATTATTCACCTTTCTCTCAGAGGAAGATATTGTGTCAGGTATATGTCAAATATTTATTACTTAAACAGTAAAAAAATTTCCCCTATCTTTGTCATACCATAAATGAAAATTTAAAAATCAATTTTGGTTGAGGTCACCAATGAGGTAATATCAAAATCCACACTAAAAGACAAATAAGTAATGTCATAGGGAACTATTCTCCCTATATTCCCATTACAACTCACATATATTTCCATTTATAGTATATTTATAGCTTTTATACTGTATGTTCACTATTTGAATGTCTACCTTCCCCAATGGACTTCTAAACATATTAAAGATATTAAGTATTTCTCTTCAAACTATTTGTATCACTAGCAACTAGGAGTGTTCTTGGGGATTAAGGGGACAGATTTTGTCAGGTTCAGACCTTGGCTCCAACACTAAATGTGTTTCCTTGAGCAACTTAGTAAACCTCTTCATGACATGATTTAAAAGAGGAATTATAACACTTAACCTCAGTGTGTTATGAGAAGAAATGGAATGTAAAGCCTTAATATAAGATATAGTAACCACAAAATATTGTTATTATTGTTATCACTATCATGGTTATGATTTTTTAAAATTACAGCAGATGTCTGTAAAGACTTGGTTAATGAATATGCTTTGTGACCCTATCAGCCCAAAAATAAACTCAAAATTCAAAGATTATGGAAGTTCACAGTAAAAATAAATCATGTTAAATACTTGACTCCATAATGCCATACCCTGTCATTTTTGAATTATTTGTTCATATATAATTCTAAACTGTGCAGCCCCATGTAAGGAGCCTTCTGGGATCTCATGTCCCACCAGTGAGGCAGGTGGAACACAGTCGAGGCCTCGAAGGGTAGAAATGTGGAGAATAAAATTAAGAAGATAGTAACAATCCTCTGCTCTTAAGAGAGAGGCTCCATGTTCAAATGCCTAAGTCTAAGAGGTGTGGTAAATCTGAATCCAATACAAGTCAATATTGATATCAAACTTTTGAGTAACTGTTTTCATGTTCTTGAAAAACTACTAAGAAAAGAAATATGGTTGATGCATAATAAGCAAAGTTTGTCAACAATGAGAACACTAAGAATTAAGCAATAAATCTCAACGAGAAAATGCTGCAAGCAGGAATCAAGCCAAATGGAAAATATGAAGTCCCATGCAGCAAAATTCAATAAAACGATTTAAAAAAAAATGTATCAACTGAAAAACTGTAAGAGATAACAAAAAATTTTAGAAAGAAGACTAATTACAAAATAAATATTCAGACATTGATAGTGGCTTTATATACTAGCAATATCCTATTAGAAAATACGATAAAATATTCCCATTTAAAGAAGAAATAAAAATATAAAATCTATAGAAATAAACACATCAACAAATAGATAGGAACTGAATTTAAAGCATATAAACATTTACAGAGAGATGGAAAATAAATCTCAAATAGATAGAAAACTATACAATAGTAGGTTTGAAAGGATTTATCATCATAAACAAATCAACTCTTCCTAAATCAATACATAAATTTAAAGCAACTTCAATACAAATTTCAAATGATGATTTTGTACCTAAGAAAGGACTATAAAATCCATCTGGGAGAATAAACGGGGAAAAGAGTCAAGAAAAAAATGGAACTGAAACTCTGTAAGATGAGAACAAAATAGAGGTTATTAGCTGAAACAGTACAAGTTAAACAGAGCTGAGGAACATGTCAAGAGAGGATCATTTAACGAAAGAGGTTTTAAGCACAGGAGAGACAATTACAAGTCTTAAACTGAAAAGGTCACAGGCAGAAGGATCAAACTAGCCTCAAAAAACAGTTCAGTGTCAGCCAGAAGTCAGGGGAACCCCACTGAGGAAGGTCGTGGTTGGATACCGAGGCAACCTCCCACCAGCTTCTGTGGAAGGTATGTGATTTACAGGCTTTTGGGGATGACATTCAGAGCTTATGGAACTGAGTCTAAGTGTGCACCAAGAGCATCTCATCTCTCTGCACATAGGCCTCAAATTCTTCTTAGTGCTTCTCAGTCATAAAATCAAGTACCTACTGACATGTGCCAGTCACACCACACATTCTCAGTCACAGCGGGACAGAGCCAAATTAATGCTTCCCAGAACTGATGCACCTGCCTAAGTCTCAGGCAGCTTGGCCCATCAGTGGGGGCATGGGAGCTTCCAGGATGAGAGTCTCTCTAGATAGAGCCATCAAATGCTGTGACAACTACCATCTCTATAGGATATTAACATTCAGGTGGAAAGAGGGATGAGTAATTCCTATCCTTCAGATATTTTGAAACATTAAAACGTTTGGGAGGGTACAGAACAACTTCCTGGTGATTGGCTAAATATAACATAACTGTTTAAGAGCACACACTTGAGCCAGAACATATGGACTTGAATCTTGACTTTACCCCCTTTCTAAATGTAAGTTGTCATTTAACTTTTCTTGATCTATCTTTGGTAAGCTGGGGTTAATATCTCGTAAGACTGTTGTGAGGATTATGAGCAAATATATACAGCATTTGGAAGCATGATTATTTCATTGCACTACAAAGCATTTGCTCTTATTTTAAATGACGCATTTAGTAGTAGGTAGAGAGGACTTCTTGTCCCTTCAACCGTAAGCCTTTTTACCAACAATCTTTTTGTTTTCTATAGAAACAACAGAGTCATAACTGATACTTTTTTTCTCAAAAAGTACCTGAAAAAATTCCTCAGCAGAGCCTAAAAAGACCCAACGAGGAGGTCTATACAGAATACATCCTCCTTTTGCAATCCTGAAGTGGTTCCATTTTCAGGAAGCTGATTCCCTTTGGCAAGCACAAAATTATCATTTGACATTTGCAGGTGATGCATGTCCTCGGAGAAAGAAATGTAAGCAATGTCAGAGTTCTCCTGTCCATCAGCAAAGGAAACACATGTGAGCCCCAGGCTGTTTGTGCCAGAGTCCTTCCCAATAAAATGGGTCAGAGCTCTTCTGCAGTCTGCATTCTCTCTCACACGGTCCACTGAAGACCAAAGCAGCATATTGGAAGTTCTACCGCTTGTTCCACTCCCACTCCCACAAGTCAGCAAGGGAACATGGGACCAAACCTCACATTCAGGAATTGTATTGACACCTTGTAACACCTTTATGATGAGTTGAATTTCTGAGTTACTTTACATGTGTATCTTTAAAATTTTTCTCCAGACAGTAGAAATGAATGTCGTATTCTGAATGCAAAGGTGAGGTGCATCAAACACACAACCAGCAAGGCATGCAGGTTGCCAAAAAAAAAAAAAAGAAAAAAGAAAAAAGGTATTGGAAGTAATAACCATAAGTACTTTCGCTGAATTAACTGAAAATTTAGGAAATAGAAAATAACATGGGAAGGCCATATTGTCTGCTCCACTCAACACTCTCTACCCCAGTGAACACACATGCACATACAATAACAGACACATACGCACATGTTTTCTCCTCTAACCTTCAAGAGGATACAGCCTGAATACTGCTCTTACCTGAAATCTATACATGAGTCATTGAAATTTTGCTTCTCTGGCCATTCTGTTCCATCTCAAGCCCAAACCAAGGAAACCCCGATTAAGTCTCCCAAGTCCTGCCTCCTCATTAAGCTACAGGAAGTAAAGGTAAGTGTAGATACATTCTTCCAAAAAATGAGTTGCTGATTACAGATGGCTTTCTTTGTTCGAGGCACTGCACTAGAACTAGGCATGTTTTGCTTTTAGTTTTCATGAGAGTCAAGCAAGGAAGGTATCATTAACTCCATGTTACACACACAGGGAAAATAACCGGGCAGGTTCCTGGACCACATGGAAAAGAAGTTGGACTACCAAAGCAGGAGCAGGCAGGAGGCAGGAAAGAGGCACAGGGGTAAGCACAGGAGAAGGGTGGAAAGGGGCTGCTGAGAATATTCAGGGCATAAGCCTGTGGTATGTGATGGAACTGTGCCATTGCCAAGGCCAGCATCAAGTTTCCGGAACTTCATGATGATGTTCCCCCCCAACTTATCTGACCCCAAAGCCAGGTAGGGACCAATCCAAGATTTCTTCTGTTTCAATAGTGTAAAATTAGTTTTTCTTCCTCCTCAAATTCCACATCCTGCATCACTGGAAGAAAGAACAGTAAACTATGCAAGAAAAGGCAGAAAATGTTTAAATCCCCATTTATTACTTCCAGTGTGAATGCTGCATCAAACTGTACATCACATCGTCTGTACTGTCTATAGACTTAGAAATTAGAGAAGAAACAGACAGAGTGCACTCATGTTCTTGCTCACCTGCAGTCCTAACTCCCACACCAAATTTACCCTCAGGGGAACAGTGTAGAGAAAGGAAGTAACATGCTATGATCAGAGCTACAGTCCAGAAGTAGATAAACCTGTCTGTAATTAACCTCCAATTTCAAAAACATCAACAACAATAACAATACAGACTTGGTGAAAAACAATGAAAATTCCTGTGGATCCATAGAACTCCCATCCAATGTAAAGCATCTCTTATCCGGAAGTGCCTCTATAATCACATAGTCACCAGTGTGAATTAAAAACGTTTCTCTCCCTTCATGGTCCGAATAGCATGTCCCCTCTCTGCCCAACTTTTCCTAAGAGCCCAAGACTGACTTGCCTCAAACTGGAAGAGGATACACAAGGGTGTCGGGGGAGTGATCCACGGGGTCTGAATCCTGACAAATTTCGGCTAAGAAAGGAGATGAACTGGCTTATTGGATGACGGACGGGGGAAAAAATAAGAAGGAAAAGGAAGCCCACAACTGCTTCTACATTTTTGCCTAACATATTAGGAAAAAAGAGGAACTATTCAGTTGATACAAAAAATATAGGAGCCAATTTTAATATGAATTTTAAGGCATTTATATATATATATATATATATATATATATATATATATAAATGATTCTGGATTTGTAGGCTACATAGGTGTTACCTGTAGGCCTACTGAATAATGTCTTCAGAACAGATAAATGTAAGTAAAATTACATTCTTTCCATTTTGGTCTACATTTTGACTAGTTTTGTTCTACACAATAGTAAAAGTTGCCTTAAAGTGCCTTTCCTCCCAATATCCAAGTAAACCAGAATTGGTTACAAGTAGAAATTATTGATCATTGTCTCAGTCAGGAAAGTCCCTGGCACAGACAAAAACTTTGGTAACTACTGAAAATGACCTTGAAGAACATAATACAGAAAGCTAGATTTAATCCAGCTTCTTAGTTACAAGAGCTAATCAGTAACAATTCTCTTTTGCATCATAGACAAAGCTCTGCCTAAAGCAACTGTTCTCTAGGCCCCTCTCAGTGGTAACTGGAGTAGTTTTGGCATAGGGGATCTACCTGTGGTAGTCACACACATCACACTAATTTAAGCCTGTAATATGCCCAGCTGTGGACATTAGGAAATCTTTGACAATACATACACTAACTAGCGGATGCTGATTACTGAGAAAATTGAAATGAAAATAATCACATCATAATAAAGATAGACAGAAGTGGGTAACGATGAGTAGAATATACAGGGTTACACATTTCAACTTCATGCAGGAAAGAACTTTCTCAGTAGTAGGGTTTTGCAAAAATGCAGAGCTGTCCTGCCAGACAATGGGCTTCCTGACGCCAGTAGTGTTTAAGTACAGGCTAGAAATCCATCTGCCACTGACATGATGGAAAGTATACCTGTACTGATGATGAACTAGTGATTTCCAAGGGTTCTCTAAATTTTAAGACCCTTAATTTATTTAAAAAAAAATGCAGTCTACTTTCTGGAGTGGACGTTATTTGAAAATAATGCTTGAAATGAAAACAATGAGAAAAATACATCATAGGAGGTGAATGATACATCTAAATCAAGTATGTTCAATGTTCAGTGCTAGGAGAAAGGAAAATAGTGCTTCCAGTAACTGACAAGTACTGAGATAGAAAATAAGCAACAGGCCGGGCACAGTGGCTCACGCCTGTAATCCCAAAACTTCGGGAAGCTGAGGCGGGGGATCATGAGGTCAGGAGTTCAAGACCAGCCTGACCAAGATGGTGAAACCCTGCCTCTACTAAAAATACAAAAAGTTAGCCAGGGGCAGTGGCAGGTGCCTGTAACCCCAGCTACTCTGGAGACTGAGGCAGGAGAACCCATTGAACTTGGACGGCGGAGGTTGCAGTGAGCCGAGAGCTTGCCACTGCACTCCAGCCTGGGTGACAGTGAGACTCCATCTCAAAAAAAAAAAAAGAAAGAAAGAAAATAAGCAACACATAGTACATGTGAAATAAATGGTAATGTTACAAACAAATAAGATCATTCCCATGGTAGCACATTGCTGCATTTCAACAGATTTATAATTCCTGTTTTTCGCCACTTCACTCTCCCTCTTTTGAACTTTAATCATCTTAAGATTACAAAACAAACACAAATGAGAAGGGGTTTATGTTCTTCCTTTGTTAGAGGAATATCAAACCCATCTATTTTCTAGGCCTTCTGATGAACATTTTATTTTGAGACACTGAGCAGCCTCAATTTTATCATTTTGCTGAAAAATTTTTGATTATGCCATGTGTCTCTTAAGGAGATAGGGAACATAATTTCTGAGATCTTAGAAATAAATCCCTTTTGTGAAGGAAAAAAAACTTTTTTGAATGTTCTATAGTATTCCCATATCTTTCTCCACTCAGAGTCCCTTAAAACATGTCATCCCATTTGGAATGCAAAATATAGGAGTGGCTACATGGAAATAAAGAATAGAATTGTGTGTATTAGAGGCTGAGAAGTACAGGGAAGAGGAGAGACTGGTTAACAGACACACAATTACAGCTAGATACACAGAATGTGTCTGATGTGCTACAGGTGTAAGGTGAATATGGTTAACTTATTGTATATCCTCAAAAAGCTAAAAGAGAGGATTTTGAGTGTTCACAACACAAAGACATGCTATGTTTGAGGTGATCAACACCCAGATGATCCAAATTTGATCATTCCACATGTATATATGTATTGAAACGTCACTCTGTGTCACATCAATATGTATACTAC
>NW_012098987.1:2816692-2818235 GCF_000951045.1 Mandrillus leucophaeus | reverse complement strand
TGGGCTCATATGCCCAATATACCCCTACAATAAGCAGCATCTTAGAAAGCTATCACACAGAGCCTATCCACAACAAAGGAACCCATTCAGAGCCTTGGCTCCCATGAAAGCACCCAGAAACAAAAGTGGATGATTATACACAACATGCACCATAGTCATAACCTTAAGGGTAAAGATAAGAAATTAAAAAACAATCACATCAAAATGATAGAAAATTCAAAAATAACAAGCAACAGTTCCCTAAGATGAGTAGAAATCAACAGGAGAACTCCAGCAGTACAAAAAGACTGTTTTGACAACTCCAAAAGATTGCATTAGCTTTCTAGCAATAGATCCTAACCAAAGTCAAAAGTCTAAAATGACAGATAAGGAATTTAAAGTATAGATTGCAAAGAAACTCAATGAGATCCAAGAGAAAGTTGAAATCAACACAAAGCAATCCAGTCAGACAAAATTTAAAAAAAATTAATGAACAAAGCACTTAAGAAATATGGGATTGTGTAAAGCAACCAAATCTATGATTAATTGGCATTATGATACAGAAGAAGAAAAAGTAAGCAAGTTGGAAAACATATTTGAAATAATAGTTCAGGAAAATTGCCCTAATATTGCTAGATTTCAAGACCCAGATACAAGAAATTCAGAGAACACCTGTGAGACAGTATACAAGATGACCATCACCAAGGTATGTGATCATCAGGCTATCCAAGGTCAATGCTAATGAAAAAATCTTGAAGGCATAAAGGGCAAAATTACCTATAAAGGAAATCCCATTACTCTAACAGCAGTCTTCTCAGCAGAAACCTTATAAGCCAGAAGAAATTGGGGGCCTACTTTTAGCCTTCTTAAAGGAAAATAAATGACATCCATGTATTTTATATCCTGACAAACGAAACTTCATAAATGAAAAAGAAATAAAACCTTTCCCAGGCAAACAAATGCTAAGGGAATTAATAACCATCAGACCAGCCTTATGAGAAATGATCAAAGGAGTTCTAAACATGGAAATGAAAGGATAATACTTGCTACCATAAAAGGACAAGTAAGTAGGAAGTTCACAGATCCCATAAAGCAACTACACAATTGTACAAAGCAACCAGCTAACAATGCTAGGAAAGGAACAAAACCTCACATATCAATATTAACCTTGAAAGTAAATAGCCTAAATGCTCTATTTAAAAGACATACAGTGGAAAATTGGATTTAAAAACAATACTCAACCTGCTGTTGCCTTCTAGAGTCCCATATTGGCCGGGCGCGGTGGCTCACGCTTGTAATCCCAGCATTTTGGGAGGCCGAGGCAGGCGGATCACGAGGTCAAGAGACTGAGACCACGGTGAAACTCCATCTCTACTAAAAATACAAAAAATCAGCCTGGGAGGTGGCGGGCGCCTGTAGTCCCATCTACTCGGGAGGCTGAGGCAGGAGAATGGCTTGAATCCAGGAGGCGGAGCTTGCAGTGAGCAGAGGTCGAGATCCCGCCACTGCACTCCAGCCTGGGCTACAGAGCGAGACTCTGTCTCAAAAAAAAAAAAAAAAAAAA
>NW_012098987.1:2811856-2814282 GCF_000951045.1 Mandrillus leucophaeus | reverse complement strand
TAACATTCAGAAGTCTTCTTATAATAATAATCTGGACAAATTGAACCATTTATTTCTATAAAAATAAATTTTTATACATTATCTAAAATAAGGATGCTCTTGCCACATATCAAAGCTACTTATAGATAATCATAATACACTATTATTGAAACACACCACTATTTTTGAATGCAAAATAAAGATCATTTTTCTTAATTCTTGCAATTGTGATCTTGAGGCTGAGGGGCCCTGATTTTTAGTAACAAAAAAGAGTGACCAAATGGCATTAGCATCTCATCTATATGAGAAGAGAATATTTCTTCTGACAGAGAAGATAATTTTTTTCAAGTCATTCAACTGGCAGTAATATTTATGGATCCCTTAGCATATGACCTGAATATTCTGCATGTTTTTATGTATACTTTTCTTATTTAATATTTATAATATACATCTAAAATAGATATTAATAGTTCTCATTTACTAACAAGGAAACTAAAGCTTAAAGAAGTTAAATGACCCATCAAAGGATACATGCCAAAAAATGGCAATGGCCATAAAGGGGACACATTCAGACCCAGGACCCCTGACTTTTAAAAATTACATGGAAAATAATTCAAACACAAGGCTGGGAATTCATAAAGCCAGAAGTAAGTGAGACGTATTTAAGAAGGAAAGAAGGTAGATAGGCCTTCACAGCCATTATTTCTGAGTTATAAAGACAATTCATACACCCATAAAACTCAACTGCAAAAAATGAACTTTGCTAGAATCCAACCCACCCAATCCATTATATAGGAGGAACTTAAATCCAACTGACCAAAAGAAAGAGAGTAAAAAGAGTACAAAACTGAAGAAAAAAGGGGACAGGGATCACAGTTACCGTGAATGGACGGGCTCTCAAAAGAAAAGTGAGGGAAGAGAGCCAGGACAGCTGGGGTGCAGAAGAGGAAAGTAGCAAGGGTCCAGCTGAGATCAACCCCAGAGCAACGTGGAGCCCTGAAGAAAGGGTAGTGGGAGTGCCTCTCTACTCCCCTCACCTCTGTGGCAACCGCTGCCTGCCAAACTGTTGGGAAGACTCTCCACACTCACAACCCTGGACAGCACTGTCCGTGATGATTTGGGAACTTCATGAGGACAGAGGACCAGGTAGCCAGTTCGCACAGAGGTTCCCCCACCCCACTCAGACCCAAACTGAGGTGGTGAGTACCATACTGGTTACGTACCTATCATGGGCCACTGTCCTGCCTAGGAAATCTCTGCCCCCAAGACAATGAACCAGCAGATCCGCAGCAAACATACCTTATAATCCCCTCAGACTTTCGCAAGTACAGTGGACAATCGAGTCCCTGGGGAGCTGTGGAGTCCCTAGAGATCTAACCCTTGGTGTAGGCTGCCCCAAGGGAGGAGTGAGTACAGCCCATCAAAGCCCTTTTTGGGACAAAGGAAATGAAGGTGCAGCACCAATCTCTAAAATGAGCAGCACCCAGCAGCTGGGAAGAGGGATGGAGAGGGGATTATTTTCCGACTCCCACCCCATCTACTATTGCAGATACTGCAGAGGTTCTCCCCACTGGGGGCTGGCACATGTACACTTGGAGAAAGTGCTTTTTCATGAGGCAGAAATTGAGCCTGTGCTGCTTGGGCTTGCATGAAGGTTGGGGCCCAACTCCCTCTCCCTACACAGAGCAGCAGCACCCTGACAATGGAGGCCAGACAAGCCATACAGTTGTCTGCTCTAGACAGAGGGAAGAGGCTCAGCCCTGAGCCCACTGTGATGGTAGCTGCCAGAGGGGCATAGCCACATCCAAAGACCCACAGCCACACTGCAGCTGGGAGCCAAAAAACAAAGTCTAAATGAACTGGAGGCTGTGAGCCCTGAAACAGGGCCATGATAGGGAGGAGAATTGTGTTCCTGGCTGCTCAGGACAAGGCTTCACTCCCACTCCCTACCCCAGGGACCTAGAACACCCCAACACAGTCTCTCCCCATCAGGGTGGGCACTTCCACCTGAGAGTGAGCCGGCTCTTACTCTTGTGCGCCACGTACTGGAATGGAGTCTGAATTGCACCACCAAATAAAAAATCTGCTTACTTCCACCTAAGCTGAGAGTGAGCCGGCTCTTACTCTTCTGCGTCACGTACTGGAATGGAGTCTGAATTGCACCACCAAATAAAAAATCTGCTTATCGGGTGTCTTAACCGCTAGTACACAAGATGTGCTTCCTGAGACCTCCACACCCAGAGCACCACAGAATATGGTGTGTGGGCTCATATGCCCAATATACCCCTACAATAAGCAGCATCTTAGAAAGCTATCACACAGAGCCTATCCACAACAAAGGAACCCATTCAGAGCCTTGGCTCCCATGAAAGCACCCAGAAACAAAAGTGGATGATTATACACAACATGCACCATAGTCATAACCTTAAGGGTAAAGATAAGAAATT
>NW_012098987.1:2805685-2810316 GCF_000951045.1 Mandrillus leucophaeus | reverse complement strand
TCATGCAAATGGAAAGTGAGGGGGAAAAAAGCAGGGATTGCTATTCTTGCATCAGATGAAACATACTTTAAAACAACAGTAAAAAAATAAATATATAAAAGAGCATTACATAATGATAAAGGATTCAATTCAACCAGAAAATTTCACTCTCCTAAGCATATGCATACCCAATATCAGAGTACTAAGATTCACAAACAAATACTACTAAATCTAAGAAAAGAGGCAGACAGTCATCCAATAATAGTGAGGGATTTCAATACTCCACTGACAGCACTAGAAAGATCATCAAAGCATAAACTAATAAAGTAACTCAGGCCTTAAACTGGACTCTTGTCCAGATGGACACAACATTCAATTCAATTCCAAAGAATATATATTTTGATCATCTGTGCGTGAAACAATCTCTAAAATGGTCATAAGGCAAATCTCAGTAAGTTCAAAAATCAAAATCATATCAAGTATATTATCAGACCACAAAACAAAATAAAAAAATTAATACCAAGAGGAACTCTCAAAACCACATGAATATATGGAAACTAAACAACTTGCTCCTGAATGGCTTTTGAATAAGCAACTAAATTAAGGCAGAAATTTTTAAAATTTTGAAACAAACGAAAATAGACACACAACATACCAAAACCTATGGGGATACAGCAAACCAGTGTTAAGAGGAAACTTTATAGCGCTAAATGCCTACACCAAAAAGACAGAAAGTTCTCAAATTAACAACCTAATGCCGCACCCAAAGGAACTAGAAAAACAAAAACGAACCAAATGCAAAGTTAGCAAAAGTGAAGAAACAACAAAGATTAAATGAACCTGAGACCCAAAAAACACACAAAGGATCAACAAAACAAAAAGTTGGTTATTCGAAAGGATAAACAAAACTGAAATATCAATATCTAGATTAACCAAGAAAAGGAGAGAAGATTCAAATAAGCACAATCAGAATTGATAAAGGTATCATCACACCTGACACCACAAAAATACAAAAGATCCATGCAGACTACTATGAACATTTCTATGTGCACAAAATAGAAACCAAGAGGAAATGGATAAATTCCTGGAAACATATGACTACCCAAGATTAAAACACTAAGAAACTGAAATCCTGAACAGACTAATAATAAGTTATAGAATTGAATCAGTCATCAAAAATCTACCAACTAAAAAAAGCCCAAAATCAGATGGATTCATAGCCAAATTCTACCAGATGTACAAAGAAGAGCTGATACCAATCTTTCGGAAATGTTTCCAAAAAACTGAGAAAGAGATTCCTCCTTAAATCATTCTGTGAAGCCAGTATCATCCTGATACCAAAATGTGACAAGGACACAACAAAAATAGAAAACTACAGGTCAGTATCCTTGATGAACGTAGACCCCCAAATCCTCAACAAAATACTAGCAAACCAAATCAAGAAGCTTATCAAAAAGTCAGTTCATCACAATCAAGTGGATTTTATTCCATGGATGCAAGGATGATTCAACATATGCAAATCAATAAACGTAATTCACTACATAAACAGAACTAAGAACAAAACTATGCGATCTTCTCAATCAATGCAGAAACAGCATTCAATAAAATCAAAAAAACAAAAAAAAACCCTCAACAAACCAGGCTTTGAAGGAAGTACCTCAAAATAATCAAAGCCATATATGACAAGCCCATGCCTAACATTATACTGAATGGGGAAAAGTTGAAAGACTTCCCCCTAAAACCTGGAACAAGACAAGGATGTCTACTCTAACCACTTCTATTCAACATAGTACTGGAAGTCCTAGCAAAACTATTTAAGCAAAAGAAAGACAGAAAAGGCATCTAAATAGGAATAGAGGAAATCAAATTATCTCTATTCACTGATGACATAAATCTATAACCAGAAAGCCTTAATGATTCTTTTTTTTAATTTTTTTTTTTTCTTTTTTTATTATACTTTAAGTTCTAGGGTACTTGTGGATAACGTGCAGGTTTGTTACATATGTATACTTGTGCCATGTTGGCGTGCTGCACCCATCAACTCGTCAGCCCCCATCAACTCGTCATTTACATCAGGTATAACTCCCAATGCAATCCCCCCCCTCCCCCCTCCCCATCATAGGCCCCAGTGTATGATGTTCCCCTTCCCGAGTCCAAGTGATCTCATTGTTCAGTTCCCACCTATGAGTGAAAACATGCGGTGTTTGGTTTTCTATTCTGAGAAATGCAAATAAAAACCACAATGATTCTTTTAAAAAACTCCTAGACCTGATAAAGGACTTCAGTAGTTTTCAGCATACAAAATTAATGCACAAAAATCAATTGTATTTCATACACCAATAGTGCTCAAGCTGAGAACCAAATCAAAAACTCAATCTCATTTGTAATAGCCACACAAAAAATATAAAATACCCAGGAATACATGAATTCATATGTATTCAATGGTTATGAGTACATAACCAAGAGTTAAAAGACCGTTGCAAAGAGAATGATAAAACGCTGATGAAAGAAATCATAGGTGATACAAACAAATGCAAAAACATCCCATGCTTATGAATAGAAAGAATCAATATTATTAAAATGACTATACTGCCCATAAAAACTAAAAATTCAATGACATTCCTATGAAGTTACCAACATCAATTTTCACAGGATTAGAAAAAATTGATTAAAATTAATATGGAACTAAAATATGCAAGAATAGCCAAAGGAGTCCTAAGCAAAAAACAACAAAGCCAGAGGTATGACCTTACCTGACTTCAAACTATACTACAAAGCTATGGTAACCAAAGGAGCATGATACAAGTACAGAAATACATACATGGATCCATGCAACAGAATAGAGAACACAGAAATAAAGCCACACACCTATAACCAAATGATCTTCTACAAAGTCATCAAAAATAGACAAGGAGAGGGAAACACCATATTCAATAAATAGTGCTGGGAACACTGGCTAGACACATACAGAAGAATAAAAATAGACCCCTATCTCTCACCATATACAAAAATTAAATCAAGATGGATAAAGGACTTAAATGTAAGACCTGAAACTACAAAAATTCTAGAAGAAAATCTAGGAAAAACTCTTCTGGATATTGGCCTAGGCAAAAAATTTATGATTAAGACTTCAAAAGTAAATGTGACAGAAACAAAAATTGACAAATGGAACTTAATTAAACTAAAGAGCTTCTGCACAGCAAAAGAAACAATCAACAGAGGAAGTAGCCTACAGAATAGGAGAAAATATTTGCAAACTACACATGAAACAAAGGACTAACATCCAGAATTTATAAGGAACTTAAGGAAATCAGCAAGAAAAAAACAACTCCATTAAAAGTTGGGCAAAGGACATGGACAGACATTTCTCAAAAGAATCCAT
This sequence comes from Mandrillus leucophaeus, assembly GCF_000951045.1. Classification (NCBI taxonomy): domain Eukaryota; kingdom Metazoa; phylum Chordata; class Mammalia; order Primates; family Cercopithecidae; genus Mandrillus; species Mandrillus leucophaeus. Next base: position 2,806,955 of record NW_012098987.1, on the reverse strand, counting down.
ACAAGCCGCCAACAAATATATGAGAAAATGCTCAACATCATTAATAATCAGAGAAATGCAAATAAAACTACAATGAGATCCCATCTCACACCAGTCATAATGGCTATTAATAAAAAAAAAAAAGATGTTGGCAAAGATGCAGAGAAAGTGAATGGTAATACACTATTGGCAGAAACGTAAATTAGCTCATCTTCTATGAAAAAGAGTATAGAGATTTCTCAAATAACTAAAAACAGAACTAAAATTTGGTTCAACAATCCCAATGCTAGGTATTTACCTAAAGGAAAATAATTCAGTCTATAAAAAATAAAGCTGTACTCTTACAGTTATTACGGCACTATTCACAGTAGCAAAGTTAGGGAATAAACCTACGTGTCCATCAATGAATGAATGGATAAAGAAAATATGATATGTGTACACACTGTAAAATGCCACACAGCTATAAAACCACATGTGTAGCCTCCAGCTTCATCCATCTTGTATTTTACAGCAACATGAATGGAGCTGGAGGTTATTATACTAAGTGAAATAATTCTGAAACAAAAAATACCACATGTGCTCACTAATAAGTGGGAACTAAACAATGAGTACACACGGACATAAACATGGAAATAATAGACACTGGGTACTCCAATGCAGGGGAGGCTGGGAGGGAGGCAGAGATTGAAAAACTACCTATTAGGTATTATATTTACTATTTGGGTGATGGGTTCGCTAGAAGCCCAAACCCCAGCATTATGCAATATACTCATGTAATAAATCTGCACAGGTACCCCCTAAATCTGTAATATAACTTTTTTAAAGGTGACCGGAAAAGAAAATTACACAGGCTTATTTTTTTAGGTAGCAATTTCTAATTTAGCAAGTTGGTTTGTATTATTGCTATTAAATTTAATTAGATGCTATGGGACTAATAAAACGCATCTATTTGTGCCAATTTGAGATGCAGTTGGCCGGGCATGGTGGCTCATGCCTGTAATCCCAGCACTTTGGGAGGCCTAGGTGGGCAGATCACATGAGACCAAGAGTTTGAGAGCAGCCTGGGCTCTCTCAAAGAGAGAGAGTCTATACCAAAGTCTATATATAAACCAAGTCTATACCAAAAATGCAAAAATTAGCTGAGCGTGGTGGTGCATGCCTGTAGTCCCAGCTACTCAGGAGGCTGAGGCAGGAGAATCACTTAAACCTGGGAGGCAGAGGTTACAGTGAGCCAAGATTGTGCCACTACACTCCAGCCTGGGGGAGAGAGAGAGACTCTGTCTCAAAAAAA
>NW_012098987.1:2800995-2801555 GCF_000951045.1 Mandrillus leucophaeus | reverse complement strand
CTAATATCCAGAATCTACAAAGAACTTAAACAAATTTACAAGAAAAAAACAACCCCATCAAAAAGTGGGAAAAGGTTATGAACAGACACTTCTCAAAAGAAGACATTTACGCAGCCAGGAAACATATGAAAAAATGTTAATCATCACTGGTTATTAGAGAAATGCAAATGAAAACCACAATGAGATGCCATCTCATGCCAGTTAGAATGGCGATTATTAAAAAGTCAGGAAACAACAGATGCTAGAGAGGATGTGGAGAAATAGGAACGCTTTTGTACTGTTGGTGGGAGTGTAAATTAGTTTAATCATTGTGGAAGACAGTGTGGTGATTCCTCAAGGATCTAGAACCAGAAATACCACTGGACCCAGTAATCCTGTTACTGGGATATATAACCAAAGGATTATAAATCATTCTACTGTAAAGACACATGTACATGTATGTTTATTGCGGCACGGTTCACAATACCAAAGACTTGGAACCAACCCAAATGCCCATCAATGATAAACTAAAGAAAATGTGGCACATATACAACATGTAATACTATGCAGCCATAAAAAAG
>NW_012098987.1:2748321-2798955 GCF_000951045.1 Mandrillus leucophaeus | reverse complement strand
AAAGAAAGAAAGAAAGGAAAAGAAAAAATAAAAAAGAAATAGATGTTTTAAGAATGAAAATCTTCCTGAAGAAATACAATTTGCAAATGAGAAAATGCATTAAAATGCACCATAAGAAACATGTTTAATAATCTGTATTAAGAATGCATTTTTAGAATTTTCCAAGCAAGATATTCAGTAAGAAATGGCCTATAGGAAGTCCTTTCCCTTTTTGCATTACCTTTACTTCCAAGGTTGTTTGAGACCCGTTAATATAGGGAAGAAAGAGACTCATAGTCTTCACTACAACAGGCCCCTGGACTTCTTGCCTAAAGATCAAAACCCAAGACTCAGTTTAACCACTAATTAACCATGTGACCTTGATAAGCTACTCATCTCTCTGATACCACTTTCTTCTGCATAAATATGGGGATAAAATATCCATTCTACAGATTAGAAAAACATAACAATTCATAAAGACCACTATTACAAAGTGGATTTTTACAATAATTTCTCTAAATCAATCTGATAATGTTAAGTTCGGCTCGTGGAAAGAAAGTAAATAGAAATATTTGTCCAGCTATATCCATTTTTCCCCTTTTATTCCTACTTAACAGCAAAGAATACTCCCACAGGGATTTGACCTAAAACCGAACATGGAAATGAAGTTAAAGGTGTGTATTTGTGTATGTGTTGGGTGGTGGGTAATGACAATTTCAATTTCTAGTTTTCTTATGCAGAAACCAGCTCGTTATCAAGTGGAAATAGAGACTAACACTCCTCCGTCAGCAACCTCCTATTCTATTTCCACTACCCAATAAATGTGGTGTTTTCCAGGGAATTGTAAACATTTAAAAAGTAATTAATCTGAATGTTTCTCACATTTATAAATGGGGGGGCATTTAAATGGAAATTAAATTCAATGTAAGAGTCTAAGTGTAGCAGCAGAAAGAGGTGACCTAGAACTCTAGAGGACCCTATTCTGAAGTGGACTGCAGTCAACTAGCTGTGTGACTTTGAACAAATTACTAAGTAGCCTCATCTGTAAAATGAAGGCAATTATCTTGATAATCTCTAAAGTCCTGTTGAGCTTGCAGATTTAAAACCATTTTGATTTGCATGTTCATTTAATATTTAAAATTATTCTCTGGCATTATTATATCTGAAGATGATGGTTAAACAGGGAATATTTTTTAAATATGAACACACACATATTCATGAATGCAATACATAAACAAATTATGCATGAGTTATTTTCAATAAGTTGCAATGCAGTTGGCTGCACTGAGATTCCACAGTCGCTGCTCAATACTTCTAACAGTATTAATAACCATCACTTACAGAAGGCTCAAAAAGTCTGACATGCTGGACAAAGTATTCAGCTGGTGCAAAAGCAATTGCAGTTTTGGACATTATTATTACTATTATTATTATTATTATTGAGACACAGTCTCACTCTGTTGCCCAGGCTGGAGTGCAGTGGCATGATCTGGGCTCATTGCGAGGTCCACTTCCCAGGTTCACGCCATTCTCTTGTCTCAGCCTCCTGAGTAGATGGGACTACAGGCTCCCTCTGCCATGCCCAGCTAATTTTTTGTATTTTTAGTGGAGATGGGGTTTCACCATGTTAGCCAGGATGGTCTCAATCACCTGACCTTATGATACGCCCGCCTCGGCCTCCCAAAGTGCTGGGATTACAGGCGTAAGCCACCACGCCTGGCATTGGACATTACTTTTACTAGCAAAAACTGCAATTATATTGGCGCCAACTAAATCATTTACATACACCCTTTCCTTTGTGTTATTCTTTGAGTGATATAAGACATTTTACAGATATAGAAATTGCAGCTCAGGCCATAGTAAATGTTGGGGTACAGGTCTGGCTGACTCCAACAACACGATATTGATGATACTAAAAACCTACATCACTGGTTAAGAAAGTGCTTTAAGGTAACCAATTATTGAAGAACTGTGAATAGAAAGAGGCTGTGGATCCTCCTGTTCAACATAGTACTAGAAATTCTGGCCAGGGCAATCAGGCAAGAGAAAGAAATAAAGGGTATTCAAATAGGAAGACAGGAACTCAAATTGTCTCCGTTTGCAGATGACATGATTGTATATTTAGAAAACGAAAACCCCATCGTCTCACCCCCAAAGCTCCTTAAGCTCATAAGCAACTTCAGCCAAGTCTCAGGATAAGAAATCAGTGTGCAAAAATCACAAGCATTCTTGTACACCAATAACAGACAAACAGAGAGCCAAATCATGAGTGACTCCCATTCACAATTGCTACAAAGAGAATAAAATACCTAGGAATAAAACTTACAAGGGATGTGAAAGACCTCTTCAAGGAGAGCTACGAATCACTGCTCAAGGAAATAAGAGAGGAGAACACAAACAAATGGAAAAACATTTCATGCTAATGGATATGAAGAATCAGTATTGTGAAAATGGTCATACTTCCCAAAGCAATTTATAGGTTCACTGCTATCCCCATCAAGCTACCATTGACTTTATTCACAGAATTAGAAAAAACTACTTTAAATTTCATATGGAACCAAAAAGAGCCCACATAGCCAAGACAATCCTAAACAAAAAGAACAAAGCTGGAGGTATCATGCTACCTGACTTCAAACTATACTACAAGGCTACAGTAACCAAAACAGCATGGTACTGGTACCCAAACAGAGATACAGACCAACGGAATAGAACAGAGGCCTCAGAAATAACACTACACATCTACAACCATCTGATCTTTGAAAAACCTGACAAACACAAGCAATGGGGAAAGGATTCCCTGTTTAATAAATGGTGTTGGGAAAACTGGCTAGTCATGTGCAGAAAACTGAAACTGGATCCCTTCCTTACACCTTATACAAAAATTAACTCAAGATGGATTAAAGACTTAAACGTAAGAACTAAAACCCTAAAAATTCTAGAAGAAAAGCTAGGCAATACCATTCAGGACACAGGCATGGGCACAGACTTCATGACTAAAACACCAAAAACAATGGCAACAAAAGCCAAAATTGACAAATGGGATCTAATTAAACTAAAGAGCTTCTGCACAGCAAAAGAAACTATCATTAGAGTGAATGGGCAACCTACAGAATGGGAGAAAATTTTTGCAATCTATCCATCGGACAAAGGGCTAATATCCAGAATCTACAAAGAACTTAAACAAATTTACAAGAAAAAAACAACCCCATCAAAAAGTGGGAAAAGGTTATGAACAGACACTTCTCAAAAGAAGACATTTACGCAGCCAGGAAACATATGAAAAAATGTTAATCATCACTGGTTATTAGAGAAATGCAAATGAAAACCACAATGAGATGCCATCTCATGCCAGTTAGAATGGCGATTATTAAAAAGTCAGGAAACAACAGATGCTAGAGAGGATGTGGAGAAATAGGAACGCTTTTGTACTGTTGGTGGGAGTGTAAATTAGTTTAATCATTGTGGAAGACAGTGTGGTGATTCCTCAAGGATCTAGAACCAGAAATACCACTGGACCCAGTAATCCTGTTACTGGGATATATAACCAAAGGATTATAAATCATTCTACTGTAAAGACACATGTACATGTATGTTTATTGCGGCACGGTTCACAATACCAAAGACTTGGAACCAACCCAAATGCCCATCAATGATAAACTAAAGAAAATGTGGCACATATACAACATGTAATACTATGCAGCCATAAAAAAGGATGAGTTCATGTGCTTTACAGGGACATGGATGAACCTGGAAACCATCATTCTCAGCAAACTAACACAAGAACAGAAAACCAAACACTGGATATTCTCACTCAAAAGTGAGAGTTGAACAATGAGAACACATGGACACAGGGAGGGGAACATCACATACCAGGGCCTATTGGGGGGTCGGGTCTATGGGAGGGATAGCATTAGGAGAAATACCTAATGTAGATGACGCATTGATCAGTGCAGCAAACCACCATGGCACGTGTATACCTATGTAACAAAGCTGCACGTTCTGCATATGTACCTCAGTACTTAAAGTATAACTTAAAAAACAGAAGAAGAAAGAGGCTGTGGATCGATGGCAGTTTAAACTGTTGGCGAGGTCAAGGTTTGGTTAGTAAATTCATTACTCAGTTATATAATTACACCTACAAGTAGTAAAATGTTCTTTTATTCAGATCAGTATGAGGACTCAAAAGTGTATATTACATAAGACAAATGAGGACAAAACTCTCTTAAGAGTTCCCAGATAATTCAATTTCCTTTCCCAACTTATCTCTGCCTACCTTATACTGAACTTCCTATTAAAATAGTTAAAGTATAAAAAAAGAAAAGGTAGTGGCTTGAAAGAAAGGGGGGATAAAAAAGGCCTTGTGTTATCTATGCGAGTCAAGACCCATATCATAGTAACATGGTGTACTCCGAACTCTTTGGGTGATGTGCACAATTTTCTCCTTTTCATGCTCTATTGTCTCCATTGAAGAAACAAAAGAATGCAAAGGACAGTCTCAGCTACCAGGCCTTTGCTGGGCATTCTGATGGAGAATTCAGTTGTCCTGGATTTGGGGTTATTACCAATTTTATCTATAGATACACTAGGAAGCAAAATCCTTGTGGTGTGAAAATACAGATTTTTCTAAAAGAAGGCTTATTTTAGGCTAGGCGTTTGGCATCTCAGACAAGCTTGAAATAACAACTGAAATTAAAAACTGCATTATCCCAGAGGAAAAGCATCCCTGCTCACTACTCTGTACTTCCACACATTAATTCTAAGTCAGCCATAGATCCAGGTCCTGGTTTCCACTCCCAGAACTAGGAAAACAAAGAGATACAAAGTCTATGGGAAAAGTAATAAAAGAATGGAGTAGATCAAATTCTACAACAGAGAAGGAGGGATGTCCCAGATGGTAGTAGAAGCAAATCTAAGGTCATCTTAGGAAACTAAGTAGAGTGAAACAGTTTGCTTGGGAAGACCAGACAAGGAAGGAGAAGGGCAACCAAGTTATGAGGCAGAGATATCAAGAGACATCGTGACCAACAGTAACTCAGGGCAGTGGTCAGGAGCCTTTTCCTTTAAAAGCACAAGATTATAAATACTTCAGGCTTTGTGGAACATATAGTCTCTGTTGCAACTATCCAACTCTGCCATTACAGCAACCAGAGACAATGTGAAAAAGAGCATGACTGTTTCAATTAAGCTTTATGTATGAACATTGATATTTAAATTGTATGTAATTTTCATATGTCATGAAAGTATTCTTTTTGCTTCTTTCAACCATTTCAAAATATAAGAACCATTCTTATCTTCCTGTTCCTACAAAGAGGTAGCAGGCCACATGTGGCCTATGGGCCACTGTTTGCCTACCCTGGATCAGAGTGAGCCATTCAGAACTGATTGTATGGAGTCTCATTTTTGTGTGTGTGGTACCTCTGCACGCTTGAAAGTTAACATTTATGAGTTGGTTGCAGAAGAACAAATCAATAATCTGATTTGTGAAATACATATTTTACACAAAAATACCAATAATAGAAAATAATAAAATAACCATTACTTCTACAGATTTTACTATGCTCTAAGCACTGTTTTTTACATATAGTATTAAATCTTTAATGAAGTAGGACCCAGTCTCTACATTTATAGATAAAAATCCTGAGCAACAGACATAAGAATATTGATATTTATAACTAGCCACAATTTATCTGCAATTCTGAAATCCTAAAAGTTTACAATTTTTTTTAAAAAAAAAGGAAATTTGATATAAAAATCTGATCTGAATTGCTGGCTATGCCTACTCTTTATTTCTGCCACTTGGGGTGAACATTCATACATTCATGATAAAAATATTAATTATCAAATGCTACACCAGACTCTGCTAGACTCATTTCATAAAAGTTCATATAGGAATAGAATTATCTTTCTAAAGTTAAAAAACTGCCTTTCCAAACACATTAGGCCCTATAGATGTTGAATAATAAATTATGTATCTTCTACCAAAAAGTATGAACTGACTCCCATGAATGATAATGTGGTCCATTAAAAGAAAACTAGACTAACAGTTTGAAATCTTTGGGTCGAATCCAGCTTGAGTAATGAGTTGGGATCTTAAAAAAAATTTACTTCACTCTCTGGATTTCATGTTCCTAACTTTCACCAAATATCCACAAGGCCTGGTGAGAAATGTAGATGAAGGAAGCAGAGAAAATGTAGCTTCCAGGAGGGCAGAGGCCACAGTTAACTGGAAAACACACGTCCTGTCTTTTGTCACATGAACATGCATGGTCCAAGTATTCTGAAAATTTTGAGAAAAAACAGAACCGTATTTTTATTTAAATTTTTTTAGGATAAAAAAAACTATGCAAGCTAACAAAACAGGTCTGTAGACTAAATGTGATGTACAGACTGCAATCCTCATCTGACTAATGGGCTGTAACATCATCTTATACTGCATTCAGACTCAAATTCCATTCCTTCTGGTTTTACTTGCAGCTGGTGGTAACTTGCCTGTCTTGAAGCCCCTGTAGCACTTACATATTCCACTTAGTCAGCTGTTAGCATGGGCTGCCTTCCATTTTCAGTTATCTTTTCATATCTTCATGTCTTTTATGCCTAACTAGATTATAAGATCCTTGAGGGTCCTTGAGGGTGATGAAGTATTTCTGAATTTCTGTAACAATTGGCTCAGTGCCTCAAACACAGCAAGGGCTTAATGAAAACATTTGAACTGATGTAAAAACAGGCTATAAATAGCTTTGGCTAAATCATAAAGCTAAAGTCTGAGTTACTTGGATTCTTCATTGCCAGTGGGAGACATTGTGGTAAAATCGCCCCAGTAGGGGCTTTGGAATCCAACAGACCTAAATCAGAATACCAGCTTCTTTGCTTTGAGCTCTGTGACCTTGAGCTTATTATGTAACTGTCTAAGGATCATTGTAAAATGGAAGGTTAACAATACTCAACTCATTCTGTGGATTAAATGAAGTAATGTATAAAGCATGTAGAATAGCATAAATGTCATTTACTGCTTATTCTCTTCATTGCTTCCATGGCCAAGGAAACAGAAGTTCCTTACAGAAGATCGAGGACTACTCCTCACATGGCTCTTCACTATCTACAGAAAATCAGATCCAATAACTGCTGCAGAATCCCCAGAGGTCAGGTTCACCTACCTCACCATAGCTCAAGACATTATCTAACGTTACACGGTACCTTGTGTGATTTCCAACAAATTATGTTTTTCTGAGTTGACCTGAACATTCTTTCTTCCCCTTTTAAGCAATAAAAATACCTCTCCAAGTACATGGCCCGTGACAAATTATCTTTAACTTCAAAGAAATAAAATAAAAGACAACGTTTGACAAAAACTTGACCAAGCATAGAGCCATGAATAATTTTCAATATATACATGAGAGCAATTTAGTTAAGGATGTGGTTTTTCAGGATTATTTCATACAGACATAACAAACTTCTAAAACAGTCCTGTGAGGAAAAAATGGACAGTGGGTCAGGATTCAGACACATTTATGATGTTATGAATGTCTATCCTCATAGGCTGCCTGAGAGAAGACTCCAGTCACTGTGGTACAAAGGAGACAGTACAGAAACCTTCCAAAAATATCATAGACTGGTATCATAGAACCTTTGCACAAAAAGGGACTTAGCCAAGTAGTCCAGCCCTTTTCTCTACAATGTCCCAAAGGTCATCTTGCAGCTGCTTAAACACTGTCAGACTGAAGGGGAACGCACTCCTTCCAGTGATAACCTTTGTCATTGCCATAATTGAGGAATAAAACTAAGACAAGACCTTAGATCTGTTTCTGTCTTAGTCTGTTCTCTGAAGACATTCAGGATAGTTTAATGTGTAAGCATCTCTATTTGTATGAATATATGAGTATCACACTGTGTTCCTGGAATTATTTAAGATGTGCTAGATAATACAAAGTAAGTCTAATGAACTTTTTAATATGACTTACTACTTATCCTGATGGCAGAATCCAAACACTGTAACTTATTTCAGAATGCCTAAAATAGATATAATGCCCTGTGCACAGTGACCTGTCAATATTACTCACTTATCCTGCAGTTTACCCTCATTATAGGATCAAAAGTGTTAAGAGAAAAAAAAATAAGTTCTGACAATTTCTAGCCCACTTTTCTGAAATTGACTACTACAGTTAATCTTTGTGTTCATCCATGGTATTGTGCAGCTTATGCTTTTTTGAAAATATATATACATTTAGTATGGTTCTTTGTTCTTTGATAATTAGAAGAACAAAGCCAGTTATATACTTACAATCATGAGGTGAAGACCATCAACCCTTTCTCCTTTAGCTGTGGTTGGCAGACTTCTTTTGTAAAATACCAGATAATAAATACATGCTTTGCCAACCTTGCAGTCTCTGTGGCAACCACTCAACTTTGCCATTGTACAGTTATAGTAGCCATAGATAATATGTAAACAAATGGATGTGTCTGTGTTCCAAATTAAACTTTATTTACAAAAGCAGGTGGCTGCTTGGATTTAGCCTCCAAACCCGGTGTGGTGGAGTGAGAAGAACATTGGTCTGGAAGTCAGGAAAAGGAAGTTCTAGCTGTGGTCCTTCTTCTAGCTGCCTCTATGATGGCAAACACTTTACAACTTTGGGCTTGAGACTTCATCTCTAAATGGAACAAATTGGATGATTTTTCTTGAACTTCAGTTTCAAAGTGTCTATGAATCAGTTATCAAAATCTCTTAAATAGTTGTGGTTATTGAATTGTTCAGGTTACGTTGCTGCTACATTCAGAACTTTGATTGGGACTTTCCTTAACACTGAGTCCAGGAGCTCCCAAAAGGCCCTCCTGAAAATCAGTCACCAATGTAGGTAATCGAAAGGGATGGGAAATTCCTCTTTCCTTAGGAAAATGACAGAGGCTGCTTTTCAATAACCCCAATTTAAGGTTCCCAGATTTAGCAAGTGTAAGTTATTTATTGTTTATCTGAAATATAATTTAACTGGGTACCCTGTATTTCACCTGGCAGTATTACTCTAACTCCTTAATTTTAAAAAGGAGTCAGACTGTTGACACTTTTACACATGTATTTTCACATGTATTGAGATCATTAGGTCTCACGGCATTCCACATATTGGGCAAGGGATCGTTATCTTCATTCTAATCAGGAAAAAGTAGAGGTGTCAGGACTTAGGAATTATCTAATCTCAGAGCGCTAATGACGTAAGTCTGAATATCCCCTAGCATCTTCAGAGATAAACAAATATTTAGTTCATTATGGACCTACAACTTTGTACAATAGGTACTCATATCTATCAACACTGTAAACTGCAAAACTGCAGTTACGCTTCTATTTTGTCCATACAGTGCAACTATTTCCTAAAACAATATTCAAATGCATTATCATAGAGACAACCTTTACCTGTCACAGCATGACTTATTGACTGAAACAATGAATTCTCTTTCTCTGGGAGAAAGGACAAGTTTTTAAATCAATTGAAACGAGTCAAATATTTTTAAAAAATTATAATATAAGATGTTAATTAAACATGAAACTAGAAAATCCAAAATTGGATGTGGAGTGTGTTGGCCTAAAAGACAACCTAAAAGATACACTTGTTCTGTCAGGAGATAAAATAAAGGATTAAAAGATATTCAAAATATGGCATGATTTAAATATTTGATGTTTATGTGATGACAATACAGTTTTCCTTGAGGTAAGTGTAATTACTTAAGGCAACATCGCTTTGGGGAATCTTCAACCAAGATTAAAAAAACAGTCATCAAATTGAACTAAATAGGGGTAGAGGGAAGAATTATTGCCTTAATAATCCAAGAAACTCATTCACTTTAAAAAATATCAGCATAAGCCAGGACTATAAGCTAAAAGACTGTCAAAACAATACTTAGATGGAGTGAGTGTGGTAACATCCTGTATTAGTGTGGCAAAATCTATTCTTCCTAAATTAAAAAAAAAATTTTTTTCTAGTTTCCCCTTCAGCACTGATGCTTGGAATCTAGGCATTAAATTTAGATATTTCTGCGGGACAAGACTTTGCCTTCTGGAGTACTGTGCTGGATAAAACCAGATGGACATCTTAGCACTAACATCACAGAACTTTTTCCCTTTCCTCACTCTTCAGTGCCCAAATACCCCCATTGGCTTCATCTCTGGGCTCCACTACTCAAAACAGGGAAATAGCCTATCACTTTGGTCATTAACTGCCTAGAAATCATCTTTTGAAGGCATAACACGTGACCTCTGAGCCTCACAAATCTCACTTTAGTGGGTCTCCATTTCCTCAACGGAGGAGTGCTCTGTAGAGCCCTGTGGCCACCTTGCAGTGGGGTTGAGAGCTGAATGAAATTCTTGACCTATAGCACCTGTGTTTTTACATAAGTGCACAGATGATATTGAATTTGCCCATGGATTTCCAAGTCTGAAAAAAACAAAATGTTTGAAAACAGCAAAGACACAAAATGGACTGATTCTAACACACGTAAGCTTCAGCTTCCTAATAAGGGATTCAAAGACCATTCTCAGATTCACCAGAGAAATTACTCACCAGAGGAGGGAAAAAGAAATCAGCTTGTATTTCTTAGCTCTTATTATGTGCTAGGCTGCTGCCCATCATGCTAGAAGACAGGAAAAGCGTTAGCTATCATCTTAATCAATCTATAACGCCTTACTTATTCAATCAGATGATCCATGAGTATCTTTTATTGACACCACAAAAGTGAGATAAACTATTCCCAGAAGCTTCTCCGGAGATGACTCTGCTGACTAGGTTAAAAATGTTTTGAACATTTTTCTATTTGTTTAAAACTGCTCAAGTAATATCAAAGTCATCATTAGAGATAAAGTAATTCAGACCTCCAGAATTTTCCATAGGTGTTCATGCTAATAAATAGTAAAATTTAGGGATATGGTTAAGCAATCATTGAAGAGAAAATAATTAAATTCAAACTGTGCTTGCTTTGTTTTCCATTGGCCAGCACAGTGATTCCTTCATATTAATCCCTTCATTGGAAGTCAGTAAGTCATTCAGCAATGAGGGTAGCAGATAGAAGCTGGGTGTTCACCACCACCATTCCTCTTCCAAGGTGCACAAAAAGAGTGTATTTCTCAGTCTCACTTGCTATTAGATTGGGGCCATGGAACTAGCTCTTGCCAATGGAATGGACTAGCCCCCAAAAGTTCCTGTGAGGTACTGGTCTTTCTCCCACTAACTGGAAGTGAAGTATTCCAGGACGGCAAAGCCACGCTGAAGAAAGAGCCCAGCATCCCACATTCTTACTTGGAAGATAGCCTCTTAATCTGCATTGAGCTGTGATGGAGGCACAGAATAAATCCTTGTTGTGCTAAGCCACTGAGATTTGGGGCATGTTTCTTACAGGGGCTTACCAATACAAACCAGATACCAAAGAAAGGGCTCAGGCCCAGTATTCTGTGTCACCTTAGCACGGTCGATTATTGAAAACCAGTATCAGATATAAAAGCGTGCAGTGAGGAAATGGTGAATAGTAAGGGCGGGCAGCAGAGATTATATAATGCAGAAAAAGCATATCAGAGAGTGGAACTGGGAACTTAGGGAAATTAAGGCTGTTGGCAAACAAAGGAAACAATAGCAAAGGAACCGGCTCCCTTGATAGGGCTCAAAAGGCAGGCCACCAACAGAGAGGTGGGCCCCTGAGGACTTTTCTGACTGTACCTGGTGTTTATCTCTCTGATCCAAGCTAGAAAGGGAGCTCCTGTGTAGCCAGACCATTTGAAATGCCTACTGTAGTCCAGATCTCTGAGACAGACAGTGTGGTTTGCATATCTAATTTGGAGATCTAGATATTAGCTCAGAATTCCAAGGATACCACTGGAGTGAATGAATCTTAAACACAGGCAGTTTTCTGTAACAAAAGTAGTATTCATCAGGTAGAAATGCTTGCAGAATGAATTTATTTACATATTTTGCTTCTCAAGTACTCTCATCCTTCTCTGATTTCGAGAACTTCATATAAGACTTTCTTCCATGAAAGCGTTCTTACCTGATGATGGTCAGTAAGAGCGAATTAAAACCTCTAACATTTTGGGAAACACATGGAAAATGATGGGAACTCTTCAATTAAAGCCTGTTTCCTGAAAGTGAATTAAACAGTATTTGTACTTGTTCCTATTTCACTGCTCTTAACAAGATTATAGGTAGTGGTTCCTGCTGACAGATTGCGTGCAAAGGAACAAGAAGCACCAGAAACTGGGGAGGGAAGTGACTGATACGAGTAAATATCTATTTGGAATATGTCCATTTAATTCTTCTGAATGAGCTTCTGGTTCACGTTAGCAGCATCTCTTGGGAAATAAGCTACACTGCATTTGTTTCACTGCTTCCACCTGCATACTGAATGAAACTGTGCAGACTCAATAGAAATTTATTCTCTGTTGATCCTAAGAAGCACAGTGGAAATCTGAGGCATCAACTTGTCAGCCCCTACTGTGTGAGGAAAGACATTAAGTGAGCCAGAGACAAGTTCTGAACCTTCCAGGTTGCAATTAGTTTTTGTAATCTTTTTAGCAACAAATTGACCACATTTCTGCAGAGCCAGTAGGTCTATTTACAGGCAGAAATAACAAATGAAATTATGGCAAGATCGTGGAGCCATGGATCTCTCTGTTGCCACGAGGTAGCAATATGACCTTAAGTTAGTGACTCTGAACAACTTTCTGTACTTGACCTTTATAGGTTAAGTATCTTTTGTGAGAGTAATTTCACCAAAAGTTAGACGCAAAATGTGACAGACCTGACAAATATGAAAAAAAAAAAAAAATGAAAAAAGAAAAATTGAGGTAGGAAGACAGTGAGAAGCTAGACACAAAGAGGGATAAGAAAGCTCTTTAAATCCATCTCCTGTTTTTACCTGGTTGTGGGCCAAATCTCAGAAATTCTTGGGTGTCAAAAAACAGTGTCTGTTTTATCCATGAAACTCTGAAATGCCTATTGTCCTTTGTGCCTCCTAAAATCCTGTATTTCCACACGGATTTGTCTACTGGCCCTTTCCCCTCCTTCTCAATGACAGATTCTCTAGGGCAGCTGTGTCTCCCACCTTGAAGGTTTTGTGCTATATCCCACCAGCATTTTTTCTGCACCAAAAAGATTTGTGGAACTCAATGGAAGCATAGCATTGCTTTCACACTTAGCACAAATACTGGTCATTTTTGAAAAGGTCAAGTGATTCTTGTAGCATTTACTGGTGCCTAGAATTCATTCAAGAGAGAATCTTTTTTTTGCAGTTTATTTTCCATGCTATTGCTGGAAAAATACTAGTTTGCTTCCATAAACTTGAATCTTCTGAATCTAGAAGAATAAAAATGTAAGGGAGAAGTAAGTGAGGATGTTAAAAAAAAAAAAAATCAAATAACCACTATCCTTTTCCGAAAGATGATGACTCCTAGGAGGGATCTGAAATGAAGGAAATCGTTGGTATTGGCTTTTGCATATACCTTCAGTACTTCTCTCCTCCCTCTTGGTGCCCTGTCCAAGCTCACCAAGGACTCTAACGTCCTAAATTCTTGCCCATCGCCCCCTTCCCCACCACACACCTCTTACTCAGCTTTGAGTGTGTCTTGCTTTGGAATTACCCTTCCCCAAAATCAAACTCTTATTTACTTATAGTATATCAGCCGGGTTAGAATGAAAGCTAATTCGCATTAAGTTTATGACTAATCATCTTCCCACTACTCTTTAACACACTCCAGAATGTTTTCTTATTAGCTCTAATTGGTGAAATTTCAGTCAGTGTGGAGGAGATATTTGGAAATAGGAAGGCATCCTCTCTCATCCTGGAAGGAAAAAACCCAAATACCACAGGTTTTCTCTTCAACTATTCCCACTACAATTCCCCAGGCCTATCCCTAATGGGAACTAACGTGCCTTTCTTTCCCCTCTCACCAACTTCCTGAATCAAGATCAATGAGCATTCCTGATTACAATTTTATCTCTCAGTGAAAGGCGATGGGGTAGAATAACTGGGATGTCTAGACTTATGCCGACCTACAGTGAGATTTTCATATCTCTGTTCCCAGTATTTGCAGCCGTCAGTTATTACACGAGCAGGTCCCAAAATTTATGGAGGATCAGGATCACCTGAAGGGCTTATTAAAACCCAGATTGCTGGGTTCTACCCATAGAGTTTCTAATAGCACTATGCTTGGGTGGGGTTAAAATTTTGCATGACAGTTGATGCTCATACTGCTGATCTAAGGACAACACAGTAAGAACCACTGCTTTATACTGAACGTTACTTCCATATGGAAGGTAAAAAACATTCCTGAAGTAGAAATTATATACTCAACAACATAATGATGTAAAAGAAAAGCACCACATGTTTAGGATCAGTGTCATTTTGCTTTCCTGGAAGGTTGAGTTTTGTGAAAAGAAGAAGAAAAATGAAGTTGATAGAGTTTAGCATTAGGAGAGAAGAATCACATCAGTTTAGAATGTGGTGCTGGGATCACCCTCTATAGTAAACTATGACCTCTGACATGTTAGAAGAATCAACAGAGGATGGAGAGACAAAGTTTCACTCTTGCTGTCCAGGCTGGAGTGCAGTGGCGTGATCTCGGCTCACCACAACCTCCACCTCCCAAGTTCAAGTGATTCTCCTGCCTTAGGTGCCCAAGTAGCTGAGATTACAGGTGCCCACCACCACACCCAGCTAATTTTGTATTTTTAGTAAAGGCGGGATTTCACCATGCTAGCCAGGCTGATTTTGAATTCCTCAGGTGATCCACCTGCCTAGGCCCCCCAAAGTGCTGGGATTATAGGTGTGAGCCACCAAGCCCAGCCGAGGATGGAGATTTTTAAGAGATATATAAAGTTATCTTGAGTCAGTCCCCATCTTGGCATGAATGAATAATTTAAGTTCTTGGTATATGACACAGGCTGCCCAAATTCTGAGGTGTGTTTTTTAAATTTACAAATATCCATGACGCTGATTTAACTGGCATACCTATGCTAAGAATGAAGGGGGAAGAAAGTCTCTTTCTGGTTTTTATCCTCTGCCTTTTCCGTCTTCTCTCCTTAATTCTTTCTGCCTCCAAGGCATTCTAGAGCCATTATCAGGCTGCATACAACGAGCAAGCTCCATGTTCATAAAAAGTTTTATAGAATGAGAGCCCTCCTTCTACATTCTCTTGCACCATGTTGAGAAACTCAGACCCTCTTTTCTCCACTGTCTTGTTTCCTTTGCTCTCTCTTACTTAAGCATGCCTAAAAGGGCTTGCTGACAAGGGAGGTAAGATTCCAAGGTTTTGATTTGGACATAGGGTCTGTATACTTCCTCAGAGGCCTTTAAGTTGGTGTTTGTGCTCCAACCCAACTTCAACAGAGACCCAGAATGAAGGGAAATTGGGGAGTGATCCAATTAGAAAATATATATGTATATGTGTGTGTGTATATATATATATATATAATGTCTGATCCAGGGAAAAAAAGTAGGCAAGCTTCCAAGAGCAAAGAGGATTTCTTTTGTTTGTACAACTAAATTGTACTAAATAGAGTACCATTTTTCTTCCAGCCACCTAAATTCTGAGGGAGCATGGACATTATTCACTGTCTTAGGTGAGGTCCACCAAGAACTCAACTCTGAACTAGACTTTGAGCAAAATTATTTCATTTGGTAGAGAACACTGGCAGAGGTGTGGCAAAGTAAGAAAGGGAAAGGAAGAAACCGACACAGAAAAGTTAGTTTCATGGGGAACGAGGACTCACCTCCTCTAGAAAATGGTATGGAACACATTTCTCAGTTGTTCTACCTAAGGGCAAGGGAACCTATCTACCAATCCTTTGTAGTTGTTAGTTAAGGGTCACTCCTAGGATGTTAATTTCTCTGACATTTTTTACTTGCACTCAATTGGACCTTACATGCTCTTGTAATTAGAGAAATACAGAGAGGCCCAGAAGCTAATGAAAGGCGTCCAGTAGATGTGAGGAGAGTGCCCACAATCCTCTTGCAGTCATTTTGAGTATTTCTCTCCTTTCATCATCAGGTGTCCTAAAATATCCGGGTGTCAATAATAAATGTACCCAATGGAAGCAAAACATATATTTTAGTTTCATGACCTCTCATTCCCTGTTAGTGTCACCTTAATTCCATCCCATCCTGTTATTACAATGACTCTACCAATGTCTTTCTAGAAAACAAATGTAGGAATAAATTTATTCCAAAAAATAAAACACCATCTATGCAAAGATGTCTTTGAAATCTTGATAATTACTTCTGTGAAACAACTCAGAGAAGTAATGCTTAACACTTTCCAAATGCATACTGATGGTAAGAAAAAGTATCAAATACTCACATTTGCATTTTGTCTAGACATGGTTACAGACTAAAATCCCTCAGTTGATCAGCTGGAGGTACCAAATAAATCTCTGTTATCAGTACAATAATAGCACTTGCTTGTTTTGTAGCAGTACATATAAAAAGAACATTAAAATAAAAATAGAATCTCAAGATATAAATTTTTTCAAAGTAAACACTCACCATAGTATACTTGAATTATTAGTCTCATATAACTTCACTAGAGAAATGACAGAAAAGAAGACGAGACTAATGATATGATATGATATGATAATTGAGTTGGCAAGGACAAACTCCTAAGTAGCTAATTTAGTGTTCAAAGCAACCCCAAAATGCATAAGCATGATTTTTCCACACTACAAATGAGTTATTGTAACTGATTTAGGCGTCAGAGCTATTTTAGTATAACAAATCAATTATTTGGCATTGTATGTCAATAAGTTTTATCTAATCAATTTGCCATTGTAGTCACAGAGAAATTCTTGTAATATGCAGCATGATCAAGCTTGACCCCTATAATAATGCCTATTTATCTGCAGGCTATAATTGTAAAAGAAGAATAAATAAAGCAATTTTGTCATCCTGATCAAACAGTGTAGGCCACGGTTGATTCAGATGTTACAACAGTGCAGTTGATACATCTCACTAGGCAGCAGACTTCATGAGCACAAAAGAAAAATTAAAATTGACTGCATGAAAGTCGACTCCATTTATGCCTAGCTTTCATTAAGGGTCAGCAAGAGAAAATAAACATACAAATAAAAACAAAAAATAAATACGTTGGTGAAAATATCATTCGGGCTCTCATTTACCTGGCAGGGGATAGACAGAAAATACAGGTTTAATGTAAATAATTGATACCGTGATATGCCTTTATAATTGAAAATAGTCAACATGGTACATTATATAACCAGTAGAGAAAGTGGGAAGTTCTTGAGTGAAGAAAATCTTTCAAATTTGGGTCACATTCCCATATTTAAATCATAAACAGCAAGTAGATGCTGAACATTCAGTTTAATGATCCTATCTTCTTGATTCTGCAATGGTATATCAGCATGTTTTTACAGTATAAAATTCTAGATTCGTAACATTTAATTCTATTCACAAAATTCTGCTGGCATGAAATCATCCTGTGACAATTTAACAGAGGACAGCCTTAAGATAGGTATTATGATAGGAGGATGCATAGACCAATCAGTCACAGTCAATAGCTCCAATGAGCTTACAGTCTAAGAGGGAGAGATTGACAAGAGCACAAGAGTGGGATGGATACTAATACAGAACCATCTGTGTGGTAAATGGAGATGCAGAGAAGGAACAGTCAACTGATAGGTAGGCATAAATTAGTACAACCACTATGGAGAACAGTTTGGAAGTTCCTCAAAGCTAAAAATAGAACTATGATATACTCCAGCAATCCCACTGCTAGGTATATGCCCCAAAGAAAGGAAACCAGTATACTTAAGAGATAGCTGCACTCCCATGTTTACTGCAGCAGCATTCACAATAGCCAAGATTTGGAGGCAACCTAAGTGTCTATCATCAGACGAATGGATGAAGAAAAGTGGAAGCACTATTCAGCCATAAAAAAGAATGAGATCCTGTCATTTGCAACAACATGAATAGAACTGAAAGTCACTACGTTAAGTGAAATAAGCCAGGCATAGAAAAACAAACTTCACATATTCTCACTTATTTGTGGGAACTAAAAATTCAAACAATTAAACTCATGGAGATAGAGAGTAGATGGTGGTTACCAGACACTAGGAAGGGTAGTTGCGGCCAGGAAAGGGGATGTGGGGATGGTTAATGGGCCCAGAAATAAACTTACAATAAATAAGATCTAGTATTTGATAGCATTACAAAGTGACTACAGTCAACACTAACTTATTGTACATTTAAAAGTAAGTAAAACAGTATAAGTGGATTGTAACACAAAGAAAGAATAAATTATTGAGGCGATGGACACCCCATTTACCCTGATGTGATTATTACACATCGTATGTCTGTATCAAAATATCTCATGTACTCCATAAATATATACAACTAATATACAGTCGATAAAAACCATAAATGTAAAAATATATAGGAAGGCAGAGAAGCACGTCACAGAAAGCTTTATAAATAATGCGACACTCAGGTTATTTGTTAACTGTGGAATTTACATTTGTATTTTTGCAAAATCAGTTTCAAAGTTCTAGAACACATTCTGAGTTAAGAATAAGAAAATTTAGGCTGGGCATGGTGGCTTATGCCTGTAATACCAACATTTTAGTAGGCTGAGGTGGGTAGATCACTTGAGGTCAGGAGTTCGAGACCAGCATGAACAACATGGTGAAACCGGATCTCTACAAAAAATAAAAAATAAAAATTGGCCAGGTGTGGTGGTGCACACCTGTAGTGGCACACACCTGTAGTCCCTTCTATCAGGAAGCCAAGCCAGGAGAATTACTTGAACATGGGTGGCAGAAATTGCAGTGGGTCGAGACCACACCACTGCCAGTGTACTCCAGCCTGGGCGACAGAGTCACACTCCATCTTAAAAGATAATAACAATAATAAGAAAATTTAAGAGTCAACTGTATTTCTAAATTTATTAGGTTGGTGCAAAAGTAATCGTGGATTTTTGCCATTACAACCAAACTAATATTTTTCTATATCCTTTTAGCTGGATAGTAACCACATCACCGAGTACTATTTCTGTCACCGGATACTTATAAAATCAAATTAACAACTATATTGAAGACATTGTTCTAGGTGACAAGTGAAAGCAAACTAACTAAATAAATACATAAATGATTAAAGCACAACCTTTACAACCCAGGAAGGAAACAACTTATGAAACAAATTTTAGCATATAAAGAGTTAAATATTTATAACTTAAGATAGGTTTTAACAAATGGAAAGTCATCCTTTCTTCTTGGATAAAACACTTCAACACCATAAACATGTCATTTATCATTCAATCAGTGTATTTATTGTAACTTCTGTAAAATACCAACAAAAATGTTCAAAGTCAGCAAGTGAGATTTAAAGTCTGTATAACAGAAACATTAGGAATGAAGTCAGAAAATGAAAAATCATAGATCCGTCATAGAACCACAGCTATCTGATCAGCAGCTAGTGTTACCAGATACTGAAATATGTACCAAAGTCTCCATATTTGAGACTGTAATATAGTACATTGAATAGAGAGACTAAGGAGTGGGAAAAAATTAGGAAGTCCAGCAAAAAAAAAACCAAATATGAATATAAGTTTATATATTATATAAATGTCAACTCAATCCACCAGATTAAAAAAATACATTTTTTAAATAATTAGTATCAAGACATTGTATAATCTTTTGGAAAATGATGAAATTGCATCCATTCCTTATACTATATGCCAGAATAAACTCCAAATGGATCAAGAATACAAATGAAATACATGAAGTTATAAAAATATTAGAAAAAAAAAATAGATCCATTCCTTTATAACCTGAGTGTGGGGAAAACCTTTCTATGTCTGAAATACAGATGCAATAAAAGATTGATCAATGTGGCTCTATAAAAAAGAAATTTTTATAAGGCAAAATAGAAAATCACAATAAAAGAGTATAAAAATCTGGGAGAAAATGTTTGCAACATGTATCGTAGTGAAGACTAATAGTCAAGAAGTCACTACGGTGACCAACAGGTCGAGAGGCTTCTTGGTAACTGGTACCAGCTATAGGAAAGCAATTGCCACTGCTTTCCTGGAACTTGAGTAAATGCAATCAAGTGGAATTTTAAATTTTCGCTGGAAGTGGAGTCATGAGACTGAAGATATCTCTTTTAAGAGAACCAAAGCATCAAGAATTAGTAAGCCGTGTAGGCTGGACTACTACTGAAGAACTGTATTCATATAGTGATGATCACCAGATAGTGAAAAGGAACTTGTTCACCAGTGGAACAACTCAAATAGTAAAGCTTCCTGATGATATTTACCCTATAGATCTTCACTGGTTTCCAAAGAGTTTGGGTATAAGAAACAAACGCAAGCCCAAAGCTTTGTCCTCATAAGTTCTGATGATAAATTTAATTTGATTTCCAAGTTAGAAAGAGTGGAAAAAAGTGTAGCAGCTTACTCTGGAGTAGTACTTGCAGGAAGATAGAATGGTGAAGCAACAGCATTAGTTACAATTGGAGAAGATGGACAAATAAAAATTTGGTCAAAGACTTGGATGCTTAGATCAACTTTAGCTCGGCAAGCCCAGGTCAGCCCCCTACTACTCCCGAAGAATATTCCCAGAAAATATACTTATCAAATACAGAAGAAGGAGGAGTGCCTTCTGAGGAAAATCAGTGTATTCAATAGTGTGGGGTCCTGATTTAGCAAAGGTTCTTTATACAGCAGGCAAGCAGCTAATCATTAAATCTCTTCAGTGGCCAGGCACAGTGGCTCATGCCTGTAATACCGGCACTTTGGGAGGCTGAGGCGGGTAGATCCCCTGAGGTCAGGAGTTCAAAACTAGCCTGGCCAATATGGTGAAACCCGTCTCTACTAAAAATACAAAAAATTAGCCAGGCGTGGTGGTGGGCGCCTGTAATCCCAGCCACTTGGGAGGCTGAGGCAGGAGAATTGCTTGAACCTGGGAGGCAGAGGTTGCAGTGAGCCGAGATCGTGCCACTGCACTCCTGCCTGGGGGACAGAGCGAGACTCCATCTCAAAAAAAGAAACTTCTTTGATCAAATGCTAAAGTTTTACAGAAAGCTTACGATGGCATCATTTTAAAAGTAGATTGGAATTCAGTCAGTAATCTTATTTTATCTACTGGTGAAGACTGTAAATAGAAGGTATGGGATAGTTACAGCCACCCACTGTACAATTCACAACCTCATGAGCATCGTATTACTTCAGTTGCCTGGGCTCCAGATGGAGAATTACTTGCTATTGGATTATTTCATACTTTACACTTATGTAATAAAACTGGGTGATCATATGCTTTAGAAAAACACTGGCAGCATATTTAATATTGCGTGGTCAACTGATGGCACTCAGACTGCTGGAGTGTGTGGAATTGGGCATGATGTTTTTGCACCTGTGGTGGAACAACACTTGGAGTGGAAAAACTTTCAAGTAACATTAACTAAAAGAAAGACCATACACATTCGTAATGTTCTCACTGATGCAGTGAACTTACTGGAATTCCATCATGGCCATTAAAGCATCTTTGAACTCTGCACACTTAGTTGTTTCAATGTCTCTTCAATGTTATGTGGTCTCCACAAAGAACTGGAATACACCAATTATATTTGATCTCAAAGAAGAAACTGTTAGTTTAATCCTGCAGGCAGAAAGACATTTTCTTCTTGTAGAAGTTAGTAGTATCGATTTATATTCATATGAAGGGCACTTTATTTCATCTCCAGAATTTCCTAGAGTGAGAACAGATATTCTGAATGCACAGACTGTGTCTCTGAGTAATGATACCATAGCAATGAGACAAAGCTGATGAAAAAAATAATCTTTTTCGTTGAGGCATCAACTGGAAAACCATTAGATGATGGAAAGTTTCTTCCTTGTAAAAATGAAATCTTGAAAGTTGCTCTGGATCAAAAAGGACTTACCAATGATAGAAAAGTCACTTTCATTGATAAAAATAGAGATATCTATATTGCTTCTGTGAAACAATTTGAGAAGGCAGAAAAAATTCTCAAATTTGGAACAATGGTGCATACTTTGGCATAGAGTGATACATGCACTATACTTTGCGGACTTCAAGATACTCAATTTACAGTGTGGTATTATTCCAATATGGTTTATGTGGACAGTGACATTTTGCCTAAAACATTACATGAAAGGGATACAAGTGAATTCAGTAAAAATCCCCATATTGTGAGTTTTGTTGGAAATCAGGTAACTACAGCAAGAGTTAATGGCCCTCTGGTTCACATCAGTGTATAACTATATCCTGTTATTCTCCATAAATATGTAGGCAGTTCAAAATGGGAAGATGATGTAAGACTTTTCCACTTTGTTGAGCAGCAAACCATGTGAGCTTGTCTAGCTGCTATGGCAGTTGCGAATCAAGATATGACCATCACAGAAACAGGCTATGCAGCAATTGGTGAAATTGATAAGGTTCAGTACATCAATTCTATAAAAAGTCTTCCATTTAAAGAATCAAAAATGTCCCACATACTAAGGTTTACTGGGAACATAAACGAGGTTGAAATAGCACTTCTTCAGGCTGGCATCGTTTATCAAGCAATCCAGATTAATATTAATCTCTACAACTAAGAAAGGGCACTAGAATTGGCTGTAAAATACAAAACACATGTTGATACAGTTCTTGCTTACTGTCAAAAGTTTTTGGAGACATTTGGTAAAGAGGAAACAAACAATGCTTGCAGTATGCAGCAGGTCTTCAAATAGATTGAGAGAAAAAGACAAAGTTGAGATTGAAATTACAAAAGGAGAACAATCATCAAGCAGCCAATGCAGTAAGAGTAGGAATCTAAAGCCCTCTATGCCATGCTTATCTTTAAGAAGTTTTGTCTTTTGAAATGAATTCTGATTAACTAAGGATAAGCATGTTTTGGTTGATTAAAAAAGGATAATATTTAAGTAAGTGTAAGCACTTGCTGTGTATTTAATGTAAACGTACATTCAGAAAGACGAAATACAAAGAAATTTATGTACGTCTCTGTTTTATGTTTTTCTATTCCAATAATTAGCAAAATATTACAATATACTTATGATATGCCTGTGTAGTGTTAATTATATATCCGTTTTTTGCCCATTATTTCATCCCTGAATCTTCAGCCCAAATATGAATGTTGATAATAAAACATCGAACTAGTTTAAAATGTGTATTATTAATTTCTCTTTGATCTCTAAATGGTGAAATGCCTCCAAAAGTTTATTTATAGAACAAAAATACATGAGGATAGATTTGCGCAAATGTATAAAATGCAAATACTGATACGCCAAAGTTCATAGCAGCATTAGTCAAATAGCAAAAGGTGGAAATAACTCAAATATCTATCATCAATGGATAAACAAATGTGGTACAACACATACAATGGAATATTATTTAGCCTCAAAAAGGAATGAAATTCTGATAAATGCTACAACAGGATAAACCTTGAAAACCAATGCTCAGTGAAATAAGACACTGAGACACAAAAGGTCAATATGATACCACTTATATGAGGTACCAGCATAGGCAAGCTCATAGAGATGTAAAGGAGAACAGTGTTTACCAGAGACTGGTGGGGAGAAGGAAAGGTGGGGGGTGGCTATTGATTAACAAGTACATAGTCTCTGCTTGGGATGAACAAATTCTGAAAATGAATAGTAATGATGGTTGCTCAACATTCTGAATGTTAATGCCACTGAATTGTACCTACAAACATGATTAAAATGGTAAATCTTGTTATGTATATTTTATCATAATTTTAAAAATATATCCAAAATGGGTAAGAAGGATTCTCCTCATTCCTCTTCTGACTTGAGATGGCCAGGCAATAGGCCCTCAAGTCTGAATTTGTGAAAATCTTCTTAAATGATAAACCTGTTTGACTAGTCTTAACCATTTATCTTCAAATTATTACCATGTAATTTTTTAAAAAATAAATACCCCTTAGAAATTCTTCTGTGAAACCATTTTTGGAAATGGTTCATTATAGAGTGGGTATATGCATATATATAAGGAATTTTATAGAAATATGTTACATGTATATAAAGGGATAAAGGGATTATCTTTCATATCCCCATTTTAATTACTATATATAGTTTTTTTCAATAGAAATCTTTTCTTTTTAACATGTTTCTTTTCTTTTCTGCAATGTTGGAATATTCTGTTCTTGACCCAGATGCTGGGTACAAGAATGTACTCAGTTTATGAAATCTGATTGAGCAGTGATAAAATCTTCTTTATAGAAGAATGCCAATTAATACATGTAAAAAGACTGATAGAATTAGAAAAACCATCATTTTGCAACCTTGATGGTAATTATCAGTTCAAGCAAGAATTATCAATGGATACTAAAGCTAGTTTGTAGAAGACTGATGAAAAATAGGATATTCTCAGAATCTCTAAGTATTTCCCCAGAGATTATTTATTTACTACAATAACTTACTCTTTGATCAGTAAAGACCTCAGGTGTATGGTTAAGAAAGATAGATTTCAGCCAGACAGTCAGGTTGTATTAGCTACTCCTACTCTCCCCATCAGTATGACTCACCACAGAATCAGTTCATCTAGAGTGGTAGGAATAATTACTGTGACTTCCTGCTCGTCAGAGGCCTCACCTCTCATGGTAATAATTCCACCTCCAGTTAAGAATAAGTGTTCTGAAAAATTTATGGGCATGAATGCTTATATGTAAAATTCACAGTGAAGAGAGCAATTGTATTATTTGGGGAAAAAAGATGGAAATTCACCAATAAATATTTTTTAAGAAAAATGCGTAGGTTAAAAGTATTCTGAATTTTTACCAAGGTTGTTAAACCAATTCAAAGGGGAACAGAAAAATCTTTTCAACAAATGATGCTAGACAACTAGATATCCACATACAAAAGAATGAAACTAAACCCCTGTTTTATACCATATGCAAAAATTAACTCAAAACAGATCTGAAAACTAAATAAAACTCTCAGAAGCAAACATATAAATAGTTCTTCATGACTTTGGATTTGGCAAAGGTTTGTTAGATATGATACCAAAAACATGAGCAAAAAAGAAAAAATTGATAATTTACACGTCATCAAAATTTAAAATTTTTGTGTTTCAAAGGACACAATCAAGAAAGTGAAAAGATAACTCACAGACTGAGAGAAAATACTTTAAATCACATATGTCATAAGGGACTTGTAACTAGAATATATAAAAATATCATACAATTCAACAATAAAAAGAAAAAATAACCAAACTAAAATCTGGGCAAATAATTTGAATATATATTGCTCCAAAGATACACAAATGGCCAATAAGCACACGGAAAACATCCTTAGTCAGTAGAGAAATGCAAATTTAAAATAGCAACTATGTGAGATGATAGATATGCTAATCTGCTTGACTATAATAACAATTTTACTATCTATATGTATCTCATAATATCATGGTGTAAACCTCAAGTATATACAACAAAATTTATTTTTAAAAATATCACAGTGAGATACCACCTCACCATAAACAGGATGACTATTTAAAAAAAGGTCAGATAATAACAAGTATTAGTGAGAACATGGAGAAAGTGGAATTCCCCATCCCCCAACACACTGCTGGTAGGAGTGTCAGGTTGTGCAGCCACTTTGGAAAGGAGTTGGGAAATTCTTCAAAAAGTTAAACAAAGAGTTCCACTGAACCAAGTAATCCTACCTCTAGATCTATATCTGAGAAAACTTTAAATATATGTCCTCATAAAAACCTGTACACAAATGTTCATAGCAGCATGGATAATAGCCAAAAAGTGGAAATAGCTTTTTCCGATCAGTATATAGAGGGATGAATGGATAAACAAATGTATTATATCCATAATATGAAATACTGCTCAGGCACAAAAAGGAATGAAGTTACTGTTATGTGCTACAACGTAGACAAACCTTGAAAACACATTATGTAAAAGAAATCAGATGCAAAAGGCTACATTTTATATTATTCCATTTATATAAAAGGTTCAGAATAGGCAACTCCACAGGGACAGAAAGTAGATTAGTGGTTGCCAGAGGCTGGGGGCAGGGGGAAAAAGAGAATAACTAGTAATAAACATGGGGTTTCTTTTTGGGGTGACGAAAGATTCTAAAATTAGACTATGGTGATGGTTGTACATCTCTAAATATGCTAAAACCTATTGAATTGTATTTAAAAGGGTGAATTTTATGTAAATGTATTTCAATAAAGTTGTAATAAGAAAAACATATTCTGAAATTAAAGCCTAAGTTGTGGGTGACTTAAGGCCCAAAGGGAAATGGTCTTTAATAATGCCATCTGTCAATAGAGCCACCTATCAAACCAGGAACCAAGAGTATGTAGATGAAGTTGCATGATCGCACAGAATAGATGGAAAGAGTAGGACACCCCACTAAAGGACAAAACATCATTCCAAAATAGGGTATCCCAAGTTCTGGACGTCTACACATTAACTAATCCAAGGTTGCATAGAAATTGTGGCAAGAGTAGAAACCTATTTCCCTTGACAAGAACCAAATGAACCGCCCCAAATGGCTGGATGTTTGCAGACTCCTCTCCCATACACCTTTGTTCCTACCTAAGAAGGAAGCCAGAGGAGGAAAGCACAAAGGTGCTTAGAGAAGACAGAATCCTACAGCCTCCATTTCTGTGGTTTCTACATCTGACCAGACCCGAGTAAAAATAAACTGCTGCTAAAAGAGAACTGGGAAACCTTGACTGGGCTTCAAAATTCAAAGCCCATGTACATTTAATCAGCCAGGCATCCATAAAGTGATGCATGTTTCTGTATCTGCTGGCTTAATATCTCCAGAAATTACAGTGTCAATGTTGCCCAAATTCTCTGTCTGCTGCATAGTGATCTCCCGATGCAATTCACATGTTGCGCAAGGCTGCCTCCTTTATTGCATAAATGCATTAAAAGAAATTTCCATGTCCAGAATTATTTTAGCCACTTTGTGAAAAATATATATATGGTTTTAAAAATGTATAATTTCAAAACCCATACACATATAAGGTAAATTTACCATAAGCTTATTTTAGTAGAGTCCTGGGATGAAGCCATTGTTGTTCTGAGGCAAGAACATGTTATAAGCCTTTCCTTACAGAGGAGCAGTCATGTTTCCAGGCTTAATAGGGAGCATCTAGTGGGCTTATTAAGGACAAGAAGTGTGATAGACTCATTCTGTCATCCTTTCACAACCTTGATGCTCAATGTTAGGCACAGTAGATTCTCAGTAAGTGGTTTCTTTTTTTTCTTTTCTTTTCTTTTTTGAGACAGAGTGTCGCTCTGTTGCCTAGGCTGGAGTGCACTTGCACAATCTCGGCTCACTGCAAGCTCCGCCTCCCAGGTTCACGCCATTCTCCTGCCTCAGTCTCCCAAGTAGCTGGGACTTCAGGCGACCGCCACCAAGCCCGGCTAATTTTGTTTTTGTATTTTTAGTAGATACGGGGTTTCACCGTGTTAACCAGGATGGTCTTGATCTCCTGACCTCGTGATCCGACTGCCTGGGCCTCCCAAAGTGCTGGGATTACAGGCATGAGCCACCGCGCCCGGTCTCAGTAAGTGGTTTCTAAGCCACTAAGTTAATGAACGACAAATAACCATGTGACATGTGGTTACCATCTATCAGTTGTCCTTCACTGGAATATAAAATTCTTCACTTCCCCTATTTTGTATTTGTATCTTTCCTCTTTCATAGGGATAACTTTTGTTCTTAGCAATATCAGTATATTTACCTATTTGCATAAACCTGCAGGTGTGTTGGGGTTGAAAAGTCACTGTTGAAGTTATCCTTACAGACTCACATTTTCAATGATAAGCTCAAAACTTATCAGTGATAAATCTCTATGTATTTTCATTTCATGCTCTATGTCAAAAATAAAATTTTTCAAAAATAATATTTTTCTGACAATTATTTGATCTAGGACTCCAAAACCTGACTCTGAAGTATTGTGATATTTTATAGAGGTTGAACATTCCTTGTCTTGAGAAAAGAAGTGTTTTCCACTGCAATTTTTTTCAGATTTTGGAATATTTGCATTATATGCCAGTTAAGCATCCCAAATTAAAAAATCTCAGCATCATGTTGATGCTCAAAATGTTTCATATTTCAAATATTCAGACTAGGAATGCTCAACCTGGAATGCCAAGCCCCAGCGTCATCATGCTAAGTTGAGATGTACAAGATCAAGTTTTAAAACATTACACAAATCTTATCAACTAATCCTCTTCACCACTGATAGCACTATACCCGCAACTTCAAAATGCAAATAAAGTAAAAATAAAGTACTATTTATTCACTTTATCAATTTTAAAATGTCTCAATATAGTATTAGCTAACAGTTACATAGCATTTATTAGGTACCAGATATTCATCTTTAGCTATACTAAGTAATTTAATCTTCACAACAACCCCATGAGATAATATTATTTTCATTATTCCCATTTGACAAGTGAACAAAATGAGTAACAGATAAGTCACTTGGCCAATGTCACACAATTCATAAATCAGGGCTGGTATTAAATCCAGGACAATTATCTCAGAATCATTCTCTTAACTACTACGCTATGTAGCTTTGGGTTAATGGAAAGAGTATGGTGTTCCAGGCATGTCTATTCATTGCTGTTTGGAGGCATACGGGAACAAAACTTCCAAAAGACAATTTCTTATGTATCTCTCTGAGTCTTGATAGTCATTTTTAGTCTTTGAGTTAATAGTTTGACTTCCAGGCATTTATTTATTCTAAAGAAATAATGTATAAAATGAAACCGATTTATATACAAAGAAGTGTTATTTATAATCACAAAAAGACAACAGAAAATATGCCAAATGATATGAGACTGTTTAATTATAATTAGTAGAGACAATGAAATATTTGGCAACCAATTAAAAATGATATTTAAGTATTTTTATGATATGGGAAATATTTGTGACATAATGCTAAGCCAAATGCAGGATACAAAGTTTTATATATACTACCATCTTATATTTTAAAATATAGAACGGTATTCATTTAACAAACATTAAAGAGCTCCTCTACGTTATCCATCAATAAGCAAAACAGACAAAGACTGCTGCTCTGGTGTAGCTAACTTTCCATGGAAGCAGGTAAACAATGAGTATATGAAGTGGATAAATTATACAGTGAATTCAAAGGCTAAGTGCAATTACAAAGAGAAAAGAGCAGACTGAGGGGAATTAGGAAAGCTGGGTTGGTGGTGCATGCAGTTTGCAAAATTAAATACAGATAAGTCTCACTGAGACAGTATGATCTGAGTAAAGACTGGGAGGAGGGAGGTAGAGGATTTAGCCAAGTGAATACCTGAGAGAAGAATATTTCAAGCCGAGAGAACAGCTACAGCAAAGGCTCAGTCGCAGACACTATTAGTACCATACACGTATTCTGGGTGCGCACCTCTACACACCTGAAGACAGTTTACTGCAAACACCTGTGACTCATTTCCAGTGGGCCTTTATTTTCAGGCCAAAGAGCATGCTAGGCCAGTACTTGGGGCAACCTGGAAGTTAATAGCCCTGGAAGCAGAACTCAACCAATGACAGCTAGGCAGTTGTTGAAAAATACCCCCAGCTTTCTCGGCTTGGGTAGGATAACACAGAGACATGTTATACACTGTCCCCTACAGAGAGTTTCTCAAACATTAATTAGGGTGTAAGAATCACCTGAAGCCCTTGTTAAAATGCAGATTCTGATTGAGTAGGTCTGGGGTGGGGCCTAAATCTCATTTTAACAAACTCCCAGGTGATGGCATGATGCTGGTTCATAGACCACACCTTAAGTAGCAAGGTCAGGGTTCTTCAGTGGGATTGGACCCACCTGCCTCCAGCCTACGTATATCTTGTGTCGGCTTCTTTTCTGTACCTGACTCCTAGTCTCTCTCCCACAGTTTTAATTTGGCATCACCTTTGAAATAAACTAGTTGCATTTACCCTGTCTTAGAGTCTGTCTGCTTCTGGCGAAACCCTACCCACAGGAATGAGCCTGGTGAGCTAGAAGAACACAGTGAATCCAGGTGACTAGAACAGAGTGATTGAAGGTTTGAGCAGTAAGAAAAAGAAAGGAGCTTGGAGAGGTAATGGGGAAAGAGCGTAAAACCCACATTAAGGGGTTTGGCTTGTTCTCTGAGTAAAATGCGGGTAGGGTGGGGGAGGCACATTGTAGACTTTTGAACAGAGGATGTCATTATGACATAGTGACATTAACAGCCTCACTCTGGCTACTGGTAAGGGTCAAGGGAAGAAGCAGGGAGGCCATTGCATCCAGTGCAGAGATAATGAAGGAAAAGGATGGGGGCTGGAAAGGGAAGCAAATGGGGGAGTGACATGTAAGAAGTCATCAGATTCTAGACACTCAAGTGAAGCAGTCAAGGAAAGAGTTACATCCTAATAGGCTAGAGTCTGGGAGGGAAGTTGGTACTAGGAAATATAAGTGTGGTCATCTTTAGCACACAAGTGGCATTCAAAGTTGTGGGACCAAATGAGATCACCTAGAATGCAAGTGTAAGTAGGAAAATATTCAAGTATAAATAGGAAAAAAAAAAAAAAAAAAAGAGTCCAAAACCTGAGCCCTGAAACACTCCAGTATTAGAAAACTGGAAGTGAATATGCTCAAAGTCAAGGGTAGAAATATCTGTGGAGGGATTCTAGTTGGTTATTTTCCCTTACTTTCATTAGCTTGATTTTAGTGTCATCTGTGGAGTCAGAGACCCAAGCGATATGCAACACCAATGGCATGTAATTCTGTTTCATTGTTGCCCTGCCAGTCAGGAACACTATGAAAAGAATCCAGAATATTTTGACAACTCAAATCAGGCAAATAAAATTCAATGAGGTTTCAAAAGTATTATATAAGCATGTGAAACATCTGATGGAATGGAAAGAAAATGTGTTTTGAGCCAGATGAGAAAACATTAAAACATACTAAGAGAATCAAGTAAGTGCAAAACCTAACAAAACAGTGAAGAAAATTACAAACCTCGATGAGACTGGACAGAAATATTATACAACAATAATCTGAATGCAGGAGAGGACAATGTCTTCTAAAGGGCATGAGGTCCCTATTGCTATAGTAATTTAAAAAAGCAGGTTGACTTGTAGGTAAGTGACCTGTGGAGAATCAACTGCATCTAGACCCCAAATAGTCCATTGATTTGTAGTCTTTACTGGCCCAAGATAGTACAACTATTCTTCAAACAGAAAGGATTGGAATTTACCACAGAGAGGCTAAATCAAGCCCATAATTATATTATAATTGTGTTAAGTTCATGAAAATTATTTATGTAAAAATGGAAATAACCTATATGTATTAAAATGTTAGAAATACTTAAGATAATTTGATTAAACTAACATATGAGTCTTGGGATTCTAAATTGAAACATAATTGATTTTGAAATTGTGATCTTAGTTATTCAAAGAGAACTGTTAAGTTTCTTAAACAGTGTTGAGATGTTTAAGATAACTTGAAATTGATTTTATAAGTTTAATTTATTTTAAAGAATTATTTAATCACTTGGGAAGATTCTGTTTATCAGTCAAAGTTCTTATAAAGAAAACTAAGTATTTTCAGGTATAAATGCAGTTTAAAAAGTTAAAAATGGTTTTACTAACCTCATTTGTAAATGGGACATAACATTAATTCAAAGCCTCCTTGATTTTAACAATTGTTAACATCTCCTATATTTAAAATAGAATAAGATATACAAATGGGGCCAGTAGCAGTGGTTCATGCCTGTAATCCCAGCACTTTGAGAAGTTGAGGTGGGTGGATCACTTTGAGGCCAGCAATTCGAGACCAGCCCAGCCAACATGGTGAAACTCCATCTCTACTAAAAATACAGAAATTAGCCAGGCGTGGTTGCACGTGCCAGTAATCCCAGCTACTCAGGAGGCTAAGGTATGAGAATTGCTTGAACCAGGGAAGCAGGACATTGCAGTGAGCTGAGATCACACCACTGTACTCCAGCTTGTGCAACAGAGTGAGACTCTATCTCAGGGGGAAAAAAAAATATATATATATATATTTATATATACATATATACACACACACGTATATCTACATACACATATATACATACAAGTATAACAAAAGCATAAGAGAATCTACTTTAATGTAACTGTAATAATTTAAATATTAATTTAAAAATGATATATGTAAACAGAATGTACTTCTCAGAAGCGTCCTCAAAGACAGCAACAAACCTCCATTGCTTTTACAATTCTCACTTTTTTGTAAAAGAATACAGATTTCCATATATTTGCTAAATTTTATATACTATACAACTATTAATTAGAAAAAAATACATTAATAGGACACAAAGAAAACTGCCCAAATGAATGTACTCCATAACAACACTTGTCCCAAAATGCAAAGTGAATGGTGTTAAATCACTTACAGAAGAATTTATAGGAGTATCTTATATAAATCAGACAACTATTCTAATAAGTGAACACCACATCCAAAAACAGACCAATCAAATCTCTAATGTTAGAAGTATCTCCTACCATATGTCAAATGAATATAGATACCAGCATAATTAATAACATTTAAATTCATTTTGATGTATAAGTGAATTCAAACTTGCTTTTTCCTCGAAAACAGTGAAATAATTATTGGCATTGTAATCACTTACCCAATGACAAGAATTGTGCTAAGCCTTTTGGACATTATTTTTATTTTTGCATGATAAATCAATGAGAAAAATACTCTTATTACCCCAATTTTACAGTTGTGGAAGGTAGGAAATAGATGGTTTAAACTATTTGCCCATGGCACATTGTGGAGATGCTTAGGATGGAAAAAACTGTATCTTTCCGACTGTGAAGCACCTACTTTAAACCACATCACTGGAGTGCCGAAAAGGGCAACTACTGTAGAACAGGAAACCTGAAAAATTATGTGGATACTAAAAAGCGTAGCTAGTACTCAAAATAGCTGGAAGCAGTGGTGCTAAACTCAAGGCAGCTATTTCGCTTTCAAGAAGCATTTAAGGTTTAGGAACACTTTTTTTTTTTTTTTTAAGACGGAGTCTCACTCTGTCGCCCAGGCTGGAGTGCAGTGGCGCGATCTCAGCTCACTGCAACCTCCGCCTCCCGGGTTCACGCCGTTCTCCTGCCTCAGCCTCCCGAGTAGCTGGGACCACAGGTGCCCACCACCAAGCCCGGCTAATTTTTTTGTATTTTTAGTAGAGACGGAGTTTCACCGTGTTAGGATGGTCTCGGTCTCCTGATCTTGTGACCCGCCTGCCTCAGTCTCCCAAAGTGCTGGGACTACAGGCATGAGCCACCGCGCCTGGCCTAGGAACATTTAACTGGAAAGCATGCAGAAATACTTAGGACAGGTCTCCCCTTAATGTTAGGTCTTTCAGTAGCCCAAATAAAATAAAATAAATTACATTTAGTATCCACAGCCGGCTCATTTTCTTGGTATTCCTGCCCTTCATGCAGGCAGAGTGGCCTGCTTCTGGTGACTTAAGAGCAGAAGGTCCATTCATTTAATGACTCTCCCTGCTTTCCCAAAATCCTCTCAACTGAGTCACTAAAGGTTTTCCATGTTCATAAAGTCATAGAAATTCAGAGGCAAAAGAACTTTGGAAGTTATTCTGTTTTGGTCTTTGAACACCTCAAATTTTGCTATAATTTAGCAAACTGTCCCAACTCCATCCATTACAGGAATGACAGATGAAGGTGGATGAGAAGAAAGGAGAGAAACAGATTTAACTGCATCTAGTGCTGCTAAGGAGAAGTAACACAGAGAAGAATGGCTGCATTTTCCTGGACAGGCTCAGGCCAAAGCAGAAAGTTACCTAGGCTCTATCCCTCCCCTCTTTTCATGTTTGTGGAAATCAAAGCTGAGTGAATTTATATTCCTGGCACATTGGAAGGTGTCCCCAAAAGAAGTCTCTAAAGAACTGAGACAGAAGGACTTTTGAATGTGTTAAGTAAGAGATGCAGTCCCTAATGCCTTTAGGAAATGCATAACATTTTTGGGCCTCAGTTTCTTTCTCTGTAAATTGTAGGATTTGGACAACATCAGGATTTCTCTACCTGTGCCGGATAATTCTTTGCTGTGGGCTGCCCTGGGCACTACAGAATGATCAACAGCATCCTTGACCTCTGCCCAGTAGTGCCAGTTGCAGCTCAAGTTGAAAACCACTGAATTAGACGATTATAGAGACATCTTCGGCCTTGACATATTAGGATGCCAGGGAAACTTTGACGCTTTTATCAGTAACAACTTGTGGTTAATTTCTCACATCCTGGAATTCTAAGCTTCCTTGAGAATGAATACAAGACTGAAGGCTGACAGAGACAATCAAGTGTCCCCAGAAAGGAAGGGGTCATTCTCTTTAGAGAAACCTCTCAACTTGACTTGCAGTCACCTAGTATGACAATAATTCTTTATAACCTCAATTCCTACATGGGAAGACTACAAAATCCCTGAAGTATTACTACCACATCTGCTTTTCAGGACAGAAATGTATGACCATATCTTCATCTTCTCTCTCTTTCTGGCATCCAGTGGCTGCACTTAAGAATCTAAATCATCCTCTCGGTGTTGCAACACCTGCCCATCTTGTGAAACTTTTCTGTAAGTGGCTCGGCTTTTTGGAATTTTGCCCCAGACTCTCTGCTTCCTAGCATTGGGTGCCCATCTATTCTCATTTGTGTTGCTGCTATCTTGGTTGATGGGAAGCTTCCCATGCCTGTGCAAACTGGCTTCCACGTTTTTCTCTGAGTGATGGTGCTGGGACACAGGCATCTCTCCGTACATTGAATCAGAAATCCAGTCACCTCCGCAGTGACAAAGGTGCGTGCATCTAAGAATGGGCTCTGCATATAAAGTGATTAGAAGAAGGCCAGTGAAATTTAGAAGGAGCTTCCCATACAGAAGGGTCTCTCAGTTGGAGAAAATGAGCTCCTATGAAGTTTGTCATCTGACTAGCCCTGTTTACCGGGTGCTTCCAACTTCTCATCACCATCACTGGAGCATTTTGGTTTTTGTTACACAAATCATGCATGCCTATGATTTTTAGAAAGAACAAAAATATAAAAACATATGAAGATATAAAGGGAAATAGATATAATGTGTATATGTAATCATGTAGCATGCTATCCTGCACTTTGGATTTTTGTTTGACTTGATATATCGCAAGCATCTAGAGATCCCTCATTTATTCTTTAAAATGAAAGTGGACTAATACATTTTCTGGGTACATTGTACATTTTTTAAGAAGGCCCCTTTAGGCATGTGAAGGTTGTATACTGTTTTGCATAAGACAGTGCTGCAAAGAATATCCCTATAAATGTATATCTGAAGAGTCATTCATAAAAAAAAACAAAAAAACAAAACGAAAAAAACAACGGAAGAAGGGTATGTTAATTTAAAACTTTGCTAAATATTGCCAAATTATCCCTGGAAGTGGATGTACTACTTTATACTCTTCTAGGGGGCATTTTGAAGTGGTCATTGGAAGAAGAGTTTCAGATTCCTAGGCCACAGCAAAATGTAGCTTAAAAGGATTAGATAAACTGGGTTATTTCTATAGCGGTTCTCTTACTTCGTAGTCTCCCTCCCAGGTTTAAAATCTTTTGTGATAGATACAGTAAAACAAAATGAACTTACCTGCAACCACTGAGGAGGTTCTGAAGTCAGTTTCTAAGGAGTAAAGATCATGTGGTCAAGATTATCTTTGAAAACATCTTAAACAGTTCACAAAGTACGTTGTGTATAGTTTTATATAAACAAATCTGTACAGTAATATGCAAAATTATAAAATATACAGCAATGTACCATGCAAATCAAGTAAATATACTAAGAATTTCACATCATTGTATTCTTAAATATTAATCATTTTCAGTTCAAGGAGATAGAGGCATTTTAAGGAAACTCAAAAATTTAGAATTATTGAGAAAAACAATTATGTTTCCCATCTTGTATTAACCTAGGTGCCTGAAGAAAACAGAATACATACCAATCATTCAAATAAGTTTCTTTAACAAAAGGACAAATTGCTGGGATTACAGGCTTGAGCCGCTGCGCCTGACCAGTTCATCTTGTTTCTTTATGCAAGTCGCTCCTCTTTGTCTCACCAACCACAGTAATTCATCATGGCATTTCAAATTCTTTTAAAAATTGATGTCCACAAGAATATTGTCCCCTCTAGCAGGGCTTTTTATCAATGAAACTTAAATATTATAATAGTGTCTGAGAATACACACGCTGACTAAATTGTTCTACTCTTTACTGTTATTCTTACTTTCATAAAATAAATGCTCTTTGACATTTCATAAGGTCCCATCAATAATCAGTGGTTGAAGGACTACTGAATTTCCAAAACTTGCTTGAGACACCTGGATAAAGACAGAAGTTCTCAAGCAGGGAGTGAGGAGGAGAAGGGGCACTGAGTGAGACACAAATACACAAGGAGTTGATTTTTCTGGTTGCTCCTGACCATCCAAATATGAATAACGTTCATTAAGATTATCTTGTCAATTTAGTTATATTATAATTAAACACAAAGATATGTAGATAGATATATAATAGACATGGAAATACTGATACATAATGAAGTAAAAACAGCACTCTATTGTGAAGTACCATATAGTTTGGTATTTCCATTTTAGGTCAAAGGCTATGCATAACTTTTCATAGTGGATTAAAAGAAGTTTATTTCCTGGTGGGATGAATTTGAATTTGGTAAATTTGTATGGCGACTCCTGGTGGCATGTCTCTCCTTTCATCTTGCCATGTCCAAGGAAGAATAATAAAAATGAAATTAAAAAAAAAAAAAGGGACAAATTACAGAGGTGTAAGCTAAGGTAAGGGAACAAACAGAGATGGTAAGGCCCCAGAGAGAGAGAGACTAAGTACACAAGAAAATGATTGTCATGCCTAACACCTAAGACAAAAGGAGGAAATCGCGTGCTTGGTGCTGGACACAAGCCTCTTCAGTGGCTTACAGCAGTAAATGGTAAACACACACATACAACTAGAGCTGAGGCACCAAAACGGGGAGTGAGCAAAGATACTCTGACCTTTCCCTTCTGCTAGTTGACCTGCAAATTTGACTACAAGCCTGCTGGCGAAGAAGGCTGGGTGATCCAATACACAGGGATCAGCCTCCTGGGACAGGGAGCAAGCCAGGGATGTACATTCTGGGACAAAAGCTCACTGAATGGATTGACCAGAGAAATCACTAGCACTATTTAAATTATTATCTGTATCTCCTTTTCTCTTTCACTTTGCCAGCAAAGTTGGACTAAATTCTATGACCCTGTGATGAAATTCCACTGTATGTAGCAGAGGATCATATTAGAGAGCTCATTGCCTTTGGATAATTCTTCTAGCCCACAGAAATGAAGAGCGAAAGGACATACAGATCTCCCATGCTCAAGAAGTTCAGGGTGAGAGCCTTTTGTGCTTGGATCAATTTCCTCAGGGGTGCCAGATCCCTCTCTCACCATATCATGTGCTGTCCTAACATTTAAAAATTACCCAGGTACATAGTACCTCTGAGTTTTGACTTTTCTCATCTGCAAAACAAGAGGATTGAATTAGATTGAGGTTTCTCTAACCTGGCCAGTCTCCAAAACTTTAGGGGATTCTATTCACAATACATATTCCCAGGTCCTTCTTCAGGCCCATTGAATCAGAATCCTTGGGTTTGTGGTTCACGGAACCTTCGTATATAGAATTTCACCCAGGTGATGCTGGCATGCATCCAGGCTTGAGAACAGCTGTTCTCAATGATCTTCAAGACAGATTCCAGTTCAAAAATCCCATGACAATAACATAAAGTTAGCAAAATAATCCAAAGAATTTTTTCTTGTTGCTTAATAAAAAAATTAGGAATTAAGGTATATCCAAAGTAATAATGTTTTTCTCTAACCTCTACCAAAATGTTTTAACATTTTATGTTTTGCATTTTCAGATTTTTATTCTAATATTGGTAACTAGAAGTACATTTTTTTTTATTTGTGTCTTTTTTCTATAAACTAGGAGGTGGGTTCTGAGGCAATAAGTCTCATTGTTAATTACATCTATGCCATTATTAAAGGAATATCTTAAAAAAATTTTTCTATTTCCATAGGTTTTTAGGGATCAGGTGGTATTTGGTTACATGACTAAGTTCTTTAGTGGTGATTTTTGAGATTTTGGTGCACCTGTCACCCAAGCAGTATACACGGAACTCAGTTTGTAGTCTTTTATCTCTCACCCCCTTCCCTCCCTTTCCCCCTGAGTCTCCAAAGTCCATTGTATCATTCTTACGCCTCTGCATCCTCATAGATCAGCTCACACTTAGTGAGTGAGGACATACATTTGGTTTTCCATTCCTGAGCTACTGCACAATAGTCTCCAATCCCATCCAGACTGCTGCAAATGCCATTAGTTCGTTTAAAGGAGCATCTATTTTAATAGCAGCTTCCTGTTATTACTTCTACAGGGGACCACATGAGGAGAACCAGTTTCTAGGAAATCCTCCAGCACAATAATTTGTATGATCTTGGACAAAATATTTAACCTTTAGGCTCTTATTATGATTTCAGCTTTTAAGTGACAGGATTGGCCTAAATGATTTAGAAAGTCCTTTCCAGCCTAAAAAACCTGGAGTTCTAAGAAATGTCACAATATATACACATATCTTCCTTTGTTGTCTACTGTTGCATCTTAAAAGAGAGAGTTTTTCAAAAATTGGATACCCTGTGCTAAACAGATTATGACAAAATAAACAACTCTCTACTAGTTACCTGCATTTCAAACCTGAGCAATCACTCATCAACACAAGGAAGGCACCCAGGAAGGTGGGAAAAGTTTTCCTGATGACTGGGCTTCTAGGCCTGTCCAGGCATCTCTCATGTTTCTCCGGCCTTGTAATCAAAGGAGTATTTTCCTATCAACCTGATTTGATGTACCTTGACATGAAAATCACTTCCTTCCACACAAACTGCTTTTCTTTCTAAATTATTCATACTAAAAATGAACAATGCCAGAGAAAGCAAAGCTACCAATAGACTGTAATAAATGAGTACATTTGTAACTGAGTAATACCTCTCAGGACAAAGCAGTCATCTAACCCTGAACTGCAAAGTAGATATATTTCCTTATTCTATAATCATCCTCAGTCTTTAAGACATGTAGACTCATGCCTTTGCCATAAGACAAGAAAATCCTTCTAATTAATAGTTCCAATAGCTATTTACATTGCAGTAAGAAAAGTGATTTACCTAAGCAGCAGACCATAAAGATCAAACACTGTGGAAAAATAAAATATTGTAACAAGCAAAATTTATGATAAAGTTCATGAATGATATGCCATAATTTATTTTGCATAATTTGTTTTGATAATAACATGACCATGTTAAACAGATAACATACTTGACTGTAATTATGCTTAATTTTATGCAGCCAGATCAAAGCTTTATTGTATTAATATTTGATCCTTATTTCTATAGTATCTATAAAAGGCATCAATGAAAGCCATTTGCTCAGTTACCTGTATAGGTAAGTCATTATGCATGCACACACATGCACACAGGCAAACATATACACTTGTGCATCTTCCTAGCTATTTGGCGTAACGAATAGTCTGGTTCTTTCCACGTCCCTCCATCAGTAATAACTTCCTGTCAAAATGTAGAAACTTCAAATTGTCCAAAGATGATTCCTTCAAGCCTAGCCTGATGTGTGTTCAGTTGCTAAAATGATGTTATTTCGGGATATCTTGACATGCTTTCTATCCAAAAATGGTACCCTACTAAATTTCCAATGCCTAAATATCTTTATCAGCAGGAATGCTTCCATTTGATAATAGAAAAGACATAAAATGCAAACTTCTCCAGGAGATGCGGCTTATCAACTGAAAATCAATTACATTAAATATCACTCATTCTACAAAGCAACGAAAGGAAGGACAAGGGACAATGAAGCAAAGACCAGCCAGCTACTAGATACTTGATAATTGGGAGACACAGCATCGTAGGCCTAAGAGATTGGGGTGTGTGACTGGAAGAAGAGGTTTGAATGTTTTCATCCTCTCAAATTCATGCTGAAACTTAATTCCCAATGCAAGAGTGTTAGAAGGTAGTAATCAAATCATGAGGACTCTGTTCTCATGAATGGGATTTTGTGCTCTTATAAAAGGGCTTAATAAAGATAATTCATCCCTTTTTGCACTTCCTGCTTCTGCCACCTGAGGACACAGTGTTTTTTCTTTCTGGAAGATGCAGCATTCAAGGCGCCATCTTAGAAGCAGAGAGCAGCCCTCCCTGGAAAACTGAACCAGGACTTAAACTTCCCAACCTGTGGAACTATGAAAAAATAAATTTCTATTCTTTATAAATTATACCTGTCTCAGATATTTTGTTATAGCAATACAAGGAAAGATGGGGGTAAGAAGAGGATGATGGAAGCCATGTTTACGTCTACATAATTTTGCTGTGATCGTTTTCAACATTTATACAGAAGTTTTTGCTTACTTACTGCTACCACTAACAATAATTTCTAACCCAATTGACCTTACTGTCTGAGATTATCTCTAAGTCCTCTCACACCTGGACTGCAATTAGTCAGACCTTTTTCACAGTTACTTTTATATTGTTCACAGGAAGCTATATAACAACTAACAGCAGGGGCAGGTATTTGAAAACTGGCTCTGCTTAAGGGGCTTTAACTAAGTAAGAAACATTCAGCTTAATGGTCTATGGACCTGTCACCTGAGGAGCAGAATGAGGATATTAATAGTCATGACCTCAGGTCTGAATTTGGGTCTTGCCAAAGTAGAGCCTGGGACATAGACTTGGGGGTGGGTAGTTTGGAAGGTGGTCCCTGGAAGCAGGAAGGGGGGCAGGGAGAATGAGGTAGAGGTGGAGAAAAAGCCTATATAAGGATGAATGACTGAAGCTGCTGCTGCTGCTGACAATACAGGCTTGACTCAGCTAAGATCTCCAGACTTGGGTTCAGTGTGGTGCCCTGAATTGCCCTCCCAAAGGCTGGAAAGCTGCAGCATTTATCCTGTATCTGCTGTCCTTTACTGGCTGAAGATTGCTGAGTGGAATCACTCAACATCAGAAAAGACTGAGGCAGAGATCTGAAAAGATGAGGTTGTTCACTTGAGTGAAAGATGAAGCTGAGCATGAGTATATGCTCTGGTCCACCAGAGCTGCAGCTGAAATCAAAGCAAGGCTGAGTAGGGCCACACAGGGTCCCAGGGACATCTGCCGCACCTTCTGAAGCTGTGTGAAGGCTGAAGTGGGAAAACGCATGCAAAATGCTCACCTCTGTCAGTTTGGCTGCATAAGTGCCATTTTAGGGCATTGTTTTACTTTCTTGCTTATTACTACTAATAATAGGTAATAATTAGTATTTTAATTGTAATGTCATTAATTATCCAGTTATTAATTTTTCTGTGTCTTCTCTTCTACTTATAACCATGATGTCATTCACGGTATACATTCAGTAGGTGCTAATAAATATTTTCAATAAACAATTGAATGATAATATATGAGTATCAGCTACAAAGCCTCTCACAATAGTCAGCTCAAGAAATCATTGTGAATTGACTCGAACCAGACCATAATGGAATCGAGGAAGGAGCCCATGTTTTTGTATCACGTGCTTTCTCCCTGCAACCCTAATCTTGAGTTCATCACACTACTAGCACTCAATAAATGTTGATTGACTTATTTGGTTCCCTATGTTGAAATTGCCCCAAGGCAACACAGTTAAAAAGCCAGAGAGCACAAGCAGATGCACATTTTTTTGTGTTTCATGAAAACATCAATAACTGAAGCTATTAATACTGAGCCCAGATTCACCAAGCTGTCTGTGCCCAGAGCCTTTCAAGAATTCAAACCCCAAAAATAATCACAATCAATTCCCAAAATGCATTCTGGATGGTTAAGAAATGTATAGGAAGGTAATTGTAGCATTTGACTTCTGATTAATGTTTCTCATAAATAGTTTAAAATCAAAAGAAGTCTGTGCTTTTTAGGTAGGTTGCCTCCCTACTGATCACTTACTGGTTACTGGTTTGGCTGAAAATTTATCTTTTATATATTTATCACCACATTTTAAACGAGGAAATGGAGCCACAGTGAGGTTAAACAAATTGCCCAAGCTCGTAAGACTTGTAGGCTGCAGGCGCCTGTAGTCCCAGCTACTCGGGGGGCGGAGGCAGGAGAATGGCAAGAACCCGGGAGGCGGAGCTTGCAGTAAGCCGAGGTCGCGCACTGCACTCTAGCCTGGGCCACAGAGCGAGACTCCGTCTCAGAAAAAAAAAAAAAAAAAAGACTTATAGGCTGATTCTGGAGGCCAGGGTCTTAACCACTATGCTTGACTGAGTCATCGGTTGACCACTAGTGGGCACTGGGAAAAATGCCAAGGGCACCAGGCATACCACTTACCTCCCGGGAGATGAGGGAGGCAGCACGAAAACAAGAATTTTCAGCGATATGGACTCGCTGTTGTTTTGCCCTTACTCTAAAAGTTATACAAAG
The DNA here is from genome assembly GCF_000951045.1 of Mandrillus leucophaeus. Lineage (NCBI taxonomy): Eukaryota > Metazoa > Chordata > Mammalia > Primates > Cercopithecidae > Mandrillus > Mandrillus leucophaeus. Next base: position 2,756,477 of record NW_012098987.1, on the reverse strand, counting down.
ACATTTTTAGTTTTGCTGATTTATATGTATCACTGGATGCTGAGACGTGATGGATTCATGGTAGAGCAGAGATGGGGCAAGACATAGAGATGGATTCGTGGCAGAACAGGGATGGGGCAAGACAGAGACTAGTTATGAGGCTACAGCAATGGTCCATTCTTGTCTGTCTTTCCATCTCTAGCAATAGACATGGTGGTTTCTAGAACTAGCAAAGAGGCAATGGAGATTGAGAGAATTAGAATTTCAATTGCGATTGAGAGACAATTAGAAGGCAAAATTGCCTAGCCTTATTCAATGACTGAATTTAAGGTGATGTGTGTACCCCACATAGGAAAATTCACTTTTGCTAATAAAAGGAAAAAATAATTCATTGTGTACATTATGAAATCAACTGAAAGTCTGAAAAACTTAACTTGAGATATAGGAGTCAAGATGACATAGATCCCAGCCAACATTCACTACAGTAAGTTCACCACTACTGGTACCTAAACCATGGGCAGCTGCAACTACTAACCTGGATTTATTAGTCTATGTACAGTGCTAATGTACAACATCTAATTATCCCCATCTCCTACCACTTCCTCCCAATTCAAAGTTCTGGGCAGGCATTTCCAGTTAGCCGAGTTTGACGTGCTCAAGGCATGGCTGATAGGGGTGGGGAGAAGGCGCTTCCAGCCCCTTCAGCTTTGTAGTAAAACACAGAGCACTACTTCCGTCTAAGGGCTTACCTACTAGGAGATACCAATAAGAAAGGAATTCAGATGCTGAACAGCCAAATAAAAAGCAAATGTGCAAATGTTCACTACAGTCTGGCAAATAAGCTGCCAAGGAGGACAACCCTGCCTTGAGCAGAGGATGGTGGTACCATTTATTGAGATAGAAAACCCAGGAAGAGGCCAGGCACTGTGGCTCACACCTATAATCCCAGCACTTGGGGAGGCGGAGGCAGGCAGATCATTTGAGGTCAGGAGTTTGAGTCTAGCCTGACCAACATGGTAAAACCCCGTCTGTACTGAAAAATACAAAAATTAGCCAGGTATGGTAGTACATGCCTGTAATAACAGCTACTTGGGAGGCTGAGGCAGGAAAATCACTTGAATCTAGTGGGGTGGAGGTTGCAGTGAGCCGAGATCCTGCCACTGCACTCCACCCTGGGCTACAGAGCGAGACTCTGTCTCAAAAACAAAACAAAAGAAGAGAGTTCAGCAGGATATCTTGTTTGACATAACTCCTACAACTCATTATCTTACTCCTCTCCCATGGCTTTCCATAGTGTCTAGGAGTAAACATAAAATCTCCGAAAGATTCAAAAGACACAGAAAAGGTGGCCTCTGATTGTTGCACCAGATTTGTCTTATACCCTTTACCTGTTTTTTGTTTGTTTGTTTGTTTTCAATTCCTCAAGTACATCATACCATTTCCTGCCTACAGAACATGGCTCATGCTATTTCCTCTGCCTGAGGGGATATTTTCCTTTCTCTTAGCCTGGCCCAATTATTCATTCTTCAATCTCAGATCAAATACCATTTCCTTAGGGAAGCCTTCTCTAACCTCTAAACTGTAATGTGCCCTCTTAACACTTTGTATTTGCTTCTACAGCCATTATCAAAGTTGGAAACAACATATTTGTGCAATTTTTAAAATTAAATTCCTCTCACCCACTTCAGTGATGACAAAGACCAAATATGATTTGTCATTACTATATCCCAGATGCCAAGTCAGAAAATTAAAGATTTATTGAAGAATGAATGAACCAATGCATAAATTAATGACTGAAAGAATAAATATATATGACCGTCTAGGTTTGAGAGAGGATAATTAGCCCAAAAACACTGATTTGGGATCATCGGGATACAGATGATAACCGTAGCCAACAGAACTAATCACATCACTCAAAAAGGAGTGAAAAGAGGACTTGGGATGAGATATTAATTATCAACTATTACGCATTTCTTAATGTGATCCGTGGGTCACCCTACAGTAAAATCAGCTGGAGATTGGATGAAGGAATCTATGTCTTTAATAAATGACTCCAGATGATTTTAATGCAACCTGAGAACCACTAACTTTAGCAGTCAGTAGAGAAATACCCTTGAAGCAGTCCCAAAGTTTGTATTATAGGCCAGGTGTTCTAACTTCTAGAAGAAGCATAAACATGCACAAGTAGCTAAGAGCATGTTATTGTGCAAAGAATACCAGAGGAGGATTCAGAAATCCTGGGTCTGTTACCTGATCTCATCATATGCTACATTTACAACCTACATTAATGACCGGTAATTATCTTTAGGGAATAGAGACTTGGGGACTTCGGTCATAGTCTACTCCATTAATGTTTTATGAGGATTCAATATATATGATAGATAACTTTTTAAAATACTCCATTTGCATTATGTTTCTAGAAAATGCAAAGGGCATGTTGATCAACTCGAGAATTTCCTATTCATTTCCCTCAGATAGTAAAATGCTTTTTTAAACATTAAGTAAATTATCGTTTTATATATGTGTATAAGAGCACAAGTATGTGTGCCTTAACTGTAATCACTAAAGAACAGAAATGTAAATCTAAAACCACGGGCTTTCCACAAGACACTGTCTTGTGGAAGACATCAGAAAAGGCATTAAAAGGGCGGGGGAAGCTTAACCTACATCTCTGGGAAATAAGAAGATTATATTCAAGCTGTCATTTCTTGTTGCCACTATTATATGCAGTCAACAATTTATTTTATCACAAGTTATACAGAAATGACACCTGGATAATCATGTTGCCTGTAATAATATCATGTAAGATGGGAGAATGGTCTGATCTTTTGAGTGCTGGCTTATGATTTGGGAAAATAGCTTGTAATTGCAGTTCTACTGACAAATTGGTGCTGTTGGGTAAATCAGTATTTACCACCTCAGTTTCTCCATCTTATACAGTTGAACACTGACACTTAATTTCTGGAATCCTAAACTAGGCTGTGTGCAGTAATGCTTACACACACAGAATCTGGAAGAGAAACGCCAAAGTACAAATACTGGATTTCTTCCGCCTCCTCTTAGATAAGTTACAGTATTTCTGTTTTACATCCATAAAATTGGGTCAAAAATAATACCCATTTCATAGGGTTATTGTGAGGATATTATTTAATACAGAGTAAAGTATTTAGAATAGTATCTGGCACATAAGAAAGGAATAAATAAATGTTACCCATTATTAAGCTACATACCTTCTAGGGTTCTTAAGAACACTAATGAAAGTATGTGTTTGTGTGTGCCAATGCTCTATGAAACACATACACACAGAACAAATGTCATACTCCAAAATAAACAACATCCCTTTTGAAGTCATCATGGTTGAGTTAGAGAGAAAATAAAGGATACGTTGAGGGCAGTGAAGACGGTTGGAGGGCTGAAGGAGAGATACACTTACTCTAAATAAAGTGACATTGCTCAATGTATCTTGGGAACTTTTGGCATTGCCTATGGATCATTTCTTCTTATTTCACAGTTGTTTGCCAATTATTAATGACTTTTATCTTCAGATGGTTTATGTAATATTTGGAAGTAGTTGAGAGTCAGTAAGTCAAATGTGATGAATGAAGTGGTTAACAAGAGTCCATAGCACATATATATATATATATTTTTAGACAGAGTTTCACTCTGACACCCAGGCTGGAGTGCAGTGGCACGATCTTGGCTCAATGCAAGCTCTGCCTCCCGGGTTCACACCATTCTCCTGCCTCAGCCTCCCGAGTAGCTGGGACTACAGGCGTCCGTGACCACACCCGGCTAATTTTTTTTTGTTTTTAGAGATGTTAGCCAGGATGGTCTCGATCTCCTGACCTCGTGATCTGCCCACCTCAGCCTTCCAAAGTGCTGGGATTACAGGCATGAGCCACTGCACCGAGCCTCCATAGCATATTTTTTTAACAGAAGCATACAATAGGCTGAAATGAGCCATGGTGTAGAAGTCAATCAATGCATTTAGCTCTGTCCAGTTTTACAGCCTATGGAGGCAACCTAAGCTACTATCTTTAGTGCAGGAAACAGTTCTATTTGAGTCCATCTCCCTTGGACTCAGCATCAAAACATTCTGCTTGCAAATTGGGCTTAGTCCTTGAATACATTCTGAACAATAAGGCTTTTACCTGTTTCAGATACTCATTTCTCAGCTTGGGTCTTAGTTTAGGTAACTAGGTAATTCTCTTGATAACCTCTCTAGTACCTTAATCCCTCCTAGGATTTGTATTTCTCTTAATAGTCCTCGTTCTGGGATGTTGAGAGCCTATCCAAGTGATACCTAGAGTTAGAGTCCTGAATGCTTTGGAAGCCATCATCTGTGGTCTGAGGCATACTTTCCAGGTGGCAGTTTTTTCTCTGCTGCACTGGACTCCCTCTCCTCCCTTGCTCCTGAGTTTTATGCCAGAGCCTAAGTTGCCCCACTGGATATACCTATTCCATCTACCCCACTCTCACCTAATTCATCATAATTGATTAGGCTACCCTTTGCTATCTTACACCAGAGTTCAGAGTTTATCTTATATCCACACAGCAATCTCAAAACTGATTTATAATTTCTATAAAATATGTCTGTGTTTGAGCCTGAAGGAATAACATGAATGATAACATGAGCAGAAACAAGAAAAAAAAAAACCCCATTCATCTGAGGTTTTGACATAACATCATTTCTTGAATCTCTGAGATACGGTGGTTTGTATTGTACGCTTTGCAACAACATTCCTAGTACAACCTGGAAATTCCCATCTTTCATTGTCAGTTAATATTTCCCTTCAAAGATGCACCATGCCCTTAGCTTCCTACAAAGGCAGGTATTCCAGTCTTATAGTTTGGAAGCCATTTAATAGTGATAATATAACTTAACAGCATTCATGAACTCCGCAACATTTTTGTTATTCCTGTTCATAGGTCTTTGTATATCCTTTTGAATTTCTTACCTCCTATAAAATTTTTTTAATTCTCAAAAACTAATCTTATTGACACCTAACTTCTTCACCCCAATAAAATCTCTTCAAGTGACTAGCATCCCCTCTCCAGACTTACAAAACTTCCTAAAAATATGATACTATCTCTTAGCACAAACTATTATCACTCACCTTTTATTAAGAGAGATCAGTACATAACTACATTTGCTAACACAAAATTGGCTGACTTTAAATGTACAACTTACACAGATGCTTAAAAACATAAGCTATAATCTTTCATGACAAGACCGGCCTGCATTAGCAACAGGATGTCAGGGAAAGAGCATCAGACTTTGGATTCTGGGCAAGGCACAACAGGAGTCAACCAACACCTTTAATTAGCTATATGATGTTGGGCCTCCCTTGTTTTGCTCCTCTGAGACTCAGTCATCTCATTTGTAAGATGAGGCTAACAGTACCTTCTTCCCAAAGCTCTGATGACAAGTATAAAGTTAAAATGCCTAGAACCGACTCTAATAGAATAGGATACCTACTGGTTTCTTTCCCTTTCTCTTAGTTCCATTTCACACCAGAATACACTTAAACACTTTGGCTGCAGTTGGGACTAATCTCCTGATATATATTATCTTTCTCCCCTCTGAACCAATTTACAAACACATGTATTCTTTGGTTTCTAGTCTTGCCTCCTAGATGAATTATACTGTTGGACCTTTTAGGCTTTATCTCTAGCAAGAAGTAATGTCCCTAGCTGGTTCTCTACTGCTTCTAGGGGCCCTTGGCCACTTCACACCTTACAGGTCTCCTTTCACTCCAAAAGCACAGACAGTAAAAGCAAAATAGGCAAATGGAATTACATCGAAGTAAAAAGCTTCTGCAGAGCGAAGGAAACAATCTACAGAAAGATGAGACAATCCATGGATTGGAAGAAAATATTATTTGCAAACCATATATTTGATAAGGGGCTAAAATCCAAAATATATAAGGAAACCAAACAAGTCAATAGTAAGAAAATAAGTAACCTGGTTTTTAAATAGGCAAAGAACCTGAGCAGACGTTTATCAAAAGGATAGATGTAAATGGAAGATATATCAAACAATGCTCAATATCTCAGGAAAATGCAAATTAACACCACAAAGAGGCTGGGCTGGGATGGCTTTTGCTTGTAATCCAAGCTACTCTGGAAGCTGAGGCAGGAGAATCACTTGATCCCTGAAGTTTGAGGCTGCAGTGAGCCATGATCATCAAGGTGCTCCAGCCTGGGTGACAGAGACTCTGTCGCTTAAAAAAAAAAAAGAAAAGAAAAGAAAAGAAAAAAAAAGAAAGAAAGAAAAAGCCAAAAAACCACAGTGTAATGTCACCTCACACCTGTTACAAAAAGATGATAATAACAAGTGGGTGTGAGGATGTAGAGAAAAGGAAATTCTTGTACATTGTTGGTAGGAATGTACATTAGCACAGCCATTTCAGAAAATACTACGGAGGTTCCTTAAAAAACTAAATATATAATTACTAGAAAGTATAATCTAGCAATTCCACTTCTTCATATTCAGTCATGTGTTGCTTAACAACAGGGATATGTTCTGAGAAATGAGTCATTAGGTGATTTTGTCATTGCTTGAACATCATAGACTGTACCTTACACAAACGTAAATGTTATCACCTACTATACACCTAGACTATATGGTATAGCCTATTGCTGCTAGATGTGTTTAGATACATAAACATTTACAATTTGACACATAGAGCATGTTACTGTAGTGATTACTGTAGACAACTGTAACACACTCGCAAATGTGTGTCTAAACATATTCAAACATAGAAAAGGTACAGTAAAAATAAAGTATCATAATATTTTGGGACCACCATCATATATGCAGACTGTCATATATGCAGTCCATCATCAACTGAAATGTCATCATGCATCTCAGGGCTGTATATCCAAAGGAATTGAGACTGAAATTTCAAAGAGATAGCTGAACTTCCATGTTTACTTCAGCAATATTCTCAACAGCCAAGATATGAAACAACTTAGGTGTCTACCAGTGGATGAACGGATAAAAAAGTAGATGTACACATAATGGAACACTACACAGTCTTTAAAAAGAAAGGAGTCCGTAATTGTGACAACACGGATGTAACTGAAGGACATTATGCTAAATGAAATAAGTCAGGCACAGGAAGAAAAGTACTGTATAATCTCAATTATATGTGGAATCTAACAAAGTCAATCTCAGAGAAACAGATTTTAGAAAGGTGATTACCTGAGGCTAAGGGTGGGGGTAGGGAGTGAGGTGAGAAAAGAGGAGATGTTGATCAAAGGGTAAAAAGTTTGAGCTAGACTGGAGGAATAAACGTCAGTGATCTACTGCACAGTATGGTAACCACAGTCAATAATAACACTGTATATTTCAAAATTACTGAAAGAATAGATTTGTCATGTTCTTACTGAAAAAAAGTGATATGTCATAAGGTCACGGATATGTTAATTAGCTTGTTTGAATCTTTCTGCAATGTATATGTAACTCAAAACATTATATTATACCCCATACATATACACAATTGTTATTGTCAATTAAAAATGTTATTATTGATTCATCAGGAAGATGGCCAAATAGGAACAGCTCCAGCCTCCAGCTCCCAGCGTGAGTGACACAGAAGACGGGTGATTTCTGCATTTTCAACTGAGCTACCGAGTTCATCTCACTGGGGTGTGTCAGACAGTCGGTGCTGGTCAGTGGGTGCAGCCCAACCAGTGAGAGCAGAAGCAGGGTGAGGCATCGCCTCAGCTGGGAAGCTCAAGGAGGAAGGAAATTCCTTTTCCTAGCCAAGGGAAACTGAGACACACAACACCAGGAAAATGGGGTAACTCCCACCCGAATACTGCCCTTTACCAAGGGTCTCAGCAAACGGCACACCAGGAGATAATATACCGCGCCTGGCTCAGAGGGTCCCACGCCCACGGAGCCTCCCTCACTGCTAGCACAGCAGTCTGAGATCTAACTGCAAGGCAGCAGTGAGGCTGGGGGAGGGGCGCCCAAATTGCTGAGGCTTTAGTAGATAAACAAAGTCTCCGGGAAGCTCAAACTGGGTGGAGCCCACTGCAGCTCAAGGAGGCCTGCCTGTCTCTGTAGACTCCACCTCTGGGGACAGGGCATAGCTAAACAAAAAGCAGCAGAAACTTCTGCAGATGTAAATGTCCCTGTCTGACAGCTTTGAAGAGAGCAGTGGTTC
>NW_012098987.1:2746544-2747436 GCF_000951045.1 Mandrillus leucophaeus | reverse complement strand
TTCAAATTCAGGAAATACAGAGAATGCCACAAAGATATTCCTCAAGAAGAGCAACTCCAAGACACATAATTGTCAGATTCACCAAAGTTGAAATGAAGGAAAAAATCTTAAGGGCAGCCAGAGAGAAAGGTCGGGTTACACACAAAGGGAAACCCATCAGACTAACAGCAGATCTCTCGGAAGAAACTCTTCAAGCCAGAAGAGAGTGGGGGCCCATATTCAACATTCTTAAAGAAAAGAATTTTCAACCCAGAATTTCATATCCAGGAAACTAAGTTTCATAAGTGAAGGAGAAATAAAATCCTTTACAGATAAGCAATTGCTTAGAGATTATGTCACCGCCAGGCCTGCCCTACAAGAGATCCTGAAGGAAGCACTAAACATAGAAAGGAATAACAGGTACCAGTCATTGCAAAAACATGCCAAAATGTAAAGACCATCGATGCTAGGAAGAAACTGCATCAACTAATGAGCAAAATAACTAGCTAATATCATAATGACAGGATCAAGTTCACACATAACAATATTAACCCTAAATATAAATGGACTAAATGGTCCAATTAAAAGACATAAACTGGCAAATTGGATAAAGAGTCAAGACCCATCAGTTTGCTGTATTCAGGAGACCCATCTCACATGCAGAGACATACATAGGCTCAAAATAAAGGGACGGAGGAAGATCTACCAAGCAAATGGAAAACAAAAAAAGGCAGGGGATGCAATCCTAGTCTCTGATAAAACAGACTTTAAACCAACAGAGATCAAAAGAGACAAAGAAGGTCATTACATAATGATAAAGGGATCAATTCAATAAGAAGAGCTAACTATCCTAAATATATATGCACCCAATACAGGAGCACCCAGATTCATAAAGCAAGTCCTTAGAGACTTA
>NW_012098987.1:2723933-2743224 GCF_000951045.1 Mandrillus leucophaeus | reverse complement strand
CCATTACTGGGTATATACCCAAAGGATTATAAATCATGCTGCTATAAAGACACATGCACACGTATGTTTATTGTGGCACTATTCACAGTAGCAAAGACTTGGAATCAACCCAAATGTCCATCAGTGAGAGACTGGATTAAGAAAATTTGGCACATATATGCCATGGAATACTATGCAGCTACAAAAAAGGATGAGTTCATGTCCTTTGTAGGGACATGGATGCAGCTGGAAACCATTATTCTCAGCAAACTATCATAAGAACAGAAAACCAAACACCGCATGTTCTCACTCATAGCGGGGAATTGAACAATGAGATCACTTGGACACAGGAAGGGGAACATCAACACTGGGGCCTATTGTGGGGAAGGGGGAGGGGGGAGACACAGCATTAGGAGATATACCTAATGTAAATGACGAGTTAATGGGTGCAGCAAACCAACATAGCCCATGTATACATATGTAACAAACTTGCATGTTGTGCACGTGTACCCTAGAACTTACAGTAAAATCATAAAAAAATTTATTGTCAAATAAAAATGTTGTCAATTAAATAAACAGGAGAACCACTTTACATTATAGATAATTCTAGCGTATTAGAAACAAAAAATACTAGACAAAAGGTTATTGTTATTCACTACCTTTTTATGCAACATTTTGCAGATAAGTTGCCTTCTACTATTACCAATATTGCTATCCTTGAAGGAAGATTTACCAAAAAAAAAAAAAAAAAGCCTCAAAGTTACAAAAACGGATAAAATGTGGAATGATAGGAATTTATCTGTAGGTAAAATTATGCACTGAATGGTTTCTAGGGGAAAATCCCCTAGGATTTTTGATATACATGATTTCTAAAATTTTCAATTTATACATACCTTTTAAGGAATACATCTATTGCTCTTCTATTTTCATATGTAGATATTACTAAAGCCTTTTCACAAAATGTAATAATCTACTTAACTCTGGAAGGTTGACAAAACATCTTTTGTTTTTAAGTTAAGAAAAATCGGCCGGGTGCGGCGGTTCACGCTTGTAATCCCAACACTTTGGGAGGCCGAGGCAGGCGGATCATGAGGTCAGGAATTTGAGAGCAGTCTGGCTAATATGGTGAAACTCCATCTCTAATAAAAAAATACACACACAAAAAAATTAGCTGAGTGTGGTGGCAGGCACCTGTAGTCCCAGCTACTAGGGAGGCTGAGGCAGGAGAATTGCTTGAACTCAGGAGGCGGAGGTTGCAGTGAGCCAAGATCATGCCACTGCACTCTTGTCTGGGCAACAGAGAGAATTTGTCTCAAAAAATCAAAAGAAAGAAAAATCATTAATATTTTTCCTTAGACTGATTTTATCTCTTTCAAGTTAAAAAAGGGGGAAATTAAGAATGCCATGTGGGCAGGTATATTTGCTACATAGCTTTTAGAAGTGCTCTTCAAATGTGCTCTGTTGATCACATTCCTCAGAACCATCAAGGGAGCATGTAAATAGCCAGACTCCATCCTCCTGACCTGGACTGTCCACAGGTGAGCTATTTTACTTTTCACTTTAGATTTTGTTTTATTATGTTTTTAATTGTGTGTGTGGTTGTTGCTGTTGTTTTATTAAAGGGCATATATTACATCAGTAACTCAAGTAATTTTAAATGCATATGCCTGGCGCCATTGTAGGACCACCAAGTCACAATGATCTCTGAAAATATGCTAATAATTGGTCATTTTAAAACAACATCCCAGGAACAACTACTACAAAGGCTTTCCAGATGATTCTAACAACCAGCCAGATTGGGAACCACTAGTCTAACAAAGTATATACCTTAGGAAATTTTAATACCTTCAATTTTATATCCTTACTTGGAAGTCAAAATATTCGGACAGTTTTATAACCATTCAGAAAACAAAATATATACCATGATGTAAAAACTAGGAAGTATGCTAATTTCCAGTATCACAGTCTTCTTCCGAACAAGATTTTTGTTCTTCTGCTAGGAAAATTATTAATACTTCCAACTGACTTTAGGTTCTAATTTCATGTAAAGTGTATCAGACTGCAAATACAACATCCTTCAAGCAACTGTTTTAGTACAGTACTTATTGCACTCTACAGATCTTGATTTATAAAATGAACCAATGATTTGAAGTAGAAAGACTGATAATGAACTATTTCACATCATAACCTGGGAGTCCCAGAAACTTAGTGCCTTTCATATTTGTACTGGTTTCTCATGAATATCTCTGAGTTGAACTAAACCTAGTGGCTGATTCTGTTCTTCATCTTTTATCAGTTTTTCCTGATAAAAGCTTGTTTTTCCTGATAAAAAAAACTTGAATAAAAACAACCTTTGAAGTGAATAAACATATTGCTGCTCTAAATAGCCAGAGTAACAATCCATGTAATTCTTGATCCACCACTTACTAGCTGAATGAGATCAAGCTAGGTAAGTTTTCAGTATCTGCTTCCTCACCTGTAAAATGGGATAATAATAATAACATTAAATTGATAGAGGTGTTATAAGAAGTAAAAGAATGAAAAACAGGTAAACAGCCTGGAAAGTGCATAATATATAGTAATTCTGAGCAATAAGCTTTTATGTCTATTCTTCTGAGCGCTCAGGAGATAAAGTCATAGTCTTAGCAATTAAAAGTCACAGTTTGAATGTGGATTTGACTTTAAAGTTTGTGTTTTTTTTAGTTAGTATCCCACCTCTCTTGATTCAGGCATTTATCCAACACCTTTTAACTCAATGCCATATGGGTATAAAACACTAGTCTAGGCACAGTACAAGTTAAAGGATAAAAAAAAGACACCTTGCCTATAGATTATTCTGGAAAAGAAAATGAGAAATGCACATAAATATGAGAGTCAGTGTAAGAAGAGGCAAGTACATGGGAATTTTGAGGAGACAATAAATAGTTAATTCCAGTTGATAGAAGGTGGTACAAGGCTGACGGTGGGGGATCAGAAAGTCACCATCATGGTGTAGGAATCAAGACAGCTCCACAAATGGTGCCAACTCAGCAAGGGCCAGCAACACTGGAAGAATTTGACCTCATGGGGAAGCTTCTGGCTACACACACTCTAAGGTCTCTTCCTACTGGAATGCTGTTCAAGATGAAGGTTCTCTGAAACATTATCACCAAATATCCACATCTATAAACATCCGAGTTTTCTGATCCTCTGGATCCTGAAGACAACAGTTGAAATAAATAATTCAAATGTGTGAGCTTATAATTCCATAAAGCTGTGTCAGGGAGACGGCATCCCACAGTTTGACAGCAAGAGCTCTGCACTCCAATCTGGCTAAGGTTACTTATGGAGAAAAGATAGCACTGCTACCTAATGATAACTATGTAGCCATGGAGAGAAAAAATATGTTGGCATCTGCCCAAATCCCAGTAAGCAGATGGCCATGGGCACAGAAACCATCATGACAACTGGCACCTCTTTGGGATGCTCTGAGCAGGAAAGGGGCCCGGAAAATGTCCTTCTTTGGCTGTCCTTCCTTCAGAGGCATATGGGTGGCACAGGATGGGGAAAATTGCCTGACTGCTGCCAAGGGAAGCAGAGATAGCCTTTAAAATCTAGGCTACCGCAGCTTCCTAGGTAGTCAATCTGGTACCTTTCAGCAACCAGAGACCATCTTAAAAATGTGTGTGCTGATTTCCTCTAGGACAATTGATATCCAACAGATTCCATTCACAGTTGGCTCACAGGATAATAAGAAGCTAAGCTCCAAGAGGATGGAAGGGTGTGAGTCCTCTATAGCCAGGCCTCATATGTCAGGTGAATGGTACAGGATTGTTTTATCTGTGTTTTTATTCTTAACCAGGTGGTTATAGATAACCAAGAGCACGTGTGTATTCCAAAGTTAAGTACCACTGGATGACTAGGTTTTTTAGCTGGTTGAAGGGTCACCATCAGTAACAATCTGCTTTGCAGAGGGTTGCTCGTTTGGAATTTTTAAAAGTTGAAGAAGATCCATTTTTCTGAAATGTATCATCTTGTCCTATTTATGATATTGCCTAACATTTCAAGCAACTACATTAACCAATTGGCATTAAAACTTTTCTCTATTATGTCACAACAGATATACACAACCCCCCACCCCCGCCCCACACACATACATGCTCATGCACTTCTTAGTCTTCATTTGCCTTTGAGTAAACTTCTTTGAATCAACAGCAAATAAAATACAATGTCAAACTGCTAGCCTGTATCCCAAGAAATAGCAAATGAATTTCAGTAACAAGGACATCTGACTCTCAAAAATCACTCTAATGTAAGATAGATATTATTACCATATGAATTGCATTTGCATAACATTTGACTACTTTTCAGTCTTAAATCAGTTTTAAATATAGTGGAGAACTACCCATCCCTGCAAAAAAAAAAAAAAAAAAAAAAAAAAAAAAAATGTCACAACAGCCAGTGCATGCAAGATCCCTTTGACTTATATCATTCCTAAATAAATTACATAAACTGTGTTGTTTTATAAGGACAGATTTTTAGAGTGGCAAACCCTAGTTATTTCAGTTGTCTTAGAAATTCAAATAGTTTAGCAGTAAAGATTTCTGATTATTCAATAGTCTACTCACATCAACCAGAAAATGGCTAGTTTAGAGGAGTTTGATCACATCTTTGGTTAAGACAGAGAAGCCGCTGCTACTGGCTGCAGATATTATTATGTTTTATTTGATAATAGCAAGTAACATTTGGCCATATATACCTTTATGAAGTATTATGTAGAGTAATAGCTTAGTTAATGATGACAATACCATGATCAGGGAACATAATAATAATATGCAAATCACTTAAATTGAGATTGTGAAAGACTATCCCGAAAATATAAGTAGTTAGCATGCAACTAAAATAAATGGTAAGGGATTGGAATAAGTGCGGAGGAAGTTGGGTTGAGAAATAAAAAGTAAACACACACTTACATTTACATATAACTATCACTTTCCACAATTCCACCTGGATTCCAAACTATGTAATCCAAAGTTGTTCCCACAAGAAAGCAATTAAACTTGTTAATTAAGGTACTCTTCTCATTTCCGTGGTGGAGAAGGGACTTTATTCTTAAGGAGGTAACTATTCAACTCTATGCGCTTACTGATCTCTTCTCAAAGAATAGCTTGTGACCACTCAGGCATGACCTAGGGCCTTGGTTCTAATGCTCTCCCTGACTGTGCCAGTAGGTTGTAAGGGAGTCCGTGGTCTTCCATGGAACTGACCTATGGTAGCCTGTGCAGACACAACTTTTCCTATGGGCAACCCCTAAATTGTTGAATGGATAGGAAAATGAGTGATTATGTCTCAGAGTCGATCTTTTCATATTTTTTAAGATTAACTACAACTTTCTCTCCATCCCTGTAAACTTAATGGAACCAAGAAATAGACGCCAAGCTGTTGGCTTAACCTTTGATTTCACTCACCTTTTCTTCGACAACCGATGCCACAAAGTTAGTTGATGTAAAATGGGGTTTGTGCCTAAATTGAGCAGAGAAATCTGATCCACAACGTGTTGGGTTAAGTTTGGGCTCATTCCAATATGACCCATTTAACATATTCTTTGATTTTAAATCAAGCCCAACTTCTTAGGAGAGCTGTCTGAGTAAAATAAAATGCTCCTCAGAGGAAGCACGAAAAGTCATTGCAAGTAAACTCTCACCCAAGTAAACACAGAACATGCTCTAAAGAAATGCTACCTGATGTTAAAACACAATTAGTTTACAATGTAGCATTTAAACATGAATACCTCCAGCCAAGATCCTCTCTTCCAACTCCGCCATTTGTTTTTTATAGGCCCTTAAAGCTGCTTCTTTGAAAGAAGGACGAATTCTCTTTGGCTTTGTGATCTCCACTGGCTGTTCAGGAATGTTTTGGTTTTCATCTTCTCTTATTTCCATCTCAGCTGATGTTTCATTTAAGGGTTCTAATCCCTCTTCACTAACCATATCATCTGCTGGACCATCATAACCCTCATCTTGTGGAGTTTCATAAGGTGTTTCATATAAAAGGTGATCATATTCTTGCATTTGTTCATCTGTTTCAGTAATACTAGTCCTGTTTTCTAGTTTAGCAAGGACTTGTTCCATCACTTCAACATAATCTGTTTCATTATCAGCCACTGGTTCAGTATAATCCTCCTCATCCTCTGCTTTATAGTAATAGGGCTCCGTGTAGACATCAGAGTCAAGTGTGGTACTTGACTCATTTGCAGTTGATTGAGATAATGTCCGAAATCTCCCCATTAATGAAGAGCCACTGTCCTCATACCCACTCAGACTCTGTGTGCTTTTGTTCCATACTACTTCCAAGGCTGATTTAGCCCTCTGCAGTGTAGATCCAAATTTTGGAAAGCTGAAAGTCTTATCAGAAAGGTCAATGCTTAATCGACTGTGCCATGATTTTGCTGGGGCATCCTCTGAATCATCACTTTGCAATTCACTTTGACTTCCATACATCATGGACAACTGGTTTTGATTTTGGTAAAGCTCATTAGAATTAGCTCCCTGATAAGAATCATATTGGCCAACCCATTGGCCTTGTGGTTCATTATCCAAGCCAGGGCATGGAGAAGAGTTGTCATCTTGAGTTAAGTCGTAGCTCTCTGAGTCATCTTGAAGATCACTGTGGCACTTTCCCAAGTATTCTAGGTCTTTATTGTAAACACCCAGCTGTTGCTCAGAAAGACTATTTGTTTCATAATCAAAACCTTCCTGGGTGGATGAATCCAAGCCTAAATCAGCTCCTTGCTCTACTTGATTCCATTCCTTCCATGGAGAAAGATCCTCATGTAAAGAGAGCTGAGAATCACTGTAATGACTCCGGTCTCCAGATGCACACACCATGCCATTACTCATTCCACTATCCACAGTTTCTGTGTTTTCAATTTCAGTCTGCCCTTGGATACCCTGAACACTTCCATTCAAATGCTGGTCCTTGGGACTGTCATACAGGGTCACTGTTCCTTCCTGTTTCCTTTGCCATAGCTCCCGGTCCGAAGATGACAGGAGAGAGCTTCCATTAGTTCTAGTGAAAAACTGATTTTCTGAAAAATCCTCTGAGTAAGACTGACACAATTTGGAAAAATCTGATTCAGAACGACTAAGTTTAGCAGTGAAAAAATCACTCTGTGAGTGCCAGAGAGGTGTTGCATCTGCATAATGGGTTGTGGTTTGCTTTTCCAAGATATCTGATTCTGGCAACTGTGAGGAGATTTTATCATAATCTGATTTATTTGAAATTCTGCTGCTATTAGCAGTTTTATTCTTGGATCTAGCACTGTGTGATTTTGAGCTTGGCTTGGAAGTACTTCCCTTTGTTGGAAGCTCTGACTTGGAAAGCACAGCGTAACTGTTTCTATTGAGGTCAGATTCAAGATCTTCATCACTGTCATCAGGTGACTGCCAATTGTTCTTGATTTTTGGCTCTGGAGTAGACAACTTCATATCCATACTCTCATATGTCTGGGAGGATGGTATCCCTTTCTCTTTTCTTTCTCTGATGTCATGAGTTAGAATATCTGTTGAAATTCCAATGCCTGTTCCTTTGAGTTTATATGATTTTTTTAAGACAGAATCCCTTTGCTGAGGGGTTTCAAAGTACACAAGTATGGGTCGAGGCTTTGCATTTGGACAGTCCCTCTGGTGTCCTATCCTCTGAGCAAATTCGATTTTAATAGCATTTGGTGCATCTGAAAAACCCATTTTATCTATTAGAATTTGGTACACCACACTTTCAACATATTCAAATCTGTCTTCAGGCACATTTAAAAATCTCAGGCTTGCCTTGCTACCCATATGACCTAAGTGCTTAATATAATCATGGATGTCTCTAGTTTCCCTCCGGGACTGGACAAACCCTGTACGTAGCTGCTCAATTTCACTTTGTACAACCTCCACGCTGCTAGAGATCTCATCGATGGAGTGCTTGAGAGCATTGACATGCCCTCGTAGTTCAGAAAGTTCTGTTTCAATCTGACTTATTCCCTGAAGTTCCTTAAAGATCATTTCCATGACATCATGTGTCTGGCTAATGCAGCCAGAGGAACTGAACCCTGGTTCCAGGGCATTTGTCTTTGGGTTTCGGATAGTTCTGTCCAAAGACTTGCTTCTTATTCCCCAGGATTTTTTCATGGTGCTTAACTCGGAGTCTGAGGAGACACACTCTTGACTCTTTTTCCATTTTCTCAGTTTTCGTAAAGCCCCCAGTTTTAAGCTATGTAGAGTACGCTCCCCATCAGAGCTGCCCTCAGAGGGTGCAAGGCTGCTTGAACTCTTTCTGTTGCGTCTAACTGGCATTGTGTGTGTTGATTGTGCCTGGTTTTCTGTGCTACTCCTTAGTTCATTTAATGATTCTGAGTAGGAACTCTCAATTGAAGACAGCTCTTGAAGCAGATCCTCATGGTCACTGTTGGTTACTTTAGTATTCTTTTGTAGGCCATTGGCAATAGCTACTCGGTAACTGAATGTTGGCGAGAGGGAAAACTCTTTACTAGCCTCGTCTTCCTTGGTGGATAAGTTGTGAGTAGATGAACACTTTGCAATCTTCTTTACAGTGCTTTTAAAGGTATAAGAAAATTTGGGGGATTTGGTCTGGCCAGCAGTAGGAAAGTCTTGATCCTTTCTCTGCTGACGATACTCTTTTTTTTTGTTTGTATTTCCCAATTTCTTTGTAAACATTCCTTTGCAAAGCTTATGAATGTAAGGTAAAATCAAGCTCTTGAAAAAATTAGCCACCATGGAGAGCAATTAGTGCAAGCTTTTCTGCCCCAGAAAAGTAAACAAGTATCAGGATGAAAATCTGAAAATCCAAGGCAAGCATCACTGTTCAGATGTTCTGTGAATCACTGGAAAGAGCAGGAAGGGCAGGCGTGGCTCTGCCACATTGTCGCTGTCCTGTGCAAACCGGAAGCAAAGCTCCATCTATGAAAGACATTCTTTCCTGGAGGAGGGGTTTCATGAATCTCTGTCATTTCCACACAACTCCATGTAGTGTCTACAAAGAAATGAATGTTAAATATCAGAATTCAATTCTAGATTTATTCCATTTCCAACATGTTTCAAAAGTATTCGTAATACACAACGTGTGAAAAATTGCAGAAGAAGTAGGAGCATACATGAATTTCAATGTAAATTTACTTTTAAAATTATTACTTAAAGCAAATCACTACCAATAACTATGTTTATAATGTTTTTTGATAAATCATTCATGGGTGGGCACAACTGAAATAGTAATAAAAGGTAATAATGATTATTTAGAAAACATTGAGTAATATGACAGGCAACTTATGCAGACATATTAACTTCATAAAGTCATTTCTACTTTACTTTCTTTCCTAATAACATGTTTACTTAAACAAACATAAGAATTTAAATCTAAATATATTTCCTTCACATCCCAGGTATTCAAAATTCACAAATTAATATTATCTCTATATATAAAACCTGTTTTTATTCATTCAAATAATCTTTTTCTGACCACACAAATAAGTAATCTCTATGATGACTAGTTTCTTGAATTGTGTGAAGAAAAAGAAAATAAAGTTAATATTTAATTTTGCTGGTTTGCCAGCACAAGGCCTTATATGTAGTAGGAATTCAAAGTTTCATTGACTCGAACTTACTATTTTATCAGTGAAATGTAACCCAGAATAATAGTAACAGTTAAAAGGCTTTGTTGGTATTCCAGTATGTGTTTGGGTAGATAATCTATTTTATTCATTAAAGAACACATCATAAACTATAGATTGTCTCAGAAATCTGCTCTTTTATCAGCTCTCTCCACTTGGAAATCTGCCAGTTTCACTTCAATCAGGCTCTACAGGGGATTTCGGAATACATGCTCTGGCCAGGAGCCCAGCTTCACAAGAGAGAGGGAAGCATAAGTGAAAAGAGGAGGAGAAAAGATGGAGTGAAAGAGATGAACTCTAAAGAAGCCCAAGTCTTTCTAGATTTCAAATACTATCAGAGTATCACTCTTCTGCTCTGAAACAATTTGGTATTCATTCACAAACACAAACCAGGACCTATTGTCTACTAATAAAAACGTTAAGAAATTTACTTTTGAGTTAAATTTAAAAAGCATTTTTTTACTCCTATGGGACATCTCCTTGTGAAGAAAGGGCTTTGGAAAGTTAAGCTGCAATAGGGTAGATAAATTATTTTTAAACCAATTTTGGTCAAATAAAATTTTCTACCAATCACTCAATCCAAAATCCTTGGTCTTCCAAACTTAGAAACAAATGCTTCCTTTTGTTTAAATCAAAGTAGCAATTCTGTTAACGCCTCTAATGTTTTCAAATCTAAATTTCCTGACTGGCATTACTGGTTCAAAGCTACTGTTCTAGGCAATAATTGTTAGAAAACGTTTGAGTGGGAAAGTTCAATGGGAAATGAAACCCACCAAATGCAAACTCAGGAACAGGTGTCCACAGTTGCACCCACGAACTCACTTGCTCGTGTTCCAACCACAGAGAACACCCTGTTATTCACTAAGGGCTCCATACTCTTTCATGCCTCAGTAACTTTTACATCCTCTCTAGCCAGAATATCATTCATAATCCAGCCCTCACTATCTGTAAAAATTATGTTTAAACTCTAAAACCATTTCAGCAACCACTCCAATGGAGCTCATCTCTCTCCTAGCCACTCTTTATTGAAGAATTGGCACACATTTCAGCCACTTAGTATCTCCACCTAGTTGCCCAAAATTAAACTCCATCCAGAACCTAGCAATTTTCCTGAATTACTAATCTCAATAATGTCATCATAATTATCCACTTGCCCACAGCATATACCCAGGAGTCATTCTAGACCATGTGTCATCCATCCCATGTATATACCTGAGGTGACATAGTCTTGCCTTAGTTCTGAACTCTGTCATTTCTCATCTGGACCATGACAGTTGTATCCTATGTGGTCCTCCTAATGATAATTTGACTCTTTTTTCAAATCCTAAATTTCTAAAATTAATACAATTGAAAATACATGTCTTCCTTCTTGAAACACTATTTTAGCAGTCTTATTTTCTGTCACTCCCATAAGCACATCTGTCTCAGTCATAGTGAAGTAATAGCAGTTCCCTGATTACCATATTTTTACCCCACGAAAGGGCCTTTTTCCATGCTATTCCTTCTTCCTCCAATTATTTTCCCCTTCCCTTCTCTATTCATATGTCTCTTTCATAAATATCTATAGAATACCTATACATTTGACACCTAGCCAAGGATCAACATCAGCTCATTAGACCTCCTCAGAGTACAGCACTTCCTCCTCTGTGCTCCTGCAATGTACTCTCAAAATACCATAATTATGTATGTGAAATATTTTATCTGTATGTCTGCCTCTCCTATCTGACTGTAAACTCTTGAAGAGCAGGAGCTGTGTTCTAATTAACTTTAAATTTTTGTATTCCTTGATACATAAGAGACTCATACTGTTTTTCAGATAGGTGATTATATAAATGAATGAAAGTAGGAAACCCATGAACTAATACATAAACAATATAGGTTCCAATAAGCCTAAAGTGGCTGCACTGGGCCTTACACAATCCAGAGAAGGAGAAGCGGTGTGAGCAGAAGAGAAGCATCTGAGACATTCATGTCATGTGCAAAGATGGAGAAGCATCCACGTTATCCAGAGAGGGATGCCTCTGGTGGGGAGCAGAAGACTGACAAAATAGAATCAGAAGGTAGAAAGTTTTGAAATTTAAGAAGTCCCATTTGAGGAGGAGGCACTAATGGTTATTGGCTTTCAGCACAGTCCTTTGATCCAGATTACCTGCATTGGAATCCCAACTCTGTGATACACTAGCTGTGTGGTCATAAGAAAGTTACTTCCTTGGGAGGCTGAGGCAGGCGAATCACAAGGTCAGGAATTCGATACCACCCTGGCCAAGATGGTGAAACCCCATCTCTACTAAAAATACAAAAATTAACTGGGTGTGATGGTGCGTGCCTGTAGCCCCAGCTACTCAGGAGGCTGAGGCAGGAGAATCACTTGAACTCCATCTCTACTAAAAATACAAAAATTAGCCAAGCATGGTGGTGCATGCCTGTAGTCTCTGCTGTTCAGGAGACTGAGGCAGGAGAATCGCTTGAACCCGGGAGGCAGAGGTTGCAGTGAGCTGAGATCACGCCACTGCACTCCAGCCTGGTGACAGAGTGAGACTCCATCTCAAAAAAAAAAAAAAAAAAAAAGAAAGAAAGAAAGAAAGAAAAAAGAATAAAAGAAGAAGAAGAAAGTTACTTCCCTACTGCTTTTACTGCTTTATCTTGTACATTAATTATATTGGGACAGAAATAGCATCCCCTCATAGGATAGTTGTAAGGTTTAAATAAGTTAATACATGTAAATTTTTGGAGCAATGTCTAGAAGATAGCAAAGCCCAGTACATGTTAGTTATTACTAGTACTGAGAAGAGTAGTGCAAAGCTTCAAGTAGCAATCACAGAAGACTAATCAGGTGGTACCTGATGTGAAAATTATGATATAGTGGGGGGCAACCTAAGAATTCTGCTAGGTTGGAAAATGAAAGAGGAAGAACAAAGACATTCTAAAGAAACAGTCAGAAGTGAAAGAGAAGATACTTTTATCTCTATGGTTCAGCAACAATTTCCTAATGTTGAAATCTCACCTTCCTAGTTACTGAGCTCCTACGGTATGTGTGTGTGATACAATCCCATCATAAAACCATAGATGTCTTAGGGAAAGATTCGGTGAGTTCAAAATACCGGCTGTGGCACTTCCTTCAGACAAGTGACTGAGATAGGAAAGGAAGATGACATTTAATGGTCACCTGTTATGTTTCAGAAACTTAAATTATCTCTGTAATCCTCACAGAAACTCTTTAAAGAAGGCATCATTATGCCTATTATACGAGGATATAACATATTCAAAGAGATAAAGAGATACAGCCAAAAACAGCACCGATAAATAAAGTAAGAAGGTAGTTTGGTCCTAGTTCTGGAGTCTATGAAACAGTCATTTGTATGTAAAGTGAATGTAACCAGTGGTAACTGATACAAGCCCTTATACCCATCCCATACAAACCCACATACCTACTCCTCTCTCTGAAGTTCTTTGTTTTAAAGGAAAATGGCTCAAATCAGGACAAACTCAAGGTGGATGAGAGGTAGCTGGAAGGTGAACGCTAAGATAACATCATCTCATCTTAACTACTTGAATTCCAAAGCTCCAACTTACTCTCCAGATATTTTAACTGTAGTTACATAACCATATATTATCTTTGGTAATGAACTTTAGGGATAAGAATTAAGACTTTGGAAAGAAAACCTTTGAGAGAGATTAGAACAATAGACTATGTTGTTATGGGAAGCCTTCGTAATAACATTCAATCATTATTTACTATGTACCAAGCACTGTGTATGCAATTTTCTAAAGTTTATCTCATTTCGTTCTCACAATAATTGTATAAAATAAGTATTTTCATTTTCCAGATAAAGTGACTCAAGGTTTAGAGTTTCTGAAAACTTGCTTAAGGTCATGCAATTAACATGAAACACAGTCTTGACTCCAAGCCCCAGATTTGAACAGGAAATGTGTAAACTCTGAAATTAATATTAGTGTTTAATGGGAAATATGGTTTGCAGATATGTTAACATATTCATTTTTAAGAGAACTATTTAATATGACTCTAAAAGTTAGATACCCTAGTGGGCTAAAGGAGATAATGAACTTTTAAACAGTCAAAAATTTATTGCTAAATCATTACCAGAATTAAGCTAAAGCATTTTCAGATCAACAAACAATTTTATGTACCTTATTGAATCCATTAAAGTATTTTATGTTCCTTATTAAAGGCAGTAAAGTACTAAATACCCAGGTGAGCTGGATATTTAGAGGTTAACTTTCAAGACAGACAAAGAAGACAAAGGGACAGGACCTCTTATGGTACAGCCCAAGGAGTTCTCCTCCCCAAGTCCTGGCCTCAGGACCCACACTTGTCTCACTGGCCCTGATTCTGATCTGTATTCCTGTCTTTGGTCTAGAAATATGCTTATTACCTGGCTTTTCTTGTTATTTTTAGTTCTGGGTCACATGGGCAGGATGTGCAGGTTTGTTACATAGATAAACGTGTGCCATGCTGGTTTGCTACACCTGTCAACCCATTACCTACGTATTAAGCCCAGCATGCATTTAGCTACTTTTCCTAACGCTCTACCTCCCCCCAACCCACCCCCCAACAAGTTCCAGAGTATGTTGTTCTCCTCCCTGAGTCCCTGTGTTCTCATTGTACAGTTCCCGCTTATGAGTGAGAAGATGCAGTGTTTGGTTTTCTGTTCCTGCGTTAGTTTGCTAAGGATAATGGCTTCCAGCTTCATCCATGTCCCTGCAAAGGACATGACCTCATTCCTTTTTATGGCTTTTTAGTATTGCATGGTGTATATGTACCACATTTTCTTTATCCAATCTAGTTTTGATGGGCATTTCAGTTGATTCCATGTCTTTGCTATTGAATCACTTGACTTTTTGACTTTCTCTTTACTGTTATTTGCTTAATCCTAGACTAATAGAATAACCTTACTCTTAACTGCTCCTTCATTTGCATTAAGTTTCTGTTATGTGTCCTGGACTGTGTTATGATTAGAATTATTTTCCCACAAGAACATAGGAAAAAAACCTCTGCTTTTCAATACAACAGCACCTCATCAGCAAATGCCCTATAATTGCTGATTTAAAAGAAATTCTTTCAAAATACATAAAAGGGTGATACATAAATATGGTTCACCACATATCTGTTCAACAGTAAATTCTTGGTGATTTGGAAAGTAGCTGACTCAAAGAAGCTTCCCATCAGGTAGGAGGGCAGAATCACTGCAACAGAGAAGGAGCAACTCTAACAAAGTACAGAAAAGGTGCCACTGAGCAAGAGGGTTCCTGTGGAAAACAGCATTGAGTAGCACACTGACCAAGTAACTTTATAAGCGGGCTCCTCCAAACACAGCAAAGAAGAAAACCAGAGTAGCTGGAGATGGAAGAGCAAGCCAGATATACCAATAGCATATGAGGAACCACCAGGATTGATAAGGGGGAGCAGGTCGAGGTGGAACAAGTTGGGACAAGGCAGATGATGAGCAAATAAGTTGATATTAAAGATAAAATTTTAAAAAGCATCCTCTAGAATGTCTTTATCAGGTCAATGTAGATTTATACCTGCTTTATATATCCTTTCCACATGAAGGAGTAAAAGGATGTGTATGTAATGTGACTGATGGTCACAGGGATGACTCTGACAATGCGAATTGCTGGAACACAGTAACACATTAAATAATGTTTGGGGGAACTGTTAGTTGTTTGCCTTACTTTAAGGCAAAAGCAATAAACCAATGTATATTAAAATATTTCAACAAAAATGATCAAGTCAGAAAGTGATTAAAAGGTTTTCCCTAAGCTAATATACTATTTTTTAAAAAAATAAACAGGAAGACCCCTTTCCCCCAAGAATGAAAGTCAAATGACTCAAGCATCCTCTTTAATTTTAGCTAATCATTAATTTTGTGAATTTCTTCACCCAACTAAAACCCACATACATTCTTTATTCATTCCCATTGCTGCTACTTTTGTTTAAGAGTAAACAATGGCACTCAGTACTAATACTTCCATAGCACTTAGGATCTACAAAGTCCTTTTGTGTGGCTTATCTCAAACAATCTTCATGGTAATCTTATAAGTATAGCATCTCAGTTGATGATCAGGAATGCTGAGCCTCAGAGATGCTAAAGTAGTTGCCCAATTGCCTAAATCTAAAATTATTTCACTATCATAATTTACATTCTCCTTACTTTAGTCAAAGAATACTACAATAGCTTACTGGTCCCCTAAAGTTACATTCTCCACTATTTCAAACCTTCCCATTGACTGATTTCTATCTAATTTCTCTTAAATATCATTTTCTTCTCCTCCTTCTCCCCATGAATGATTGTGCACCTTCTGCTCTACGCCACTTCATGGTACCTTGGATGCACACGTGTATTCTTCCATTGTTTTATTCTTGTTCTTCACTCTGTCTAGAATGTCCTCCACCTATTCTGTTCCAACGCATTCAAATGAGAAATCAAGACTCATCTTTTCCACAAAAGTTATTTAACTTGTCATCTTTTCTTTTCATTATAGTCCTTACAGTCTATTTAGTCTGAACCATGACATTTAGTCCTTAATTATTCTTCTAAGCTGTTTACCAAATAGCTCTTATACATGTGTTTCCATTTTTAATGTCTATTATATGCCAGCCATTGT
Organism: Mandrillus leucophaeus; assembly: GCF_000951045.1. NCBI lineage: Eukaryota > Metazoa > Chordata > Mammalia > Primates > Cercopithecidae > Mandrillus > Mandrillus leucophaeus. The sequence goes on along the minus strand of NW_012098987.1, from coordinate 2,726,969 downwards.
CTTGAGTGCTTTTTATAGATTATATTAATGTTTGATAGTAAACTTGCAGTAGATACTGTTATGAATCCTCATTTTACAGATGAAGAAGTACGAGAGCCTGAGTATCTAGCCCAAAGCCATGTAGCTTGGAAGTGATGCAGCCAGCATTGCAACCAATGTGACTGGTTTTAGAGTCCTTTCTCATAAACACTATGCTATACTACTATGCCCAGGAGGACAAATCTTAGGGAAATAGGTGGTGACCTATATAGTATGTTTGAAGAACTCCCCTACTCAAGAATAATCTATACTAGTTTTTATTATTAGAGCTTTATTTCTTTTATTTAAAATTTTGGTCTTTGTTGAAATGCAAGTCTTGCCACTGGGCCCCTAGGTTTTAAGGCTTATCAGGCACTTTGTACTTTGGTATAAATGGTTTATCGGGATATCCCTCAGGATTTGGAGGGAGAGTGGAGAGAACATTAAAAAGCCTGAGTCACAGAAGCACAGGTGACCAAAGTAAACATGGATAAATGGGGTCACATCAAGTTAAAAAGCTTCTGCACAGTGAAGGAAACAACCAACAAAGTGAAGAGACAACCCAGAGAATGAGAGAAAATATTTGCAAACTACCCATCTGACAAGGGATTAATAACCAGAATATATAAGGAGCTCAAACAACTCTACAAGAAGAACATCTAATAAATCCAATTTAAAAATGGGCAAAAGACTTGAAGAGACATTTATCAAAAGAATATATACAAACGGAAGACAGGCATATGAAAAGGTGCTCAATATCATTGATCATCAGAGAAATGTAACTCAAAACTACACTGAGATATCTCACTCCAGTTAAAATGGCTTTTATCTCAAAGACAGGCAATAACAAATGCTGGTGAGGATGTTGAGAAAAGGAAGCTCTTGTATACTGTTAGTGGGAGTGTAAATTACTACAACCACTATGGAGAATGGTTTGAAGGTTCCTTAAAAAACTAAAAATAGAGCTACCATATGATTCCACAATCCTGATGTTGGATATATATTCAAAAGAAAGGAAATCATTATATCAAAGAGATATCTGCAATCCCATGCCTGTTGAAGTACTGTTCACAATAGCCAAGATTTCGAAGCAACCTAAGTGTCCATCAACAGATTAATGGATAAATAAATATGGTACATATACATAATAAAGTGCTATTCAGCCATAAAAAGAATAATGAGATCTTGCCATTTGCAACAACATAGATGCAACTGGAGTTAAGTGAAATAAGTCAGGCATGGAAAAACAAACATTATATGTTCTCACTTATTTGTGGGATCTGGAAATCAAAGCAACTGAAATCATGGAGATAGAAAGTAGAAAGATGGTTACCAGAGGTTGGGAAGGGTAATGGGGAGGTGGAAGGAAGATGGAGATGCTTAATGGGTACAAAAAATAGAAATAATGAATGCAATCTAATATTTGATAGCACACTAGGGTGACTATAGTCAGTAAAAGTTTAATTGTACATTTTAAAATACTAAATGAGTATAACTGGACAGTTTGTAACACTAAGGATAAATGCTTGAGGGGATGGATACCCTATTCACTGTGATTATTACACATTGCATGTCTGTATCAAAATATCTCAGGTACCCCATAAATATATACACCGACTATTCACCCACAACAATTTAAAAAAGTTAAAGTCTGAGAATGGGAAGAGTCCACCTTCACAGGGGACAGGTAAGAGAATATTCCAGAAGTGAGATACTGAGGAGCCTTGAATAAGCTTTGCCCATTTACTATCTTGGCGTGGCCCAACCCCGTTCCCAGCTACATGATGATAAGCACTATTGCTTTTTCAATCTTTGCAACATCTTCCTAATCACATGCACAGAGAGCAGAGTACAAGTACCCTGGCTTATAGATAAGCAACTTAGAATTGTAACATTTCAAAGCTGAGTTTTTTGTTATAAGGTATTGTTTTGTTTTGATTTTTCTCCTCAGAAACAAGCCCCCTCCCAATTTTTTCCCAACAAAATCAGATGTTGAAACTCAATATGATTGAAAAAGCAGAACTCCTTTAGCTGAATTAAGGCAGCAGGGCTAGAGTCCCACTTCACTGTTTCCACAAAAACTGGGGCCTACAGAAACCCTCTACAGAGTCGTTGAGGTTGGGGAGCGCAGTTTGAACAGCACTGATCCTCAAATTGTACACAGCATGAAAAGGAAAGCTAGGAAGGTCGAAACACTTGCCTTAGTTCATACAGCAGAGCTGGAACAAAAACGCAGGCTTCCTACCCCGACTTCACTATTCTTTCCTCTGTGCCGTGCTGCCTTTCCTCTACAGCAATCACATCCAAGGGTTTGGCACCTTCCCACTGTGCCCAACATTCTTTGATAGGGCAATCTAACTCTGTCCTTAAATAATTTGACTTTTACCTTGATTCTCTATACTCAATGTCTGTAATTTTCTGGAATTGGAAACTGTTTGAGATTAAAAGAGATTTCTGAAAGTAAATCCTGTGAGCAATTTTGACATTTGTTAGAATTATTGATGGAGAGTTAAGCTGTATAAAGGAAGGACATTGAGGACCACCGCTATTCTAGAGCAAAAGCTTCCATTAGCTGAAATGTTTCTCACCTCTTCTGTCCCACGACTTTTGACACATTGCCACCCGAGTGCCCTATACCAAGGCAAGGAGCCCATATTCCTGTTTAAACAAATTACCTGCTCCTCTGTGTTTCCTAAGGTCTATTCTGTCTCTTGTTTGTTAAAAGGATTAATCTGTATCTTGAAAACAACCACACAAGGTAAAATATTACTCATTTTAAAGACTGAGGGGAAAAAAAGCTAGACTCAGAGCTTCTAAGCGACTTGCTCAAACGTACAGTTAGGATTTGAATAATTTTTTTTTTTTTTTTTTTTTTTTTTTTTGTTTTTCGCTCTCTCTCTCAGGCTGGAGTGCAGTGGCCGGATCCATTTTAGGTTATTAATGTCAATTGGAGGGAAAAGAGGAAAACTAGGGGAGAGACGGATCTATTGTGGATTTTAAAACTTTTTTTTTTTTTTT
>NW_012098987.1:2719649-2723883 GCF_000951045.1 Mandrillus leucophaeus | reverse complement strand
AGACAGAGTCTCACTCTGCTGCCCAGGCTGGAGTGCAGTGGCGTAATCTCGGCTCACTGCAAGCCCCGCCTCCCGGGTTCATGCCATTCTCCTGCCTTGGCCTCCTGAGTAGCTGGGACTACAGGCGCCTGCTATGACACCTGGCCAATATTTTTGTATTTTTAGTAGAGACGGAGTTTCCCTGTGTTAGCCAGGATGGTCTCGAACTCCTGACTTCGTGGTCCGACCGCCTCGGCCTCCCAAAGTGTTCGGATTACAGGCCTGAACCATCGCGCCCGGCTGATTTGAATAATTTCTGTATGGTTACCAAACCGCACTACATCATACTGTTCAAGCGGGATAACATCAATTAAATCAAGGAGCATTTCCATCCTTAATGGGACGGAGTCATGTGTGTCATTCGGTGCCCGCCTGAGCTCTATCATCCCCTGTGGGTGGGGGAAGGTATAGAGGGGAGACTTAAGTCAGACTGACTACTTTAGATTATGGCTCTGCCATTTCCCCACTGAGTATATTGAGCAAACTGTTTAATCTCTGTGTTTCTCAGTTTCCTCATTTAACAAATAAGATAATGGTACCAACTTCCTCACATTGCTATAACGATTAAATCAGAAATAATTAGAGAAGTGCCCATAACATCAGAAGTACTAAAAATGTTAACATTGTTATTAAATAATACGATTCCCATCTGAGCAGACCCTTCCTCTACCCCTACTCGTTTTCTGACTGCAAGGCAGCCAAGAAATCCCCACAGTGACACAGACCCTCTTTGGGGTTCATTTAGACTAATGCAAGTTGCTCAGTTGCATTAGTCTATTTTTTAAGGTATAGTAAATTTCACACTAATTTTGAAAGTTTGTGAGGAAGATAAAAATCTATAGCGTTACGTGTAGTTAAAAGCGTTTTTAATTCCCAGACAGGAGTTAATGCGCTCCTCCATCTGTGTCACAGGCTCATTTGATCATCATAGATACCTTCTCCAATGCATACAAACACCCTCACTGTACTGTATGACATATTTTACAGGATCTAACATGAGGCAATATAATCCCTCATTTTTGCATTAATTTTCCCAAAGCAATGTACCAGGGTGTCTGGTTTTTAATAGCCATTTAATGTCTTTTCATTTGAAAAAAGTAATAAATTTATCAAAACCTGTCATGAACTATCACTAACCTGCTCAGCTGTAAATAGAACTTGACCTAAATGTTAGTAGGGTGGAAGAGGAAAAGAGTTATCTTGTCCTTAATACAAATCTATTACCCTCCTAAGATGTAAAAATTATCACACATTATGAAAGAATAAGCTTCAAACTAAGAAAATTTTTTTGTATTTCTGTAAGAGTTGCCTACAAAATGAAGTATTTTGGCCAAAAATATGTCCTTTGCTAAAATTACATTAAATATATGTATAAGAAGAAACTGGCAATATTGCTGGGATGTTGGTACATTGATTAGATGTCTGCATGTCTGATTTATGAAGTCTAAAGAGCAATGCACCTTGAGTGTCTAAAAAAAATCTGTTCATAAAGTATTCTTTAAATATAATTAGGTGTTGCTAGCCCATTTTGCTCAGTTTTATTACGTTTGATCTGTCCATAAATTCACTCCAATGCCAAAAGAACATCCTTAAAAGCAATACACTGAGTTTAGTAATTAGTGGCAATTTCAGACTGATTTCTAATGTGGTTTTCTAAGACCTCTGTGAAGAACAAGAGTCTGACTTACGAAATTTTAGCAATGTTAAAACCACTTGATAGATCATCTAAAATTGGTTTCAGTCTTAGATTTGACTAAAATTAGCTATAGATTTATGCTATGTGATGGTATAATAATATCACCACCTGCATTTTCATTTGACTTAGCTTTCAAAACATGTTCATATATATTGTGGCTTGATTCTAAGAATAGTTAGAATGCTTAGCCATGAAGGGAGGTGTCATTATCTTCAGTAGATCAAAGTTTGGAGAGGTTAGTTGACTTGCTTAAGGGCACAAAACTAAAATTCAGTAGTCCTAGTGTATGGAAATTGACTCTTTTTATTATAACCTGATGCTGTTCTTGACTCTGATATCTTTATGACATTTCTTGAAGTCTTTGAATCATTCTTTAAGACTCTATTTTAGGAGGCATACTCCATTCTAACTTATAACTTCTCCCTCAGAATTGCTTGTCTCAAGCAATTTAGCTGTCTTTGAAGTAACGAAAATATGGAAGTCATCTAATTTTTCTGTTAAAATATCACATAGTCATTACATACAAAAACTGTAGAAGAGATATGCTTTATTCATATGTACAGAGCTCACTAACGAAGACAGACCACATACTGGTCCTTGAAATAAGCCTCATATATTTCAAAAGACTGACATCTTACAAAGTGTGTATCGTGACCATAATAAAAGACATTTTAAAAATAAGAATGAAATATCTATAAACACTCTATCTCCACAGCTATCTTTTAAAGTTAAACAACATTCTTCTAAATAACCCATGTGTCAAAAAGGAAATCCCCCCAAAAACTGAAATATTTTGAACTGAATAATTTAAAAAACAACATACCAAAACGTATGGGACACAGCTAAAGGCAGTGCTTAAAAATGAATTTATAGGTCTAAATGATCTAAGAACCCATCATCTAAATTTCACCTTTAGAATCTAGCAAGAAAAAGAGCAAATTAAATACATAGCAAGTGGAATGAAGAAAATAACAAAAATAAGAGAAGTCAATGACAAAAACCCAGAAGTTAATAATTAGGTAATAAAAATTGATGAAGAAAATAAGAAACACAAATTACCAATATCAGAACTGAAAGACAGAATATGAGTAAAAATCATATAGATATTAAACAGACAATGAGAATATTGTAAAAACTTTATGTCAATAAATTCAGTAATGGATAAAATACATCAATTCCTTCAAAACCATATATTATAAAAACTAAGGAAGAATTTTTCTCTATGTATATATATCATATATATTTTATATGTATGAGAGAATAGATTTTTATATATAGATATCTTGCATATACATATGTAATCAAATATCTTCCATAAAGAAAGCTGCAGGCAGAATTTTTAAACTAGAGGATTCTAGCAAACATTTAAGGAAAAATATGTTAATTTTAAACAAACTGTTTCAGAAAAGAGGAAGGAACACTGTCCAATTACTTTATTTGGCCACAAAACCATGATTTCAAAACTTGACAAAAATATTACAAGAGAAGAAAAAATTCAGATTAGTATCCCTCATGAATGTAGATGAAAAATATTTAACAAAATATTACCAAATAAAATCTAGAAATGTGTAAAAAGATTAATAGATCACGATCAAGTATCATTATTCCAGGAATGTAAGGCTGATTTAATTTTTGAAAATCAGTCATGCAATTGAACACATTAAAAAATAAGGGAGAAAAATAGAATATAATCACCTACATACATGTAAAGAAAAAAAGCCACTTAACAAAATTCAACACCCATTTGTGCCATAAAAAATAAATTTCTTAGCAAAATAGAAGAAAACATCATGAATCTAATAAAATCAAAATCTACATATGAGCTTGTAATATTTAATGCTTTCTCTTAGATAGGGATTAAGCTTGGTATATCCACTCTCACCACCTGTATTTAACATTGAATTGGAGGATTTAGATAGGTCAATAAGGCAAAACAATGAAATCAAAAGTATTAGAAAGGAAAATAATTAAATTGCCTTTTTCCACAGTTGACATGAGTATTTATGTGAAAATCTTAAGGAATCTCCAAAATAAGCATAAAAGCTGAAAACTAAATTCAACAAGCTCACAGAACATAAGCTCAATATAGATAGATAAATTATGTTTCTCACTACTAGCAGTAAAAAATTGAAAAATGAGATAAACAATCAATCATAACATCAAAATCAAAAAATTTTTAGAAATAAATTTACCAAAATATTTTCCCGAATACTACAAATATTGCTGAAAGAAATTAAAGAATAATTAAAGGAGGGGCGGAGCAAGATGGCCGAATAGGAACAGCTCCAGTCTCCAACTCCCAGCGCGAGCGACACAGAAGACCGGTGATTTCTGCATTTTCAACTGAGGTACTAGGTTCATCTCACTAGGGAGTGCCGGACAATAGGTGCTGGTCAGCTGCTGCAGCCCGAGCAGCGAGAGCTGAAGCAGGGCGAGGCATCACCTCACCTGGGAAGTGCTAGGGGAAAGGGAATCCCTTTTCCTAGCCAGGGGAACTGA
>NW_012098987.1:2700039-2716087 GCF_000951045.1 Mandrillus leucophaeus | reverse complement strand
CTAGAACTTAAAGTATAATAATAATAATAAGAAGAAGAAGAAGAAGAAGAAGAATAATTAAAGAGATAATATATGGTCATAAATTGAAAAATTCATTGTTAATATATCAGTTCTCCCCAAAATGATCTATAGATTTAATAGACCCCAACAAAACCCCAGCATATCTGTTTTTGAGAATTTGGAAATAAAATGCTAAAATCTATATGGAAATGGAAAGATTCTAGAATACTTAAAACACTGTATAAAAATAACAAGATTGGGCCAGGAGTGGTGGCTCACACCTATGGGAGGATAGCTTGGGCCTGGCAGGTGCAGGTTGCAGTGAGTCAAGATTGTGCCAATTCACTGCAGCCTGGGCAACAGGGTGAAACAGTCTCAAAATGAAAATAATAATAATAAAATAAAATAAAACAATATTGGAGGATTAACACTGCCTAATTTCAAGATTTACCAACAGCTGCAGTAGTAGTGATACTGATACAGCTAGAGAAAAGAAATAATTGGAATAGTAGAAAGTCCAGAAATAGACACATGTGTATAAATATCTTTAATTTTTACAAAAGTATCAAAAAATTCAATTAGGATATTTTCAATAAATGATCCTGGAACAATTTTATAAACGTGAGAAAAGTAATACTGCACACAGAATTAATTTCAGCTGAACTAAAACTGTAATGCTGCAAGTAGAACATATAAAAGAACGTTAACGGAAACTTGAGGTATAGAAAAATTTCTTAGAAGTATAAATAAGCACTAAATATAAAACAGAAATTGGTAACTGGGAATTCATCAAAATTAAAAAGTTGTGTTCTTTGAAAGCCATTAACAAAATAAGAAGGCAAGTCACAGATTGACTTTGCAACGCACACTTCTGATTTGTATCACACTCACATGCATGCACACACACCAATCCAAAAAATCAGCAATAAAAATACAATATAAACAAAAAAGGTCAAAAGACTTGAATAAACACTTCACCAAGGAAGGTATTCAAATGACGAATAAGCACATAAAACTGTACTCTACAGCATTAATTATAAGGAAAATACAAATAACAAATCAAAATGGATAACATTTCATACACTTGAAAATGGCTGAAATTTCTAAAGACTAGTTATACCAAAATGATGGAAGGGATGTGGAGCAACTGGAACTTTTACACATTGCAGAGGATGATGTAAAATAAAATCAACTTAGGAATGCCTAGTTTCTTACAAAGTTAAGCCTACATGCACCCTATGATTCAGTAACTTTATTCTTAAGTACTCACCAATGAGAAATAAACATATTTTCCCAAACAAATGTATATAAGATTTTTTTCTGATAACTTTTTTCATACTAGCCAAAAAATGAAAAAAAATCCTTCAGGAGAATGAATACACAAATTATGGTATATTGGAATAATGAACCACTACTGCATGTGACATTCATAAACATTACGCTGAGCAAAATAAACCAGGCACAAAAGAGTACATACTGTATGATTTCATGTATATTAAGTTCAAAGCAAGAATAATTTATGATAATCAAAATCTGAAACACTGTTGGCTATGAAGAGTGGAGATTGACTTGAAGGGGATATGAGAAAGCTTTTTAGGGTGATAGAAATGCTCTATATCTTAGAGTGGTTAAGTGTTTTCATTTTTAAAAATTCTTTTAATTGTAAGCTTAAAATATATGCACTTCACTGTAAATCATACTCCAATAAAAATATGTAAATAATAAAATACAAATATATACAGAAAAGTGGTTCATATCTGCAATCAAATACATAAGGGCCTAAGTAGCATGTTGAAGAAACAAAAGGTTCTTTCGACATTAATCCTCACCACAAAGACCAGGCCTCACTTCTCAAACCTGCTTGGAAATCCTCTAGCTGATGCAGAAATGTCTTCTTGATTAAAGACTAACTGAAGTTGTCCAAGGCTTCACTGTCATACAATTGGAACAAAACTACAATAAGTATTCAAAAACATACTTGTTTCAGTACTGTATGTTTGCTGTACGTCTCTAATACACAAGAATTCTTGCTTCCCAAGGATCACATCTCCTCCTGTTCTCTTAATGGAATCACTTCTCACCACCTCTAGGACTGTTATCTTTCCTTTGCTCACATTTTCAGTCTCTTTCTCTCTACTGGGTCCATCCAACCTAAACAATAAGCATATTCACATCTTCCATGTTGTAAATAAAAAACAAACAAATAAATGAACAACAGCCTTCAGCCATCCTTCCATGGTATTGCCTCTTCCGGCTATCGCACCTCCCAGCTAACTCTTGAAAAGCATCGTGGAAACATTTCTCTCTACTTCTCCATGAGTCCATTCATCTCCAACCTCTCACCATCCAGTTCCAGCCTCAGTACTCTACTGAAATTTCTCTTTTATTGGGCATAAAAAGTATTTGTGTAAAACCTTAATCTTCTCCAACCTATCACTGCATCTGAAACCATTAACTACTTGTCGTTCTTTAAATCAGTCTATTTACTTCCACGACAATGTGACCTGCTGGAGCCTCTCTCTGACCACAGCTACTTCTGTCTGGGTGGTCACATGATCAAGACTCATCCAGAAAGTTTCTCTCTTGGGAACTTGAAAGAGAACATGAAGTCTTTCATCAGACCTTTGTAGGCATTTCAACAAGAAAGTGACAAAGTTTTTACTTAAGTAGTCAAGTATAAACCTTGTAAAAGTTGAACAGTGAAAACGTTTTCAGGGGGGAAAAATAATGCAGACAAGAGGAACAAGAGTGGAAATAAGAGACCAGAGGGCCACAGAGTGAGGGCTGCCTTTTTTTCTGATTGATTTCTAGGTTGAAGACTGGGGCTACTGGGAGTTTTATCTGAAGGGTATTAAGATACCGATTTAAGTAGATATCCTTCTTTACAAAGAAGCCCTAACAAAGTCCTTTACTGGCCCCTCTCCTCTTTTCAGACTTTACTTCCCTGTTCTTCTAACTACCAAATCAATATGTCTGCATCTATCTTCTATTCTTTGCATTAATTCCTATTTGTTTGTTGACCAGTTGGGTCTATATAACCACTAACATCTCAAATTCAATATTTTCAAATTTATCTTCATTCATTAACTATAATGTCCCCTCAGTTTCTCATAGAATATTTATATACAAAAGCAATATTCTCCTAATTACACAGACTGGACATCCAGGTTCACCCTTCATTCTTCCATTTTTTTGGTCACACATCTCTAACCAGTTTATAACTTTACAATTTCTCTCATTCCCATACCTCCTACCTCCTTTCCATTCCCAGAGCTACCACCTTAGTTCAGGCCCTCATCAGTGTTCCCTTGAGGTTATTATCTGTTTTTTTTATTTTAAAAATACTAAAAATATTAAACATTTTTATGTAGGTTCTGTAATATTTCAGACACTGTGCTATACATATTAAAAAACAAATTCAATTAATCCTCACCACACATTTACACTTCACTATTGACATGGCTGCCAAGCTGTTCTCCCTTCACTAATTGTGCAAAACTCTAAATGCATCCTTCTTTTGTAGTAAAAGTAAGAATTTTAAGTTTTAATGAATGTTGCACTGGGAGAAAACAGACTAGAACATAGATGTTTACAGAATTAGACTCCTCCCCTCTTTTCCACTTTAGAGTATTTGATCTAGTGTGATTCTCTTCACACAGTGGAACTTCATTTGATTCTAATTCTTGCATAAAAGCCCATTACTTATTCTTCAAGGCACTCAAGTGAAATGGGTGTGGCATTTATAATTAAAATTTAAATTAGCATCACACTAAAGAGAGCTGCAATTTCATTTTCCTATATCTTAAGGTACTCTTTAAGTAAATCCATAAAGAAATTATTTCAAAATACCTAATAGCAAGACATCTTTTAAAATTTTCTGCAAAGATAGAGTACATTCCATATAATTATAGGTAATATAAGCCACCAATAAGGAATTTAAATATCCAGTTCAGTTCTTTAAAAATTTGCTATTCTTATTGTGGAATACCAAATTATACATGTAAAGTCTCTTCTGTTTAAAACTAAAACATGCTTAGTATCAACAAGCTCTGAGAATAAATAATCACAAAAGATAAAGTTAATAACTTGATCTATAGCAAGTCCAAGTATTGGTGTAATTGAAATCATAGGAAGAAATTAAGAAGGTAATATGAAATTTTTTATACCTATAATAACCACAGGGGTAAAAATATACAGTCTATCCATCAAAAGTTCCTTCTCACAAAAGAAGGTAAACTATCTCTTCAATAAAACTACATTAAGAATAGGACTCCAATTATACCTGTGTTTGTCCCCTGACATAGTCTAGACCATTTTTGAGGCCTTGACTACAGCTATAAAGCAAAGACCCAGAAGAATGTTGTGGGAAATTAGAAAGACTATCTTTGACACCACAGATCGTGGGACCACAATCTGCTATTTTCTAAAACACTGCAGATTTTAAAAACACAACAACAACAACAATTAGAATATCCTCTGAGTGAACTTTGGTGCCTTTGGAGGAAGAAGGAAATGAAAGGGGTATCCCAGAGTGCATACACTTTCTGAATATCCCCAATACTCAAGTCAATGTAATGCCAACCACAATATTTGCATTCCACTCTCCCATCCTCATCTTCTCTCAGAATGAATGGAAAGACATGATGTGGCACAGCCATAATGTGCCATACAGATACCCCCTTCAGGACTAAGTCACTCATCCCTTCAACTTTCAAAAATGTTACGTTGGCTGCCAAGAGTTCATAGCTGACTCACTCCCTGAGAGAGGTTCATGGTCAAGCGCTCATTCTCTCTCTTCTGCTGCTTTATACATCCAATGACTAATGGATGTGGGGGTTCAATTGCTTGAACCCCTTGCTTTAATACAGGGACCATATTGGCATCAGAGTTTCCTGTGAGACTGGTCGAAGACTCTATTGCAAATGCATTGCAGCTCAGCTTTTCCCTCTACCTAATCCAAAAGAAGTTCAGCATATATTTCTCTGTCTCATAGCCTACTTCTCTGGGAATCTGACCTAAGAAAATTGATAGCAAGGGAGCACTGAGGAAGTGACTCCAGATAAGTTACTTTATCCATGTCCTCAGTTAGACGGGAAATGAGGACTTAATCACTGATGCTATGTAGAAAATGGATACTCTGTGGTTTTGTATTATAGCAGTGTGATTGTTAATGTTTTCACTGGTGGTAGACGGGGATGGGATACGAGTAGAAGGGAATGAATTAGTGCATATATACTGTATCTCAGATATTTGAGAGGTTCATGGGAAGAAGTGATTCATACTGTGGAATACAGTAACTGTTGCTAGGGCCTCTTGATGCAGTATAGAAAGACAACAAAAGTTAAGAGTGATTAATAACTAATGTAAAGTTAAGTTGAAAGACAGCAGACCTCCAATGTCACCATATAAATCAATTCTTCCCTCTTGCTGCAGATTAAGAAAAAGCTGAGCACCAGGTCCAGGAACTAATCATAAGAGTTATAAATCTCCAGAAAAAGTTGAATTCTCAGCTTGGGCAGGTTGGATTTGCCAAGACCAAGGCCTTAATTGGGAAAAATAGGACTATGAGTCATGGGATGGGACATTTGGATTAATTCACCTGAAAGTCATGGATCCCTAGATTCTCCTGAATCCTCTAAGGTTGCAAAAGTAGCTCTCTCCTTCTTCTTGGGGCTAGCACTTCATCCTTGCTTGAAGACAATATGGAGGCTTCTTACTTGTACGAAAATCTTTGCATCCACCATGAAAATCTACCACAAACAACCTCCTGGACCTCCCCAACAACTAGAGTAAAGTCATAGCATTCTCCAGCTAAGAAATGGCAGGGTCTGTTAAAGGAGGAGAGAGACTAGATGTTGAAGAAGCTGTAAGACCTCACCAATATGTATGCACAAGTAGGAATTGGGAGAGCACCTATGGACTGGATTCTGTCAGTGCTAGATCAACAGAGAGGTATACAAACTTAAACAGAGGAGAATGTATCATTATGGGACACAGTCCTTCTCCAGTGATATTAAATTTAACACCTGGCAAAGACCTATAGGAGGCATGTTAACACAAAACTAGAGTAATTCTTAAAAGGTTGAAAATTTATAGTCTGCACTAAGAAATAGCATCGAAAACAGTAGAGAAAGGGATAATAAGTCTCAGAAAAGTAGATGTACTTGAGTGAATATACTATATAGTGCCAGAAAACCTGTCAGCTAAGAATATTCCATGGGAGTACACACCATTCACCAGTGAGATAAGTAAGGTGATTGTGAGATTCTCAGCAGCATTGTTGAGTCTCTCAGTGATACCTATCATCTATATGTCAGGGATGTTACAGAACTAGGCTCTGATAACAATGGCAATAATAGGATCCCAGAAACAATTGAGGTTAGGTAGTAGTGTTTAATCATCAGAAACAATGTGGGTGCAATTACCATAATAAGTCTCAACATTGGAGTGGCAGCCATGGAGGTCTCACTTAGAGCTATGAAGATGGCTAATAGAATGCAGTTCCTAGAGGCAAGCAGATGCACACTGCTCCACAGATATTGTTTAATTTATACAAGTGAAAGAAATAATGGATAATTAGAAGGTTGAGGACAGCCTTCCCAGTAAGATTCACCAAGTCTGATCTAGGTGCTGCTGCTGCCAAATATCCAATCTGCCAGCAGCTGAGACAAAGGTTGAACACCTGATACAACAGCTTTCAAGAAGATGGACCAGCCACTTGGTAAAGATTGATCACGTTGGATTTTTTCTGCTCTAGAAAGAACAATGCTTTATTTTAATTGGAATCAAGACAATTTTTGATATGTTTACCTTTCCCAGCCTCATAATTTTAGACAAAGGGGTCTACTGCATCTTAGTGGAGATGCAGCATTGGACCCATGGGAGTACACACCATTTACAATTTAACCTTGTGTACCCCTCTACTACTCCTATCACAACAAAGCCCAGAAGATTCCAATCTGCTTATATATATGTATGTATATATACATACACATATATTATATATACACACATATATGTGTATATATGTACATATATACGTGTACAGTAAATGTGAATATGTGCATATATACACACATGTATATACATACACATATATATGTATGTGTGTATGTATGTGTGTGTGTATATATATACACACATACCCTTCTAAGGCATATTTCAAGTACCAGGTTATAAATGATACCCTAAGAAGAAGAAGTCTCATAATTCAGAATTCAGTATATGCCCTAAATTCATGACTATCACATGGTACTGTGCCCTCAGTAGATAAAATACATGAGTCTGGGAACCAAGGAATGGAAGTAGGCATGGCCCTACTTATTACCACTCTCAGTGTGTTCCACTGGAGTATTTGTACTCGCCATCCCTACAACTTTGTTATCTGTCATTATATAGGACCTAGTTACCAGAGGGTGTCGCCTTCTATCAGGAGACACAGTGGAAAAATCATATGGTTTTTGACGTATGGTTGCACCTGGCCACTTTAGACTTGGCAGGCGGAATTGACTCTGACCCTGAGAAGAATGTAGGGCTGAAATCACATGATAGGGACAAGGAGAAATACATTGCACCCAGATAAGCCACTGAGGAAATGCTTCATAACCCTGCTCCAATTTGATTGTAAATGAACAAGATGGCAAGATGACCAAAGGTCCAGACACTTTAGCGACAAGAATTTGGATTACCCCATCAGATAAGCCAACTAGATCAGCAGAGGTGCTAGGCATAGGTACCGGAGCATCTAAAATGAGAGGTGCAGGAGGGAGATGATGAGCTGTGACCTTGAGACAAGCTGCAATTACAGGGACTCTGGTTAATTTCCATAACCTTTATGTAAGTTTCCCCAGGAAAAGAGACCAGCCAGATTCTCAGAGAAGCCATCCTCAGATGTTGTTAACTTGCCACATGAAGCAAGTAGATTTGAATGGCACACAGGGTGGACAAGTGGATGCCAGAGTGTGATGCCTTCAGGACCAAAGGGCTCATTCCCCTGAATCAACCTCTAGGAATGGTCCTCAACTGAAGGGAATCTTGGTTCTTGGATTGGCACATATACCAGTTCACAGTTTTTTTTCATTCTGTTTCTGAATATGCCCTAGTTTTGACTTCAGGTCATGTGACTTCAGATCTATAAAATATGAATGTATTTTCACAGTGTATTATAGGTATCAAGACAGATAATGGGAAACAAAGGATAATAAGTTATTGCTGTTTAATATTTGCTTGCTCTTTTCCAAGCACGATGCTCAGTACTTAAAAATTCATCTTCATTATGCAACAATCCTCTACAAAATGTACTATACTTATTCCTGTTGTTGAGAATAGAAAACTGTGGTCTAGCACAATTACGCACATTTCCCAACACAACAAATTCTAAAACTGGTAGTACCTACATCTGAAGACAGACCATGAAGCTCCAAAGCCTTAACCTGATATCATTATATTATACAGATAATCTGAAAAATATAGAATGTACATAATTATATCAGGGAAAACGTAATTTGAATTTAAACTGTCTGCTGATCCATTTAACTTTAGCATTGAATATACAAAATATAAACATTCTATATATTCTCCTGAAAAGGCTCTGTGTTGACATATTGTACAGAACTTAAATCATTCTTGATGGATCTTCATTATAAATTGTGTCTTCCTGACAGATTCTCCGTTTCCCAGCTGTGTTTCGACTATGGAACTCCATCCTAAATGAGAGGTTTACTAGCATTTAATAGAACTCTCATTCAGTTGGTGTGAACCTTGGAGTTAAGCAGTACAGAAATGCCTAGCCTTGAAAATACAAGGTTTGTGAAATAAATTTTTTTCACAAAATTCTGGTCTCCTCTGTTCACCTCTTCTGTGCTACCTAATGCTTCTTTTCTCTGCCTCAAGTTCCCAGTAGACTCAGGTCTTACCTGACCCACTACAACTTTCGAGAAATAATTTGATGACAAGATAGGTTATAACAATAACTGATTTACATACTTTTCTGATATAGTTGGAAGAATTTGAGAGTAACAAAGTATTGGTATGCTGAAAGGGAGAAGGATAATGATGTTTTGATTTGTTTTCCGAGTCTTACCAAATAAGTAAAATTATTGTACATCTCTTAATACACTGATTTCCCTTTACGCTATTTTCTATTCTCTAAAGCAGTGGTACCCATCCCTGGGCCATGGACCAATACCGGTCTGTGGCCTGTTAGGAACCAGGTCGCACAACAGGAGGTGAGCAACAGGTGAGTGAACGAAGCTGCATCTGTATTTACATGACTCACATTGCCGCCTGAGCTCTGCCTCCTGACACATCAGCTGCAGCAGCATTAGAGTCTCCTAGAAGTGTGAACCCTATTATGAACTGTGATCTAAGTTGCACGCGCCTTATGAGAATCTAATGCCTGTTTATCTCCCACAATCTCCCATCAGCCCCAGATGGAACCCTAACAAGCTCAGGCCTCCAACTGATTCTACGTTATGGTGAGTTGTATAATTATTTCATTATATATTACCATGAAGTAATAATAGAAATAAAGTGTACAGTAAACGTAATGCACTTGAATCATCTTGAAATCATCCTCCATCCCCAGTCTGTAGAAAAAATGTCTTTCATGAAACCAGTCCCTGGTGCCAAAAAGGTTGGGGGCCACTGTTCTAGATGTTCAAGCTTTACTAGTGGGGCAACTTGAATCCACTTAAACTATAAAAGTGAAAGTATAAAGAAAATATTTTAATTTTTGGAAGGGGATTTGAGGTAGGAAAGATGTGTTTATATTTTGTATATTCAATGCTAAAATTAAATGGATAAGCAGATAGTTTAAATTCAAATTGTTTTCCCTGATATAATTATGTACATTCTATATTTTTCAGATTACCAATATAATGATATCACTATTGAAAAATAGAAGCAAAAACAAAAAAATTTAAAAATTTTATTATACAGCACTTCAGTGTAACTCCAATATGTCCTTTACGTACAGATACAAATAGATCAATTGAAGCCAGAGTTGCATCACCAATTTCTTGGCCAGCAGAGGGCAACACAGAAAAGCCCCTTCATTCTTGCTCTGCATTTAATCTTCCTAATCTCTTGCTGGGTTTTTTGAAAGCTTTATAATTCTGTATTCATTTTTCACTCATAATCTCTTTTTCATAGATGACCCCACTGATAATGTGGAATAATTATCTGCATGTTTGGGATAATTCAGAGTCCTGAATAAGTAAGAGAATGGGACAAAAACAGGTAGACATTTTTTAAAGTCATTTTCCCTATTAAAACATACTCTCTTTAAGCGAGTCTTCAAGAGAGCATGTGTTAATAGGCTAAACATACCTATCTCTCTATAAGAGAGAAGGCAGGCCAGGTGCCGTGGCTCATGCCTGTATTCCCAGCACTTTGGGAGGCCGAGGCAGGCGGATCACGAGGTCAGGAGATCGAGACCATCCTGGCTAACACAGTGAAACCCCATCTCTGCTAAAAATACAAAAAATTAGCCGGGCGTGGTGGCGGGCGCCTGTAGTCCCAGCTACTCGGGAGGCTGAGACAGGAGAATAGCATGAACCCTGGAGGCGGAGCTTGCAGTGAGCCCAGATCGCACCACTGCACTCCAGCCTGGGCGATGAGCAAGACTCTATCTCAAAAAAAAAGAAAAAAAAAAAAGAGAGAGAAGGCAAGTCTATCTAATAGAGAAGAGGCAAGTCTACCTAAGATTCAGCAGAGAAACTCCTAGTTATCATGGTCTGGTTACCTTTTGGACAAGCTGACCTGCTCTCCCTTTATGAGTTTTGCCTCAAGTAAGTAAGCCTTGTCCTTTAACCTGCTTAGGAATCATGGACAGGGTCACAGGAAGAAACATAAACATTGAATCGTGTTAAACTCTTCACCCAGTTTTTCCTCTGATCTCCTTATCGTGACAGTGTCAGAGACCTCCAAACTCTGAGATGCAGAACTATTGCAGTCTACCCGTCAGCACTTAGGATTAGCCCCCTTTGAAAGCAGCTGTCAGAGTAGCCATGCTGGCTGCTGTCTTCAAGAAAAGTGCAATTATATATTAGTATAAATAAGTTCATACTTTCAAAAACAGGTAAATCAATGATGAGTACTGCTTTACAAAGGCATTTAGCATAATTTTCCTGAAAATAAAATGTTCGTTCCCTAGAGAATTTAACATTATGGTTAACTTGCAGATATTATTCTATTTGACTATTTGTATATCTGAGAGTAAAAAAAAGAAAACATGTTTTACGTGGCATAATAAACAAAACAGAAATGTCCTACATTTGCCAAAGAAGAAATAGATTTAATGGCAAAATAGATAAAACATAAGGAGTTACAGTTTTAATTTAAGGCCACTGCCCTGCTGTGGTGTCTTTAGGAACTGTTTGGACTAATATTATTCTTTTTTTTTTAATCCATGAATTTCCTACCAGGCTATTATTTCAGGCAGAAGCCAAGAAACATTGCCTACATTTTTTTTGGTCTGTTTTTTGTTTTTTGTTTTTAACAATTAAGCAGTGCTTGCTAATCAGATTTTGTTGACAGCTTTCCAGGACTGTAATTGAGGTTACATAACCTTGCCTTCATTGATAAATGCAGTTGAGACACTGTGTCTAGATGAGAGATATTCCGATCACAATTTGGAGGGGAGATATCTATTTAACAAATTCAAAAATATTGAACCATATGCTGACATTAGAGAGACAGCTCAATTTCCTCTGTACTGTTTTACTCATACCAAGCATAGCATCTATTAAAAAGAATTTTTATGAGCCCAATACCTGCATGGTAGTCAACACAGAGTAGGTTACTGATGATGATGAAGAAGTGAAAGATATATTCAAGGGGAAATCTAGCTAGCTAGAAACCTGGATTTGAATTCAAAAGCTTTAAAAATACTGACAATATGGAGATACCAACAAATATTTTGTTTGCAGCAAGAAGTGACTCTTTGATGTCTACTTCATGAAATTCAGACCCAACAATAGCCCTGCTCCTTACCATACTTTTCTCTGTTCCAACCCAGATACCTCTTTACCTCTTTGCTTGGAAAGAATGTACTTTCAAATCCTCCCTAGCAGACCATTCCTGTTGCAATACTAAATCTTATAATTCTATATTCATATTTCCCCAAAAGATGCAAGAGCTTATGACGGCAGGTCCTTTTTGATTCTTCACATTTCTTCTGTGCAACCTAGCTAAGCACCCAAAGGCACCTTAAATAACAAAAACAGCCTCCTGTGCTCTACTCACAATAATTTTATTTTTTTGTGTCCCATAAACATTTTGTCTAGAATATTCTCTCTGACCAATAATAATACATATCATCCCCTCTTCTTTAAAATATCAAGAAAAATTATTGCAGGAACTATTTTTTGTATTAATAATGTCAAACACAGGAAACTGCTGTATTGTATCCCATCAGAACCATTTTAATTCACCGAGGTTTCTTCCTTCCCTCCTCCTCCTCCCATACCTAATATATGTAAGCATTCTACTAGTTTTGCAGTGAAGAGAACAATAGCATAAGACTTGCCCTCAAGGAACTCACAGTCTAGTGAAAATAGAAGAGAAGGCAGATACAGGCACTAGAAATTCAGACCAGACTGGATGGTGAGGGAGAGAAGTATTGGGAAAGCCAAGCCTTTAGGCCTCTGCACAGATAACCACACGTTAAACTCACACAAACACATTTGGTCTGAAACTGAACTTCATTTATCCTGCAAAAGCTGCTCACAGTTCTGTAATTAACCCAGAGGAAACCCCCTAGATGCCAAATGTTTTATAGATAGTTTAATTAGGGCAAAAGTGGCAACTCGAGACAGGAAATGTATCTCTCAATCAGGAAAGAACAGAGACATCCTTCAGATAGCCTAAGGCACACAGTAAGAACAGAAAATGTAAACACAGTCACATCAGTGCACTGGGTTTACTCCACTGAATTTTGTGGGCATGTTTCAAACCCAAGCTTGGCTATCTGCTATTGTCCATGACAGTCCTGCCCCATCTTCTTCCAGAGCCAATTGCCAAGTCCTCAGGACATGCAAACGAATTGCAGGAGTACTGTAAGCAAAAGGTAACTAAGATAATCCTGCTAGTACTCAAGAATATTAAAAAACAAAACAAAAAAAGCCCGTCTTTCATGTTTAGAACTGATGTTCTACTTTCCCTTCTGTAGGATGCTGGCTTTGAATTGCTATTCTGGAGGAAGTGATCGATTTTGTGTAACTGCAATCTTTTTTCTATTCCTCCTTAAAACCAATTGTTTTCCTCTGGCAAGATTATGTGTTAGGATCCAGGTCTATTTCTCCCAAGGCAAATAATCCATATAGGAGGTTAACTTACTTTCCCAGTGATTTCTACTACCTTCCAAGCCAAATAAAATAAAATTTGAATTACCCAGACAGCCATTCCTCATTCCTAACAATGTGTTATTTAACCAACCAGGAAATGCCTATTTATCTAAAATATCTGTTTATCAATTTCAAATAATTAGGAAATGAAATGAAGACCTATTATGTTAAACATAGTTTAATATTTTATACTGTATGAAGCACTAAAGAGAAATCTTAAGAATCTTTCATGTCATCATAATATATATCATTATTGCGCAGTATTGCAGACAAAAGATAAGCCAATCTATAAGTAGTATCCTCACCTGTAAATATCTGTTATAGTTATCCTTCTTCTAAAGCTATTACCATAAATTAGTTAATTGTTCATTAATGTTTGAATTCCAGATAAATAGGATTTCAGAGTGTCTCTCCACTACGGTTGAGATTGGTTGGTTTTATCACTCAGTTTCACAGACATATAGTAACAAATTTATTTGCATTAACATATGAACAGGCTTTGGTTTTTTGCCCATTTTCATCTGATGTTAAGTAGTACAGTAAATTATCTGTCCTCTAAGAGTTTTAGATAACTAAGGGATTAAGTTCACAATGAAAAGTGAGACAATATGTGACTGAACTGAGAAGCAATTGAAAAACAGACATTCAGAAACTGTAACTACTTTAATAAGTACTTTCTTGGTGCTGTATAATTTTTAAAAAACATATCTAGTGTTTTGTAATCTTAATTAAATTTGGAATTTTTTTCATATCTGGTGTACTTATCAAATTTTCAGAATTCTAAGAAATGTCTTATTCATTCTCATAGAAGGATTCTGTATATTCCTAAAACAACAATCAACAAATAATATCTTGCTGGTAGGGCCTGAGTTACAGAGAAGTGGAATCAACTATAAGAGAAATTCATCAAGGCTTATAGTGTCAAGTGTCTTAAGAGAAAGGTAATATGAAATCTAGAAACAAAAGGAAAACTTACAAAGCTAGGCTCAAGTTGTCTCTCAACAGATTCTAGAGTTGACCCCACATTTTGTCTCTCCCAATTGGCATTCCTTCCCCCTTTCAAGTTCAAAGAAAGACTTCAAGACATATTTTGCTTAGACTTTTTGTTCACTCTTTCAGACATTTTCTTCCAACATAAAATATCACAAGTGAGTGTACTTGTCTATAATGAGGCACACTGCCTCCTATCTTGAAATAGATAGATGCTCTAAGAATTTCCTCAAGAAAACTTAAAAAAGAGATCATTGGGGATTCCTCCCTGGATTTCTTTCCATAATCGTGGCTATTGAAAAATCCACTGGGAGCTAGATGTCATCAAGCAGGACCCACAGTAGTAGAGAAAACAACATAAACACGTTAAATGTGCTCAGGAGGGAGGTGAATGAAAGTTGAGATTATCAGCTGGAGTCAAAATGGGAAGATTTAGACCAAAGGACGAGAGGAAGGATATGGGATATAGACCCAGTGACGAACGTATTATTACTACAAAAACCAAACAGATGAAAGTAGTAGTCTCAGAATCCCCTGATCAATAAGAGGAAGACAAACGCCATAGTGAGTTGACATTGACCTGTAATGTCACATGGTTATGACATCAGGTAGGCAGCTCCCCTACTAATAAAAATTTGTATTCCACTGCTCTCATAGCTATACCTCTTCTGCCTTTCAGTGGTTGTGTTCATGAGCTACGTGGACACTAGATCCTGACATTCATGTTCACCACAATTACTACTGAAGTCAGGAGCCTGAAGAGTAAGAATAAATTAGCGTTGCTGGTCAGACTCTAGTCTCCCTTCTTGTTCCCAGGAGCATTTTACAGTGGTAGACACTTCATGAAACCCACATCAGCTGTACTATAGAAAGTCAAGAAAAAGACAAAAGACCCCATCAAAAAGTGGGCAAAGAATATGAACAGACACTTCTCAAAAGAAGACATTTACACAGCCAACAATCATATGAAAGAAATCTCAACATCACTGATCATCAGAAAAATGCAAATCGAAACCACTATGAGATACCATCTCATGCCAGTCAGAATGGTGATTATTAAAAAGTCAGGAAACAATAGATGCTGGTGAGGCTGTGAAAAAACAGGAACGCTTTTACACTATTGGTGGGAATGTAAATTAGTTCAACCATTGTGGAAAACAGTGTGGCGATTACTCAAGGATCTGGAGCCAGAAATCCCATTTGACCCAGCAATCCAATTACTGGGTATATACCAAAGGAATATAAATCATTCTACTATAAAGACACATGCACACACATATGTTTAGTGCAGCACTATTTATAATAGCAAAGACATGGACCCAATCCAAATCTCCATCAATGATAGACTGGATAAAGGAAATGTGGCACATATACATCATGGAATACTATGCAGCCATAAAAAAGGATGAGTTCATGTACTTTGCAGGGACATGGATGAAGCTGGAAACCATCATTCTCAGCAAAGTAACACACGAACAGAAAACCAAACACCACATGTTCTCACTCATAAATGGGAGCTAAACATTCAGAACACATGGACATAGAGAGGGGAACAACACACACCAGGGCCTGTTGGAGGGTGGGGATTAAGCGGGGGGGAACAACACACACCAGGGCCTGTTGGAGGGTGGGGATTAAGGGGAGGGAACTTAGAGGACGGGTCAATAGGTGCAGCGAACCACCATGCACACATATACCTATGTAACAAACCT
>NW_012098987.1:2691881-2694018 GCF_000951045.1 Mandrillus leucophaeus | reverse complement strand
TTCCTATCTTTCTATCTAGCATTTATTTCTACAAAATATTTTAACTCTTTATATAGGAAGAGTAATATAAAACTTTCTTCCATATCAAGGTTATAATTAATTTCTCTATGCTGAGGCTAAAACATACAATATAACTAGGATATAAAGTGATGGTAAACATTTATGCCTACTGCATCACAACCATTTTGACAAAAGATGGAGAAACAATTCAGTGTGTCTTCTTGTCTACTTCTCCTTTGGAGGACTTTTGACCTAGAGGTTAGAATATTTATTCCTGTGTCCCTTCCTATGCCTTAAAAGACGATGAGTGAAACAAACACTGCTGTGGCATCCATTATCTCCGTAGAGATTATAGAACTGGTGACCAGTCTTTTGCATGATCAAAAACTACAGATTGAGAGGGCTATTAATAAATCCTTTTTTTTTAAGCTAGAAGAAAGTTGGAGCCTAGTGATCCAACCACAGACAACTTAAGATTCAGAAAGGATTTGTAATAACAACAGAAATACAAATTTAATACCCTGAATTTGCAATTTTTTGCTACAGTTATTCTAAATGCATATTGCCAAAAGAATGGATATTAGGTACAAACTATGACCTATTTAGAAAGTGGCTTTCTAGCTATAAAAGTGTATTTCAGAAACAAACTTGGTATGTATTTAAAACTCTGAAAATTTCTAGCTGAAAAGCAGGATTATTTTTCTTGGGTGACAAAGTGATTCTAATGTCTTCAAAAATTCTAGAGAATGCTCTTCTGTGGTAAAGACTATGGGATGGAAAGAATGAATAACAGAAATGTGTATGTTGAAACTGGAAGACAATATACAGGTGGCATAATACTTCAGAGAAGTTATGGCAGGGTTTATGCATTGCATTAGCTGAAAAGGTTAACAGAAATGAAAGTGCCTAGAGAATTGGAGAAAAGATATCATCATACCAGAAGTGTCTGATATTAAAAAACAGAGGTTTGCCCTAAATCGGCAAAGACAATGAAGTACATTCTCTTCTGCACTGACCTTCCTCCCAATCCCACTTCGGCCCCAACATACATTTGGTGTGTTTTGTCTTTAAAAGGGGAATCACTGCAATTATCATGTGTTTCCAATGACCCATGGGCTTTTAAGCAACTAGTTCTGTGCACCACATACTATATTGCTTCATATTTAAAGACTAGCAACCATAGCAAGTTATTATATGGCCTGGAAAGGAAAACAGTTTACTTTATTAACGACAAGCACATGAAAAGTGATTTCTCTAGGCTTCACCAACAGTTTACCTCATATTTCACCTGGGCATGAATTTACCTAGCACATAGTGATGATCTCTGGAAGGAGTTTCCAGATTTCTTTCACTGAAGTCTAACAACAAATTATTGAATGCTAGGAAATAAACCCATACCTATTATCCACCTTCAAATTCTACTGAAAAAACATTGGCAATTCTACCGAAATTACTTTCTCAACAAAATTCCCTTATAGTTTGAAAATACAACTTTGTAAATTAGAGTTTCAAATATTCTTTTAGATTATCTTTTATCAGTTTATTAGTTGAAAAAATATTTAATGGTTTCAGTAAGATTACTGCTATCGTGTTTCACCTACAGACATCATAAGCTTCTTTATACAAGATGTCAACATAGAAGAAACACAGAATGTTTTTCACTCCCTGCTGACAAACATAAACTTAATACTTTGCTCATCTTCTAAATCACTCCTCTTGTCTCAAGAATTGCCTGTACTTACTCACCATATTTTGACATTGTTGTTGTTATAGCAATGTGTGGAATTTTCAAACAAATGATTTTCTCATTTTGTTTACGGCCTAAGTGCTCCAGATCGCTACCATTTGGCAAAAATTAAGTTTATAGTTTTCAAAGAGCAGAGTGGTGATTTACTTTACCGTAAGCATAAATGACAATTTAAAGCCCACTTACCTCTATTACATTTTAACTTTTTAATCATAAGTGGGAACAACAATAATTAAAAGCCACGGTCCTAGTTGACATTAACTCTGTGTTAACACTAAAAAATCTATTAAATATTTTATATATACAAAAATGTAGCACTTACTCATTCTCAATTCTCCCCTCCAGAAAATTTCATTTAATATAAACATATGTACATTTCATTTATTGACA
>NW_012098987.1:2682122-2690754 GCF_000951045.1 Mandrillus leucophaeus | reverse complement strand
ATAACACTATGGAAAATGCATGTAAGCCTATATTAGAATCTTGGAGTGACTGATTTAACCAGAAATAGCTGTCCAAAGAACCCCAATTTGCCGTAAATGTGCTGATAAAGTCATTACCATTTTAGGACACAGCAGAGGTTTCAGTTTCCTTCTGAAGTGAATTATTTTTCTTGTTATTTCCAACTTTGCATACCATACTCTTCTTCCCTTACCAGTCTTTTTGTCTAATAATATATACATTTCAAATATAAGAGCAAATATTTACTGAGCATTTATCTTCAATACACAGATAATGACAAATTCACAGCCAGTGTTCACTGAGGAGTTCCTTTATATTATTTAACTTAATCCTCCTGTAAACTCTGTGAAGCAATGGTCTTTATAGTGTCATTATTTTCTAGTTGAGAATTCAGACGCAGAAATTTTAAGTAACTTGCCAAAGTTTGCACAAACACTGTACTTAGGGGATTTATTCTCTAGCTAAGGCTTTTAGAAAGTAACATGCAAAAATATAGGTTTTAACTGCAATCCAAGACCAAAGAAGAAATCTCATAAGAGAGTATATGATGCATTAGTAAATTAATCAGACAAATCACTTACTACTGTGGAATTGTATAAAATATCAGTATCTGGAAACCGTATAATCTGTTTAATTGGGGCAGAGATTGGTTGGATAAGGAAATAGAAAAAGAGATAAAGCTGGACAGGCAGTCAGATCTGGTTGTAAAATATATTGTGCCATACTAAGTATTTAAGGCTTTAGTTTATAAACAATATAGTGTCTTTGAAAATTTTTGACCAGGGAGTGACATATGTCACGTTCCAAGCATTTTTAGGACCATGAATCTGGCAGTAGTATGCAGAACAGATGCTTAGAGAAAAGGATCATACAGAAAAAACAATTGGAAGATTCAAGCAGTATTCTAGGCATAAAGTTATGAGAACTTGAACTAGGGTGGTGTTAATAGGAAGATAACAGAAGACATGGTTGGAGACCATGTGTTAAAGAGAAAACAAGAGTAATTGAATATGAGCCACGAGAGAGGATAAGGCAGTGAGGATGATTTGAGAGTTGGGTCTGAGAAACTGAAGCAATCAGGAAGAGGAGCTGCTTGAGAGACCCAGAGTTGAATTTCTTGACTTTTGAGACAAGTTAGTGGAAATCCTGTCAAAGAGGTAATAGAGGCCACTTAAGAAATTCAGGTCATCAAGACAAAAAGTAGAAAGAGAGGATCAGGAATGTTCCCACTCAAGGCTAAATGGAGAATGAAAGTAAATATGGGAGGCATTTTTTTTTACTTTGCTGTATTTATTTATCAAGCATTACATTTATTATTTTTAAAAATATGCTCTTCAACCACTCACCAATAATACTGTGGCAACTTCTTGTGTAATTAAGCAAAATCTTCTAATTTTAGGGATTATTTTCTAAGAAGAATCAAATATTAACTTTTACATATATGAAGTTATCCATATATTTTGCCTCCTACCAATCAACCCTCTTTGAAAGTGAAAAGGAAATACAAATTTTCCTTAGGTTTGAGAAGCTTCACAGTTAAATTTCCCTTTCAGCCATGAGAGCTCCCTACAGCCCTCCTTTGTCAAACATATTCTCATCGGGTGTGCCAGTTCAGAGAGGAAGACACTGGAGAGAGTCAATCTATTCCAGTAACTAAGTAGAGTAGGTACATATACTTTACTTTTAAAAGCATTGTTCTATAAATGACTCTTAAAAAGTTAGCAGCTACATATCCTAATGCTATTTGCTTCTTGTTAATGAAGTAGCAGTATTCAACATCTATCACAGCTACAGCAAATATTTTATGAGTCACAGTAAAGAGCCTATACAAAACATGCAGTTCCATGGATTATAATTAAGCCAATACTTCTGCTTAGTTGTCTGAAGGAAAACAAGTTGACAAATTTCTTACTCAATTCTAAAACCATGAACACGACCAAACCTCTAGCCTCTCAGGAGAAGCAAGTCAGAGTCAAGTAATTCTGTAGCTACATTTCAAATGGAGTCAAACCTGCAGAGTCTGCACGATGCAGCTTCTATAGAATCTCTGAGTCGGGGAACTAGAGCAGATCTTCATGAACATCTAACCAGTCTAACAGACAACCAAGGCTTACAAAGAAAATGATGGCCTAAGTTTACCCAGTCAATGGGTGACTGAGCTAGGATTTGATTAATTACAGTATTTTCGGTGAGATAGGAAAAAACACTGGACTCTTGTTGGAATGTGTCATTCATTCTCTAGCTTTACCTCACTGGTAATTTTTACTTAAGATTTATCATTAATAAGCAAAGCAACTATTTAGACTTTTTCAGTTGTGTGCCACTTAACAATGACATGATTCAAAACACAACCCTTCTTCCTCCAGTTATTCTGGGACCACATCAACAGTGCCTCCTCTCAGAAACGTGCCTCAGGGAATGTGCCTAAACCATTAGTTCTTCCCACCTATAAAATAGAAATAGCCACCCACTCTGTCCAATCACTCCTCTTTTTCTTTTATATTTTACATGCTTGGAGAAGCTACTTCTAGAGTAAATAATTTCAACTTATAAAACACATGAAGCAAAATATTTTCATGCAAAACACTTTTTCTCCATCAAAAAAACATATTGCACCCGGATTCTCAAGAACCAGAAGGCTCAGAAACAAAGTATGTTTTATCCTGAACACAGGACTTGGGCCAACAAAAATTGGTTGTTGGGAGCAAAAGACAGGCTGAAGATGGGATTGTGAAAATGTAGGGAGAAAAGAAAATATTTGAAAGGGAAACCCATCTTTTATAATTACTTTTTACAAATACTTTGAAATCTCTGAGGACAATTTATAATGTTGAGTTCCTATCTTTCTATCTAGCATTTATTTCTACAAAATATTTTAACTCTTTATATAGGAAGAGTAATATAAAACTTTCTTCCATATCAAGGTTATAATTAATTTCTCTATGCTGAGGCTAAAACATACAATATAACTAGGATATAAAGTGATGGTAAACATTTATGCCTACTGCATCGCAACCATTTTGACAAAAGATGGAGAAACAATTCAGTGTGTCTTCTTGTCTACTTCTCCTTTGGAGGACTTTTGACCTAGAGGTTAGAATATTTATTCCTGTCTCCCTTCCTATGCCTTAAAAGACGATGAGTGAAACAAACACTGCTGTGGCATCCATTATCTCTGTAGAGATTATAGAACTGGTGACCAGTCTTTTGCATGATCAAAAACTACAGATTGAGAGGGCTATTAATAAATCCTTTTTTTTTAAGCTAGAAGAAAGTTGGAGCCTAGTGATCCAACCACAGACAACTTAAGATTCAGAAAGGATTTGTAATAACAACAGAAATACAAATTTAATACCCTGAATTTGCAATTTTTTGCTAGTTATTCTAAATGCATATTGCCAAAAGAATGGATATTAGGTACAAACTATGACCTATTTAGAAAGTGGCTTTCTAGCTATAAAAGTGTATTTCAGAAACAAACTTGGCATGTATTTAAAACTCTGAAAATTTCTAGCTGAAAAGCAGGATTATTTTTCTTGGGTGACAAAGTGATTCTAATGTCTTCAAAAATTCTAGAGAATGCCCTTCTGTAGTAAAGACTATGGGATGGAAAGAATGAATAACAGAAATGTGTATGTTGAAACTGGAAGACAATGTACAGGTGGCATAATACTTCAGAGAAGTTATGGCAGGGTTTATGCATTGCATTAGCTGAAAAGGTTAACAGAAATGAAAGTGCCTAGAGAATTGGAGAAAAGATATCATCATACCAGAAGTGTCTGATATTAAAAAACAGAGGTTTGCCCTAAATCGGCAAAGACAGTGAAGTACATTCTCTTCTGCACTGACCTTCCTCCCAATCCCACTTCGGCCCCAACATGCATTTGGTGTGTTTTGTCTTTAAAAGGGGAATCACTGCAATTATCATGTGTTTCCAATGACCCATGGGCTTTTAAGCAACTAGTTCTGTGCACCACATACTATATTGCTTCATATTTAAAGACTAGCAACCATAGCAAGTTATTATATGGCCTGGAAAGGAAAACAGTTTACTTTATTAACGACAAGCACATGAAAAGTGATTTCTCTAGGCTTCACTAACAGTTTACCTCATATTTCACCTGGGCATGAATTTACCTAGCACATAGTGATGATCTCTGGAAGGAGTTTCCAGATTTCTTTCACTGAAGTCTAACAACAAATTATTGAATGCTAGGAAATAAACCCATACCTATTATCCACCTTCAAATTCTACTGAAAAAACATTGGCAATTCTACCGAAATTACTTTCTCAACAAAATTCCCTTATAGTTTGAAAATACAACTTTGTAAATTAGAGTTTCAAATATTCTTTTAGATTATCTTTTATCAGTTTATTAGTTGAAAAAATATTTAATGGTTTCAGTAAGATTACTGCTATCGTGTTTCACCTACAGACATCATAAGCTTCTTTATACAAGATGTCAACATAGAAGAAACACAGAATGTTTTTCACTCCCTGCTGACAAACATAAACTTAATACTTTGCTCATCTTCTAAATCACTCCTCTTGTCTCAAGAATTGCCTGTACTTACTCACCATATTTTGACATTGTTGTTGTTATAGCAATGTGTGGAATTTTCAAACAAATGATTTTCTCATTTTGTTTACGGCCTAAGTGCTCCAGATCGCTACCATTTGGCAAAAATTAAGTTTATAGTTTTCAAAGAGCAGAGTGGTGATTTACTTTACCGTAAGCATAAATGACAATTTAAAGCCCACTTACCTCTATTACATTTTAACTTTTTAATCATAAGTGGGAACAACAATAATTAAAAGCCACGGTCCTAGTTGACATTAACTCTGTGTTAACACTAAAAAATCTATTAAATATTTTATATATACAAAAATGTAGCACTTACTCATTCTCAATTCTCCCCTCCAGAAAATTTCATTTAATATAAACATATGTACATTTCATTTATTGACAATTTAACCCACTTTGATGAAAAGTATTGATGAGCAAAAGGTGGTAAGATAATTTTCTAAAAAGCATTGTTTTTTTATTAATTTCAAAATTACATAAACTTACAATCTTAGCTTCTTGAAGAAATGCAGAGTATTTTAAAACTAATCTTTATACGTATTACCCACCCCCAAACCTCTTTCATTTTTTTGCTTAAAAGCCTTACAAGGAAAATTGATTTTTAAGTTTTGTCATCTCTGTCTAGGTACTAAAGACAGCCAACATTACTATTGTTGTATATCTGTCTTTATCTTGATGATACAAGTATATCGATGATGTAATTGCAGAAGTTAGAGTTTACTCATGCTGTTGGACCAAAGAGATTTTTTTAGACTGCCTCCTTGAGCACCATAGAACAGTTGTAAAACAGAACCAAGCACACAATTTAAGCAATTCATCTCTTGAAAGTAAATCTACAGGATCTTCTTCTTGAGGAACTGATGAAGAGCTAGAAATAAAAAAATCATTGGTAAAGCTTCATCTGCTTCAGACTGGATGCTGAGCTGGAAAAACACTTGGGTGACACACTATTTTTTTGACATCTTGGCTTTTAACCCTTTCCTAGAAGCCCTCAACTTTTGTTCTCTGTTGAGCTCGATTTTTTTCTTCCAAAATTCCAAGGGATTATGGAATATCCCAGCCTTTCGTCTCAACCCTATTTGTCCCTATGTACATATTCTCCTGAAAGTTCACTGGAAACTAAGCAATCATTTATCATTCTGAATTTTTTTTTTTTTAAAAAGCAATGACTGAGAAGTCATGATGCTCCATAGAATCATGTACATTATAAAAACAAGAGAGCCGAGATTTTACAAATGCATCTACTACGCTAAGAGAACCCCATGGTTGCGATTCCCAAGTGCAAACAAAAAGAAGGGACAAGAAAATGCAGACACAAAATCGCATGCAGATGAAGCAGTGCATGCAGCGGAGGAAAGACCATACCTGAGGGGTTCTCCTTTAAAAAAAAATGTGCACGCCGGCTAGGTTGTTCCTCTCCTCCTTTTGGAGTATATGTGTTTTCCTTTTAGGAACACCACTTGCGATTGTGTTTCTAGTCGCGTTTCCTTTATTCAGTCACAAATAGTTAGAGCAGGAGTGGAAGCTGCGTCCCAGGGATCCGACTCGTGCAATCAGGCATGCCTTGGTCTGCAACGGTGTCTGTTCTTTTCTTGTCAATTCTATCGCGCTCCCCGGGTAGCCTCTGAAGCAATTCTACAACTTAGCTGCTGGCAAGAAACTGCCTTTCACTCTTCTCACTGCCAAATACCTTCCGCAGCTCATTTCTCATCTCTTTCTCCCAGAAAGCAAAATGGGATCTCTCCCGTGTGTTGACGAGCGCCCAGGCTCATCAACAATTGAGGGTGAGGAGCAGCCGGGCTGAGTGCGTGCTGGGAACTTCACACATCGCCGGCTGCGGCTGAGGCTTTTCTGAATGCAGCACCGACACTGCGATCCCCAGCCTCCTCCACCAAGAGCGCCCGGGCTCCCTCTTCTGCCGCCGTAGCTGCACGGAGCAGCTCCGAGAGGGTGAGCCACAGCCCCTGCTCACAGGAGACGCACTGTAACCACTGCCAGGTGTGGCCTTCACCACCGCACTAACAACTAACTGTGTGGGACACAGCTTCATCGCTGGGAGACGCCTGGATGCCAGAGCTTCCTCAGCCTATCTTTCCTTTCTCGCTGGATGATGACCTAGGAGACAGTCATGGCCAATTCTGCTAGTGGAATAGCGTGGATAATACCAAATTACCCATACTATTCAACAATGACTGTTTTAGATGTACTTGGCTGTACTTGGAATTATGATAGTATACCGCACACCGTATCACTCCCTATTAGCCACCAAATGCAGCTAACAGGACCCCATATTTAAATAGAGGGGATACTGACATCCCATCCCAGTTGGTTTTTCCTCCTATTTTTGTGGAAAACCATTTGAAGGTGATTCCTGAACAATTTGAATTAATGACACATGCATAAATCAAAGTCAGGAAGGATGGGTAACTTATAGTGATACAAAGGTTTTTCTTCTCACTTAGGAATAATGTCTTTTCATTTGATGTTAACATGTTAAAGATCTGGCTGGGAATTGAATGGACTTGCTTTTCTCTTTTAGTTTTGCTGAGTAGAGGAGGCGGGGGGAGTAACAGTTCTCACTTTCCATCAATAAAGCATTTTCAATCCTCTAATCCTCCTGTTGAAACAAATAAAAAAGTACTGAATCTTAAAATAGAGCCTTAAAGCAGCTCGAGGCCTGGAATAATTTGGAGGTTTTAAGCTACATCTGTTCTACTGCTTACTTAAAATTTTACTTTTCTTTGCTTTTTAGAAAATGGAAGGATATTTCCAGGACTGAAGAACGTCAACTAGCAGCTGTGGTTAAACAGTATAAAAAGCATATATACAGATTTGTATGGCATTTTTCAGTACATGGAGGGATGAATATGTCTTAACTGATATTAGACTTGACTCCACCTAAATATTCAATAATAATAATTGACATCAAAATAAACAGTTAAACCGGATATAGCATATTTTGGCAAAACTTGCGGCAAAACATATTTCACCTACCATATGTGACAACCGATAAATAACCTCTCCATGATGTTTAAAAACGTGTCCCCAAATGTGACACAATATATATGCTGGATACTAGCAGCTGAGGCCTCCCCATTCCCAGCTACCAGCCTCACCTTTAATTCAGAGCAGCGCAGCTTCCCTTACCTGCTGCTTAAGTGACTGTTAATGGACCTGAGCAGCTGCTCAAGGTCTAATGATCTGCATCAGGGGCAAGTACCAGGGCAATCTTATTCCTGCGTTCACTCCTCACTGGAGTGGCCGGCAGGACAAAGCTCTGCTGCCCCCGGGTGTAAGGACTGGAGAGTAGCACAGGAAAACCAGTTAGACCTAAAAGTACCTGACTTGACCTTTTTTTATACAGAAAAACTCAGGCTAGCCAATACACTATTTTGAAGAATGAGTTTTAATACACAGAGAAAAGAACACCTATTCACTGAATCGTTTTTCATTTTTTTTGGTGTGAAATAACCACTCCAAAGTGCAGAAACAGTGGTCAGCTGAGAGACCCTAGCACCCAGAATAAGGTAAATGTGCATACATCTTCAGTAAATTTGGATCTAATGTCAGTGATGTACATGCTTAAACCCACAGAAGGAAATAAATGAAAGATGATTCTAGCCATGAGTGATCTATAAAACATGCATGTAGAAAAATTAGCCGGGCATGGTGGCGGGTGCCCGTAATCCCAGCTACTCAGGAGGCTGAGGCAGTAGAATCACTTGAACCTGGGAGGCGGAGGTTGCAGTGAGCCAAGATCGCGACATTGCACCCCAGCCTGGGCAACATAGCAAGACTAAAAAGAAGAAAAAAAAAGAAAAAGAAGAAATGAAATGTATGTAGTGCCATGAAGAGTTGTGAAAATATTGCTCTAATTCAAATACTCTCATAGAGGAAATGAATCACACCGGGGTGGTAATCATTAGTTTTTATTGGAAAGAAGAAATAATGTTTCATGAATGCTTCAATGCCAGTATATGTGTTTTAATGAATGCAGTGCTAAGCTCTAATAATCAGGATTCTGGTC
>NW_012098987.1:2675595-2676627 GCF_000951045.1 Mandrillus leucophaeus | reverse complement strand
TTAAGAAGTAGAATTTTAGGCTCAACAAATTCTGTCACAGGATATGGATGCCGTGCTTCTCGAGTCAGCACTGGCAGTGCCTTCTAAGCACTTTCATAAATCTCTGTTGTGGCACTGATTTATTATACAGTATGCTAACTACTATTTTACTTATCTGCCTCCTTTTCCTTTGCTGGACTGTGAGCTCCTTGAGGGCAGAGACCATAGTTCATTCATTTTTATATCACCAATGCCCAGCTGAAGGCTAGACTCATTAAAGGTAGGTTGATGAGTGAGTGAACACTAGTGTGCTTGCTTAGTAAAGCACAGAGTTAATGAGGCTAAGGACATAGGTGAGTCCCTGTGTAGCCAATTAGCTGTGTTCTATTTCTTGGTCCAAATGGCGCCCTTAGTTCTCACCAGCTGTCTCACAAATTTGTGCCAGAACAAACCTTCTAACTATATATTCCAACAATAGTGAGTTAGTAACACAATAATAGTGTCTAAAACTTAACACCCTTAAAAGTGTTATTACATATATTTTCTTATTTGATACTTATCTTTAAAAACCTGCAAAACATTATAGTAGTATTTTTTGGTTCCCATATTGTAATGATGAAATAGGCTCAAAGTCTTGCAAGACTTATCTGGTTGTACAGAGCTAGTAAGTGGTTAAGACTGGATTAAAAATCAAGCATTGAACTTCTAGTTCAAAACTGCTTCCCCTGTAAAGCAGACAAATATTTACTTATACAAGCATAATAAATGGCATAATCTGTAATTTTTTTGAAAAAAATTAATAATTAAATGGAGTAAATTATTCAAGCAGACACTCTTTTAGAATATTTCTGCTTGGGTAATGATTGTTAGACTTTGGATAGATATCATTCGATGTTGAATGATGTTTGGTGTGACAGCATCTATACTTTCATTCTGTTGTTCATTTTTTATTTCCTTCAGTAAAATTAAAAATGTGTCAGCACTGTATTCCAACAAATCATCAGATGAAGGGACTTTTAAAGAGGTTCTAAATTTTTTAAAAGACACAGCATT
>NW_012098987.1:2665717-2667990 GCF_000951045.1 Mandrillus leucophaeus | reverse complement strand
ACTGATATTAGACTTGACTCCACCTAAATATTCAATAATAATAATTGACATCAAAATAAACAGTTAAACCGGATATAGCATATTTTGGCAAAACTTGCGGCAAAACATATTTCACCTACCATATGTGACAACCGATAAATAACCTCTCCATGATGTTTAAAAACGTGTCCCCAAATGTGACACAATATATATGCTGGATACTAGCAGCTGAGGCCTCCCCATTCCCAGCTACCAGCCTCACCTTTAATTCAGAGCAGCGCAGCTTCCCTTACCTGCTGCTTAAGTGACTGTTAATGGACCTGAGCAGCTGCTCAAGGTCTAATGATCTGCATCAGGGGCAAGTACCAGGGCAATCTTATTCCTGCGTTCACTCCTCACTGGAGTGGCCGGCAGGACAAAGCTCTGCTGCCCCCGGGTGTAAGGACTGGAGAGTAGCACAGGAAAACCAGTTAGACCTAAAAGTACCTGACTTGACCTTTTTTTATACAGAAAAACTCAGGCTAGCCAATACACTATTTTGAAGAATGAGTTTTAATACACAGAGAAAAGAACACCTATTCACTGAATCGTTTTTCATTTTTTTTGGTGTGAAATAACCACTCCAAAGTGCAGAAACAGTGGTCAGCTGAGAGACCCTAGCACCCAGAATAAGGTAAATGTGCATACATCTTCAGTAAATTTGGATCTAATGTCAGTGATGTACATGCTTAAACCCACAGAAGGAAATAAATGAAAGATGATTCTAGCCATGAGTGATCTATAAAACATGCATGTAGAAAAATTAGCCGGGCATGGTGGCGGGTGCCCGTAATCCCAGCTACTCAGGAGGCTGAGGCAGTAGAATCACTTGAACCTGGGAGGCGGAGGTTGCAGTGAGCCAAGATCGCGACATTGCACCCCAGCCTGGGCAACATAGCAAGACTAAAAAGAAGAAAAAAAAAGAAAAAGAAGAAATGAAATGTATGTAGTGCCATGAAGAGTTGTGAAAATATTGCTCTAATTCAAATACTCTCATAGAGGAAATGAATCACACCGGGGTGGTAATCATTAGTTTTTATTGGAAAGAAGAAATAATGTTTCATGAATGCTTCAATGCCAGTATATGTGTTTTAATGAATGCAGTGCTAAGCTCTAATAATCAGGATTCTGGTCTTATATTTCAAAATGGAAATTGTTTATATCTCTGTAAGTTGCAGGAATCATGTATCTGAGGGACACTGACTTCTAACAAAATATGTTGCTGTTAGAGTGGCAGAGCTTTATGACTTTATTGACCTCCAGGGACATCAAAATCCCTAGTAGAAATTTTTTGGCTTTTGACGACTAGTTTTCACTACTGAGTACCTGATTTGAATAATGTATAATTACAATGATGAGATTACAACAGTAAGAGCCATGTTCTTGTCAGTAAGATGCATTCTGTTTCTGCAGAGCTTTCCACAGTCTGGAATTAATAACATTAAACAACAGGGTAAGAAGTAATTTCTACTTATACACTCACCCCATCCACAGGTACATGCCTCAAAACTTACAGACGGATGGATTAAATAATAAGATCATTTCTCCTCCAAATGTTTCAGCAGTCATTTCAGAAAAAGCAAAACCTCTAGGGTACCATTCACCTCTCATACCCCAAGACATAAGCTGAGCCAGATCATTTGTCTCATTTATGGTTCAAGTGGAAGAAGAGCAAGGAACCTGGGTCACTGGTTATTTTTTAGAACAATAGCGGTGAAGCTTGACTAAACCAAAAGAATCAAGTAAAGGGGTCATTGTCGTAGAAATCTGTTATGGCCTGTATATCTGGCTTTAAGCAATAGAGGAATCCTTATAAGAGCATAAACCAATCCTGTGTGCATGGAATTGTATTTGCAGTTTTTTAGAAAATCTTAATCTTTATTTTAGGGAATTGGTAATCAATCATTGAACCTCACTATTAATTTTTTAAAAAACAAAACTCTGACCAATCATTGGCTCTCTGTTTCCAGGCAAATGGATTGGCTAAATGGATTAGTTGTCAGATAATGGCAGAGAAAAGCGTGATTATGTTTAAAATAGCAAGTTAGCATTTCTAGTTCTATATAAGTAAATAACGAATAGGAGAACAAATATTTGGAAGTAAACCATCTTACGCAATTTGGAAAGATGGGCCTAGCATAGATTACACGGTAGTAAAACACACGTTAAGTTCTGTTCTTAAATGAAAGCTTTCCATTAAATTATGGGTCACTTTAAAATGGCACTTTTGAGTAGAACTGACAGTGTGTAACTTT
>NW_012098987.1:2659218-2664312 GCF_000951045.1 Mandrillus leucophaeus | reverse complement strand
TTGGTGTGACAGAATCTATACTTTCATTCTGTTGTTCATTTTTTATTTCCTTCAGTAAAATTAAAAATGTGTCAGCACTGTATTCCAGCAAATCATCAGATGAAGGGACTTTTAAAGAGGTTCTAAATTTTTTAAAAGACACAGCATTTGGATGACTTCAAGTAAAAAATTTTTTTCTACTTTTTGGGTTTTTTTTGTTTTGTTTTGTTTTGTTTTGTTTTGTTTACTTTTGTTGATTCAGGAAACTGGTCTAGTGATGTGGTACAGCATTGAAGAGCTCAGACTCTGAAATCAGGGTGCCTGGTTTCCAATTTGGGCTTTAGCAAGTACAATTTTTCTAACTTTAGTCGTTTCTTAACATTTCTAAGCTTACTCTATCTGCAAAATGGGTATATATATAATTTCTATTTATACTCTTGCTGATGAATCAAATGAGATAATCCATGGAAAGCAATTTAGATAGTATACACTTATTATGTAGTAGGTACTCAATAAATATTACCTAGCAATAATTAATATATTAAACTTCTCACCAAATATTGACAATTTCTACTATAATCTGTCCTCCATTCATAATGGTGAGGTTTTCAGAGGAGTAAATGTTTTAAAATTCTTAATAAGTTAAGTTTTAGAATACCAAAGAGACATTCTTTGATTCAGAGTTTCACTACATTCCACCTGTGTGGCCATATGCTTTTAACGCAATCTCCCCAAGCCTCAGTTTTCTGTTTGTATATACTATGTATACAATATGTTTATTTCTTGTTTTCCTTTTCTATTCTTTATAGATTTCCAAATGCAAATTTTAATTTGGCTTGACAAAAATGAAAACTATAATCTTAATAATTCATATTCTCACTAAATGCCTTATGTACACTAGACATTTTTCCATGCTTGACAATAAAGTTGATGTATATATTGAGCTATCTTGTTCAATATTGGAAAGGATGAATGTCTTAAATACTCATGTACACAGTGATAAATGTTCATTGGGTTTTTCTTCCAAAAAAACAATGACTTCCTTTCCTTTTTTGAAGGCTAGAGTACAAATGTGAAGAACATCACATGCCAATCATCCAGGAGTTATTCAATATGCACTGATGACCCCAGAGCAGTGAAAATAACCACGACAGAAGTTTCCTAATGACTGGGTGAGAATCATTATTGACCACAAACTGCATGGATTCAAATTTTGTGGAGATGTCCTTTGTCTAACAGGTTTTTAGAAACCATATTTGGTACTAAAGATGTTTTAATTACCCAATTTCTTGTTATAACCAAGACTCATACTGAAAGACCTTTCCACCTAACTGCCTAGGATGTGTGTAAAGTGTGAAGGAAGTCAAGAACATATTTCTTTGAAATGAGCTAAAATATTTTTATCAAAATAGGTCCACATAGAGGACTTTATTTAATATGATTGGATATAGTATCCTTTCTTTTTACAGTGTTTCATATTCTCCCATTTCCTAGTTGTTATCTCCAGAGAACACATCCACATATTCTGCACATCCCAGAAGGGCAAAAGCAAAAATAAAACCCTGCTTTCTGGTTTCGGGCCAGGAAGAAAGAAGCTCTTATAATCATCAGAAGGGTTGACTCTAGGTCAGCTGTGAGCTAAGTGATGTTTTCTTCGGAACCCTTCACTATCCAGGTCTTTGCCCTTTTTAAATCTCTCCTTCAGCAAACTCTTTGGTTACTTTGGCAATCTCTATTGAGAGAAAGCTCTGTAAGCAATAAAAGCTAAATCACAAATTAATAAAATGTATCACACGGGAGGAAGAGGAAGTCAAGACAATGAACCCATAGTCGTCTAAAAATAATTCTAACTGGTGTTTTTGCAGTTGGGAATTTTGATTTATGGGTCATCTATAAAATGAAGGAAAATAAAGAGTGTTACCTATTCATATTTTTGTTGTAAAAATCAAATGACTTAAAAATATAAAGTACTTGACAGTATCAACTGTTCCTTTTACCGTTATCATCATTGTCATTTTATAAGTAGGTGCTAGAGGAAGAGATGCTCTATCTCTGGAAATGCTAGAAGGGAGCAGTATCTCATAGCATCGTTGTAAGAATTAAAAGGGAGATAATAAAGTCTTTCTCATATAGATGAGTTTTCAAATTTTCAGATATATTTCTTAAAAGAAAGTATATTTTTTAAAACTCCAGAAAGATCATCTGCTCTAAAATATTGCCTCTTATAACACTGAAATTCCAACAGTTAGTAGAGATTGTAGATTAATGAATCATCTTGTACTAAAATAAAAACACTGCTGCCTGCAAATATTTTCTTCCATTCTGTTATTTACCTATTCATTTTGTTGTTTCCTTTGTCATACTGAAGTTTCCAAGTTTAGTGTCTAATTGGTCTACTTTTTTTTTTTGTTGCCTGTGCTTTTACTGTCATATTTAACAGATCACTGACAAAGTCTTGAAGCTATTCCCCGATGTTTTCTTCCAGGAGTTTTATAGTTTTATATTTTACATTGTGAACTATAATGCATTTTGAGTTAATTTTTGTACA
Organism: Mandrillus leucophaeus; assembly: GCF_000951045.1. Lineage (NCBI taxonomy): Eukaryota > Metazoa > Chordata > Mammalia > Primates > Cercopithecidae > Mandrillus > Mandrillus leucophaeus. The sequence continues at coordinate 2,661,785 of NW_012098987.1, read as the reverse complement.
TAGTGTAAGGTAAGCATCCAATGTCACTCATTTGCAGGGGCATATCCAGTTTTCCCAACACTATTTGTTGAAGAGGCTGTCGTTTCACCATTGTGTGGTTTGTCAACTTGAATAGACATTACTCAAAAGAAAATATACAAATGTCCAACGAGAATATGAAATTATGCTCAACATCACTAATCATTAGAGAAATGCGGATCAAAACCACAATATTACTTCACACCCATTAGCGTAGCCACTATAAAACACACACAGAGAGAGAATAAGTATTGGCAAGATGTGGAGAAATTGGAGCCTTTGTTCACTGTTGGTGGAAATGAAAAACGGTGCAGCTACTATGAAAAACAGTGGAAAAGCTCCTCAAAAACTCAAAAATAGAATTACCATATGATCCAGCAATTTCATTTCTGGGTATATATCAAAAGAATTATTACTTTTAATCAACTTTTAAGTTCCAGTGTACATTTGCAGGGTATGCAGGTTTGTTACACAGGTCAACATGTGCTATGGTGGTTGCTGCACAGATCAACCCAACATGTAGGTATTAAGCCCGGTATTGCTTAGCTATTCTTCCTGATGCTCTCCCTCCCTCTGCATCCCCCAAACAGGACCCAGTGTGTGTTGTTTCCCCCCACGTGTCCATCTGTTCTCATCGTTCAGCTCCCACTTACAAGTGAAAACATGCGGTATTGGATTTTCTGTTTCTGCATTAGCTTGTGGATGATAACTGCTTCCATCTCTATCCAAAGTAGGATTTCAAAGACATATTTGCACAACTGTACTCAGTGCAACATTATTCAAAATAGCCAAGGTTAGAAGGACTCAAATGCCCAACAATGGATGAGTGGATAAAGAAAATATAATATTTATATACAATGGAATGTTTTTCAGCCTAAAAAAGGAAAGAAAATGGCAGAGCTCAGTGGCTCACACCTGTAATCCTAGCACTTTGGGAAGCTGAGGTGGGTGGATCACCTGAGGTCAGGAGTTTGAGACCAGCCTAACCAACATGGTAAAACCCTGTCTCTACTACATACAAAAAATTAGCCAGGAGTGGTGACACATGCCTGTAATCCCAGCTACTTGGGAGGCTGAGGTAGGAGAATCACTTGAACCAGGGAGGCAAAGGTTGGAGTAAAGGTTGGAGTGAGCCAAGATCATGGCACTGAACGCCAGTCTGGGCAACAAGAGCAAAACTCTGTCTCAAAAAAAAAAAAAAGAAGGAAAACTTGTCACAAGCTACAGTATGCATGAACTATGAGGACATTGTGCTAAGTGAGATATGCCAGTCATAAAACAAACAAACAAAAACATACTATATGATTCTAGTTATTTTAGATATCTAAAGTAGTAAACTCAGAAATAGAAGGCAGAAGAGTAGTTGTCAGGAGCAAGGGGAAGGGGAAAACAGAAAGTCAGGTAATGGGTATAGAATTTCAGTTTTTTTTTGTTGTTTTTTTTTTTGAGACGGAGTCTCGCTCTGTTGCCCAGGCTGGAGCACAGTGGCCGGATCTCAGCTCACTGCAAGCTCCGCCTCCCGGGTTTAAGCCATTCTCCTACCTCAGCCTCCCGAGTAGCTGGGACTACAGGTGTCCGCCACCTCGCCCGGCTAGTTTTTTGTATTTTTAGTAGAGACGGGGTTTCACCATGTTAGCATGGATGGTCTCAATCTCCTGACCTTGTGATCCGCCCGTCTCGGCCTCCCAAAGTGCTAGGATTACAGGCTTGAGCCACCGCGCCCGGCCAGAATTTCAGTTTTAAAAAATGAAAAAGTTCTAGAGATCTGTCACACAACAGTGTGAATATACTTAACACTGCACTTAATGTTTAAGATGGTAAATTTTATGTTATGTGTATGGAATTTTGTTTGTTTGTTTTTTGAGACAGCACCTTACTTGATGCCCAGGCTGGAGTGCAGTAGCACAATCATGGCCCACTGCAGCCTCCAATTCTTATGCTCAAGCAACACTCCCTTCTCAGCCTCCCGAGTAGCTGGGACTACAGGTGTGTGCCACCATGCCTGGCTAATTTTTTTAAATTTTTTATAGAGACAGGGTCTCACTATATTGACAAGGCTGGCCTCAGACCCCTGCCCTCAAGAAATCCTCCTGCCGCAGCCTCCCAAAATGTATTATGTGTGTTTACAACAATTTTTAAATGGCTATCTGAAGGAGGCATCAGGCTATGTATTAACATTGAAAAATAATTTATCAAATTCCTGCTTGAGTTAGAGGATAGAATGCTGCAACTGGCTCCATCCTGAGCATTTTACAGCATGACCAGGGCTGCCCTGTGGTGTTTCATCTTTCTCAAATACTCTCCCTCCCTACTCTTGTCTCTTTTAGGCATATTTTCAATAGTCAGTTATCTTGTCCTGATTCTCTTCTTTATCAATGTGCAATCACTTTCCCCTGCTGTGCCTTCTACTATCTGTGGGTAGATATCTGAACTCCAGAGATTCTGGAATCAAAACTCAACCCAGGCATTTGGAATGTAATTATTCTCTTTATCCTATAAAAAAGAGGTGCAAACACAAGTACTTTAATAGTAAGGAAGGTTATGTCAGC
>NW_012098987.1:2654650-2656843 GCF_000951045.1 Mandrillus leucophaeus | reverse complement strand
GGATGGTCTCAATCTCCTGACCTTGTGATCCGCCCGTCTCGGCCTCCCAAAGTGCTAGGATTACAGGCTTGAGCCACCGCGCCCGGCCAGAATTTCAGTTTTAAAAAATGAAAAAGTTCTAGAGATCTGTCACACAACAGTGTGAATATACTTAACACTGCACTTAATGTTTAAGATGGTAAATTTTATGTTATGTGTATGGAATTTTGTTTGTTTGTTTTTTGAGACAGCACCTTACTTGATGCCCAGGCTGGAGTGCAGTAGCACAATCATGGCCCACTGCAGCCTCCAATTCTTATGCTCAAGCAACACTCCCTTCTCAGCCTCCCGAGTAGCTGGGACTACAGGTGTGTGCCACCATGCCTGGCTAATTTTTTTAAATTTTTTATAGAGACAGGGTCTCACTATATTGACAAGGCTGGCCTCAGACCCCTGCCCTCAAGAAATCCTCCTGCCGCAGCCTCCCAAAATGTATTATGTGTGTTTACAACAATTTTTAAATGGCTATCTGAAGGAGGCATCAGGCTATGTATTAACATTGAAAAATAATTTATCAAATTCCTGCTTGAGTTAGAGGATAGAATGCTGCAACTGGCTCCATCCTGAGCATTTTACAGCATGACCAGGGCTGCCCTGTGGTGTTTCATCTTTCTCAAATACTCTCCCTCCCTACTCTTGTCTCTTTTAGGCATATTTTCAATAGTCAGTTATCTTGTCCTGATTCTCTTCTTTATCAATGTGCAATCACTTTCCCCTGCTGTGCCTTCTACTATCTGTGGGTAGATATCTGAACTCCAGAGATTCTGGAATCAAAACTCAACCCAGGCATTTGGAATGTAATTATTCTCTTTATCCTATAAAAAAGAGGTGCAAACACAAGTACTTTAATAGTAAGGAAGGTTATGTCAGCGGATTAAGTCAGTCGAATGTGATAAAATTCAAAAAGATGGGGATTGTGGGGATTGTGGAAAACTGCAGAGTATCTGCGCTCTCTAGAGGGCACAAGACAATTAAATCTGCTGGTTTTCAAAATAGAGCAGAAATACGGAATGTTATGTAAATCTTCGCAAGGTTTAAAACAATCTGAATGAAAACAAAAACTGGGCTCTTTCCAGTTTGCTGGCCATCAACTTTTGATACTTGATATAGAGCTCAAAGAGATAAGAAATTTCGATCCTCTCTCAAACTCAAATTACAAACAAAAGGAAGGCTGACACCTATTGTGAGACCCTGGGATTTAGGATCTTTCCTCAGCTTCCTGGCTAAGGAAATACCAGAATACCTTTTCTGGGGCTTCTCCTTCTAAGTTCCTTCTATGGAATTTCAGTGAATATACTGAGAATCCTCTTTCCTTTGTCACCTAATATCCTGAGTATATATGCTTAGCCCCACTGTCTTCTCTGGGTTCTTCCTCATTATATGTGTTTGATATATCCTATATTTCTGTTTTTCTTAATAGGATCTTACTCTTGGATTGATAGAAGCCTTCCAATAGCCGGGTACCCTGCCTAATTCACTAAGAGCAACTGTGAACTGAATTTTAAAATTCATTTAAGAACTAGTTCTCACAGGAGCAATCTGAACCACTGGGGTTGCCTAGGGAAATGAGCTTCAGTAATACTGCATAATGCAGTCTTTTATCTCCTCTCTAAATTATGCTTTCGATAAGCAGTGAGTTGGACCACCTTTCCCTTCACCCTCAAGGTACAAGGACAATTTTTCTCTTAGTATCCAGACTCAAGTCCTCAAGTCTGCAAAACCATGAGAACAATAACACTTTACCATCAGAGATATTCTCCATTGTGCACAGAGTACAGATCAATTCCAGGTATGTAATTGGTACTGAGTAGTTTCTACAAGCTAAAGATACAAAATATTTTGAGATCTAGAGATAATAATAAAGAAAATGAAGCCACCTCTTTGAGAACAAAGACTACAGAATCTACAGATACATTTTTTAAAAACAATGCATCACAATTGGTACTGTTTTATATTTTACTATCTATATGAAACCACCAAACGAATTTCAACGAATTGGCTTTTGCCAACTCTAGTTATTTATCTCCATTTGGCAAATACTTCATTAAAGCAAAAGAACTCAATGTAATTTATACTTCTCCTTCCATCCTGCCACCACCTTAATCCCATGGTGAACTGTTCTTTAAGAATAGTTCAAGGAACAAGTGGGCAAGG
>NW_012098987.1:2607008-2650129 GCF_000951045.1 Mandrillus leucophaeus | reverse complement strand
AACCTGAAAATGTTTTTTATAACAAAAGTCGAACAAGATGTATATCTTGGGGCAGTCTATGCTTGTTAGTATACATATAATGTACGTGTATGACTGTGGCTGACACGGTTTTGAGATGTGCTACCACTTCCCTCCAGTGACACTAGCTGCTGTCAGATCCTCTAAAGTACCAAAGGATTCTAAATTGTCTTGTTGCTTTTCAAATCTTCATCTGGCTTTAGATGACATGCTATTTTTAAAACATTACTTGGAGTTATTTTTTTAATGTGATATTTCATATGTCATCTTTAATAGTCTTCATTTCATTGATAGATTTCTGGCTCAGGTAAGTACTCAGGCCTGTTTTATTTAGATGTGTATTTAAATACCTCAGAAGAATACCTGAACATCTCTTTAGAATTAGGTTGGTGCAAAAGTAATTGCAGTTTTTGCCATTACAACCTAATATTTCACTTTATTGAGATGCATTACATGTCCTTAGAGTATAGAAACTGTCTCTTATACACATCTAGATGTGTATAAGAGACAGGGTGGGAACTGAACAATGAGATCACTTAGACTCGGGAAGGGGAACATCACACACTGAGGCCTATTATGGGGAGAGGATTGCACTGGGAGTTATACTTGATGTAAATGACGAGTTGATGGGTGCTGACGAGTTAATGGGTGCAGCACACCAACATGGCACAAGTATACATATGTAACAAACCTGCACGTTATGCACATATACCCTAGAACTTAAAGTATAATAATAAAAAAAAAAGGAAAAAAATCTTTATTTAAAAAAAAAAAGAATAGTTCAAGGAAACATCTCTTGAAACTAGAGAGAATAACCAGAATAGCAAAGCAAAAATCTAGACAACAAATAAAAGTAGCTGAGAGGATATCCTTATGAACACAAAATACAAGCAAGTGGAGACAAAGATATAAAATCCTTCTGGTGTCTGCTTTTGTATGAGAGAAAATAGAAGAAAGCAATAAGGAATGCAAAGGACTTGAGAACAGGTAAACCCCCAAGTAAACAAAGGTACTCACTTGAAAGCACAGTGGGTCAATTGAGAACAGCAGGTACATACTTCAACTCATCATGATTCGGAAAAAAAAAAAAAAATGGTGTTCTTAAAAACTAATTTTATAAAAAAGTAAGTAGAAAAAAACACATTCAAAATCCATACAAAGTTGCTATAGGAAAAAAAAAATGAGTATATGAAGCATAATGATATCCCCTCAGAAAATGAAAACATGACATAAAGACAGGCTCACAAAACATAAACAGTAACCTAATAGTTCATATAAGTTCAAAATGTTAATTAAAATGACACAAGATATGAAAAGGTAACAAATTAGAATTAGAAAAACTAGAGATGAGGTTATACAGCTCAGGAAAGAATTAGAAATAGAAGCAACATTATTTTAGAAGTGAAAGAATGCAGAGCATATAAACACAACTGGTATTATTACCTTGGGAAAATAAGTAAAATGAATTATGTTTTAAATAAAAGTATGTAAAAAGAATTCAAGATAAAATGACAACTATAGGAGCTAAGAAAAGAAAATCTAACATAGATATAACATGAACCCATGAACCCCTTCCCCAAAGAAGAAAATAAGATAGTAAAAACTTAAATTGAAAGGAAGCTTACTAAAATGTAAAACACAAAAATTGAGATATGTTGTTTTGAGAGGGCATACTGCATGCCTGAGACAATTCAATCCATAAAGAGCAATGCCAGGATATATTCTAGTAAATTATTTGGATATCCAGACAAAAAAAAAATCAAGTCATTTATAAGGAAAAAAATAGACTGTCTTCAGAATTTTGGCAAATTTTATGCCAACAGGCAATGAAGTTAAAAAAAATAAGGAAAGATGAACCATAAATATGATATTCAACACATTCATCCAACACAAACAAATTCACCTTCAAAGATAAAGAGTACAATCTGCTATAAACATTTAAAAACTCAAGGAATATTATTCTTGCAATGTCTCTTTGAGGAATAGACTATAAAAAGAGCTTCAGGTAATCAAAACAAATGGAAAAATGTTGGCATAAAATAGTGCTGACACTCAGCATTCATAGTGGTGTGCATCACAAAAAGAGAGACAGTCGGATATCAGGTGCCTTGTTATAGAAAAAGATACAACCATCAATAAAACAGTCTTGCTCAAGAAAATTGAACCTGATTCTAATCAAGCCAGTAGGTTCAACTATTGACTTATAGAAAATATAAATAGAAGAATATGTCAACTACACCACATGACTATGATGAGCAAAATCTAGAATATGAGACTTTTATGAATGACCCACTTAATTTCTTTAACAAATACATTTCAGAAGAATAAAAAAAAAGGAGAGTGAGAGACACGGGGAGACCTATAGATAAAAGTACACTGAAAAGACATAAATAAATTCAACATTTCAGTATTATTTGGATTCTGATTAAAAGGAGAGAGCTCTTTGTGAGATAATTGGAAATTTAAATATTCAAATTGATATTCGATATTAGAGAATCATTGTGAATTTATGAAGTAATTGTACTGAAGGTTGTGTTTAAAAAGAGTTCAATGTTTAAGGGTAAAATGATATGATGTATGAGATTTGAAATTAATACAAGCTGAGGAGGGGAAGAGAGGGTGATAAATGATTGAAGGGTCATGGGTTGATAATCATTGAAACCAGTTGATAGGCATGTAAGTGCTCATTATAATAATTTGCCTACATTTTACATTTAAAATTTTACATTATAAAACATAGTTCAAATCGTCTTATGCCTCATACTCACATTGTAAAGGAACCAGTTATTTTGTGCTGTGTTGCTTGTGTGAGTGTAATGCACCAAATGTTTCTAAACATTATAAATAAAAACTTGTTTTGGACTTATTAGTATGATCAGAGAATAAAACTTATAGAATCATTAACATTGTTTTTCTGAACAATTGTATTTTTTTACCTAAAAGATGTATATCTTGGGGCAGTCTATGCTTGTTAGTATACATATAATGTACGTGTATGACTGTGGCTGACACGGTTTTGAGATGTGCTACCACTTCCCTCCAGTGACACTAGCTGCTGTCAGATCCTCTAAAGTACCAAAGGATTCTAAATTGTCTTGTTGCTTTTCAAATCTTCATCTGGCTTTAGATGACATGCTATTTTTAAAACATTACTTGGAGTTATTTTTTTAATGTGATATTTCATATGTCATCTTTAATAGTCTTCATTTCATTGATAGATTTCTGGCTCAGGTAAGTACTCAGGCCTGTTTTATTTAGATGTGTATTTAAATACCTCAGAAGAATACCTGAACATCTCTTTAGAATTTATTAGGTTGGTGCAAAAGTAATTGCAGTTTTTGCCATTACAACCTAATATTTCACTTTATTGAGATGCATTACATGTCCTTAGAGTATAGAAAAATATTGGCTACCCAGTAATTATTTGAAGAAAGACCATTTTATCTACTTTTGGTTGACACCCATAGGGATAGCTCTGTGCAAGTAGTTGTAAAAATATAGTGTTTGTACTAAGTGTAATTCTTAGATTTAAGAGCCTACTTCCACACAGTATTCGGGATTTAGGGAGACAGATCAATCATATTGACTCTTTTCAGCAAGTAGATGAACATCTCTGCAAAATTGTTAATTCTCTTTCAAATCCACTTAGTCAAGTTGGTTGATTTAGTAACCCCTGCATACACCGTTTAGAATGAAAAGGTAGATACAGTTCTTCCCATGAGATTTGTCAGTACTCCTACTCTGTAAACATGTTGGTCCTTTCTCATTTTATTTCCTAAAATTTTGTAACCCATTTTTGCTCCCAGGTTAACATATTTCATCTTTCAAGCTGAAAAAAAAAAATGGGTAAAGACCATTTATTTCCAGACAGATGGGCCTGTTTGTGATTTGCCAAACTCCAAAATATGTGTTCTTCCCCCAAATCCTGCTAGAAAGAACTTGGGTGCTAAAATAGATGTAGAAAATCCCTCTATCCTGACACAATTGCTTGACTAAATTATGTTTCTGGGTATAAAACCATCCAGCCTGTTTTATTTCCATTTTCATGTGCAGCACTCAATTCCCTTGATAATTTCTTAGTCATTTTAAGTTCGTGAACCATGAATGTCAGTCATGGGTTCCTTACTCTTGTAGGTTTCACCTCTTCTTAATGAAATATGCATGTCTTCCTTGCGTATCTCATCCTTCAGTTCTGCAGTTTCATCTTGTAACAAGCCTTCCCAAATCCATACTTAGCAGGGCTCCTCTTATAGCTATTATTATTTTTTTTGAGTGTCTACTGTTTCCCAGAATTTGTACTGAGAATTAACGATAGGTAATACTTACCAGAATTTCACCCTGTGGCTGATACTGAGCTAAATCCTTTACACATGTATTGTCCTATACGGGTATCTCAACAACACAATGAGGCAGGTACCCTTTTCATCTCTATTTTACTAACGAGGAAACTGACGCTCAGAGAAGTCAAGAAATTTGCTTCAGGTCACACAGCTTCCAAGGGTTCAAACCCAGGCAGGCTTGATTTATTTCAAAGCTTAGTGAATTTCACTGTGACAGTCTGTCTTCCCCAAACCTGAAAATGTTTTTTATAACAAAAGTCGAACTTTGGTGGGCTGTGAAGACAGAAGTTGAGGGTCTTCATGTAACAGAAACCTTTTAAAATAAGGTCGCCAAAATAATTGTGTGAGTGCAGGTGGGGGAGTGTTTGTCTCTATAAACCGTAATGTAAAACCTCAGCCTTTCTCATGGCTAATGCTCGCCCTCTGCTGGCGAGTCTAATTTGTGCCCAACTGAAGGGTCATTAAAACATACCCTACCTTCTGTAGTTTAAATTTAGGACAGCAGAATCAGCTTTGTGACCTCTGTAAGGTAATGTGAAAAAAATCACGCAATCGAGAAAACTACATAAATATTCTCAGTGATGATTTATTTGCAGGTAGGCATAACTTGGCACCTTTGATTTCTAAGCAGTCTGAATTTTATCATGTACAAAGGATGGCAGATGAACTCTTATTAATTATTCCCTTCATGTGGTTCTGACGAGGGCAGTGAAGGGAAAGCTCACATTCTAACCAAGGAAAGAATTAATTAGAGCAGAGACTCACCTCTGTGATTCTATTTTATGTCTGAAGAAAAAGAAAGTCACTAAAAACCATGGCATTTGCTCCCGTCTATTCCTCTCTTCTCTTTAATAATGCAGTATTCATTTTTGCAGCCAGTTATCTGATGAACGTGGCAATGCTTAAATGGAACACTCAGCATCTTATAAGTTTGTCTGCTTTTTGAGACAGATGGACTGTCACTATTTGGTACAGCATCTCTTAGGGCTAAGGGAATCATATTTTTTCTACTGATATGATTATGCAATCAGCCATGTGCACTGCAAGAAATGGGGGTGGGATTGGAATATAATAAGCACACACACACATTCACACATGAAAATAAAATAATTTCAAATAATATACTTGCAAGAAATCATAACCATAAAATGAGAGAGTGAATATCAAAATATTTACTCAAATATTACCAGTATTTTAAAATAATAATATCTAAACACGGTTAGCAAATTAGTATATTTAAGTCTGTGCTGACTCTTCTATTTCACATACAATGATTTATGTATTTGTCTAATATTTTCATTAAAGTTATTAGCATGAAAAATGACATTCTGTAAGCCAGCAAAATGCTTAGCAGTATCAGATATTAAATAGATAATAGAGTTTAAACAAAATACAAGCAGGAATCAGGAATCTAAGATTATATTATAGCTATCATCAATGTCATGGATTAAAAATAATGCAAACAATTTGATAGTACAGATGCCTCCAATTTCATGCTATTTGATGGAGATAGAGAGGAGCTATCTCTTAAAGAAAACATAACACATTAACTCAGTAACTCCTAAAATTTGATAATATAAACAGAAGTGAAGAAATGAAGAAAGGCATTAAAGATAAGAAAGAAGAATATGTGAAGAATAGAAAAGGAGTTTGTAATTTCTCTGCCTTCTTTTTTCCACCAAATTTTTGACACTAAGAAGTAGGTTTGTGGATTTCTCATGCTGATGTACCATTTAAAATGCAGTTTATTCTGCTACCATACATATTTGTATTTGGTGAATTATCTCATATGTGTGTAGTAAATAGGAAACTAGTTACAAGGCTTTTTAGGAATGTCTGTTTTGTTATAGCAGTAATATTACTCAATTATTAAAAACTACTTTTTTCCTGGCATGGACATATATTAACCAATTTAACATACTCTCAGCAACCTCATTTTTTCTGTTTTATTGTTAGGGATATGAAGGCTTAGAGAGGTCATACACCAAGAAAATCAAGATTCGAACAGTTTCTAAATTGTTAACCACTATATGTTGCCCTTGCTGATTCTAACCCTCTCTTAACCACTGTGCATCATGCATCCAAGGCCCCAGTGGTAAAAGAATCATAATGACAATGTGTACATTCAACCCTCCTCATGAAGACAACTTACAGGCAGTGTCTTTCAGACAAAAGATCTAGAACACCAGCTTCTATAGCCCTCTTTGCAAACAAAGTAATTTCCTGAGAGATGAAGCAATTCAGAGAGGAGGGCTCCTGAGCAGAGTCCCCCGGGGGAGGAATGACAGCACCAAGGCTCAGGCGCTTCATGGTCCGGTGCTGTGCCAGTGGGCAAGCCTTGGGAGAAACAGATATCCTTCTGCTGGGCCATGCTACCTTGGCTGGAGCGCCCCCAGAGAGCTCAGGAAATTGTTCACTGACCACTGGCTGCAGCAAAACCTCAGGGATGAAGGAAAGGGTAAGGATGGAAAACCTAGGAACCATCAAAAAATAGGCAGTTGCTCAAAAGTTGAATTTTGCACCTCTATCCATTTTAGGTACAGGAATACACACAGACACACACAAACACATGCAAACAGACACACACACAGCAAACAATTTTTGAGACTTTTTTTAAAGAAGTGTATAACTCATCCATTACCTAAGAATAATTTGCAATACTTCATTGTACTTTTTGTCTGTGATATAATATATAAAATCAGGAAAGCTATGTGCATAGTTGAGATGAGGGTAAGAAGTTGGCTGCAGAGAAGATGGGAATGTCTATCACATGCAACTTGATTAGATGCTAGGATGTACTGAAATGGATAGGAAAGGATTGACTATAAAACTGATAAAACTGACCAAATGATGCTCCACCCTCCAAAAGCACTCTACTTTGGGATCTAGGTTGTCAGAGTGGTTAGTTACTATTTCACGAGTCATCTGGGTCATTTCCAGATCACATTCTTACTTTGTGTTGTGTGTTCATAGAAATTCCAAATAATAAGTTTTATTTTTGTCATAATTCATGTGTACATTCTAGACTATAGTCCTTGAACTTATTTCAAAAGCTTTGCATTAAATGATACACTAGTGGTCTGAAAAGGGTAATCAAACTTTGAACAAGACAAAGAATACAAAAGTGTCTCTCAAAGAATGGGGACATTCTGGTTCCATTCCTACAATCCTATAAAACCCAAGCTACCATTTAGAAAAAAAAAAAATAAAATTAAAAAAAAAAGATTAAATACATAAGGCTCCAGACTTGGTTAGTCTGCGTTAGGATCATACTCAGCCTCACAACTCCCTATGTTAGGCATTACCTCATCACACAGGTAAAGAAACTAAGACTTAGGTTACCGATTGCCTGTGGTGACAGTAGCAGAATGGGGATCCAAACCCAGATCTGGTTATATACAAATTCAAGAAACCTTCATAATTGCACGAAATAGAGGAAAATAGCCAACTACTTGGAGGTAGCGTATCTTCTTAGTGTCTCAGAGAGGGTGAGAGGGTGATCTCACTGTTATTTTTAACTGTAAACTGGAAAAACTTTTAATGGGAAAAATAATGCTTAGCCCAGGAGTTCTAAATGCTGCCTTCTACCTAGTTCACCCCATTTATTAAAATATCACAATATTTCTTTTTCTAAAATGTGATTTGTAAAAATCTGCTTCTTCAATTTATTACAGTGATATCCAGCTCAGATACCGTAACGAAGTCCATGAAGAAATATAAATAGAAACCCACTTTATGAAGAACTTGGCTATAAGATTTATTCTGATCAACATGGATCATCTATATTATATTGAGTTTCCCACTTTAATATTGTAGCTTGGATCTGTTTTCTGTTGTGAGACTTAATACACAAAACATAGCCATGAGATCTCTATCAAGTAGCATTGCAAGCAATAAATTACCAAACTGAGTTAGACATAATTGAGCCTTGAAAACCAAAGGATACCCTGAGTCTTAAAACAGTGGGCAAGCTACTAGGTATGGGTGAAAAATCAACAGAGTTAAACTAAGATGACCACCAACATGAGCATGAACAAGAATAAGAAGTAAGACAGGCTAGTTAGAATGGCTATTATCAAAAAGAAACCATAAGAAATGCTGGTGAGGATGTGGAGAAAGGAGAAGTCTTATACACTGTTAATGGGAATGTGAAGTAGTACAGCCATTATGGAAAATAGTATGGAGGTTCCTCAAAATCTATAAATACAAATACCATATGACCCAGGAATCCCACTCTGGGAATATATACAAGAGAAAAAAAAAACGGTGTATCTAAGAGATATCTGCATTCCCATGTTTACTACAGCACCATTTACAATAGCCAAAATGTGGAATCAACCTAAGTGCCCATCAAAGGAAGAATATATAAAAACAATGTGGTATATATACACAGTACATTATTCAGCCATGAAAAAGAATGAAATCCTGTCATTTATAGCAACGTGGATGGAACTGGAGGTAATTATGTTAGTGACACAAGCGAGACACAAAGACAAATATTTCACATTCTCGCCCATATGTAGGAGCTAAAATTGTGGCTCTCATGGAGGTAGAAGGAAGAATGGAAGAAGGAAGAAGCCTTCACAAAGGCTGTGAAGGCAAGTGGGGTGGGAGTAGGAAGAGAGGTTGCTTAATAGATACATAAATGCAGTTACGTGGAAGGAATAAGTTCTAGTATTCAACAGTACAGTAATTATAGCTAATAATAATTTATTTTGTATTTGAAAATAGCTACAAGAATTGTAATGTTCCCAACACAAAGAAAGGATAAATGTTTGAGGTAATGGATATCCCAATTACCCTGATTAGAGCATTATACATAGCCTAAGGGTATCAAACTATCACGTGTATCCCCAAAATATGTATAACTACGATATATCAACATAAAAGAATTTTTAAAAACAAATAAGACAGGAAGCAGAGGCAATGGGAGTAGCCTGTGATGGGGATCAGAGAGCCTGAGCCTTATCATAACTCCAATATCAAAAGATGGGATAATTTGGGCAAGTCAAGCCCTCTGTTTCCTTATCAATAATCTGAGGCATCTGTATTTAGCCCTTTCTAGTTTCCCTTGAAGCACGGACTCTGTTTCATTGAAAGTAAGGCCGCACAAAGGCTTCGAGACCAGGTAAAAAGGCAAAACAACAATGAGACCAGGTGTTCATTTCACTTTGATTTTGGTAGTGAAGAAAACAAAGAGACGAAGAATGATCTAAATTAGGCAGTGATATGAAACGCTGAGGCTGAGTCCATTTGAAATTTGAGGATAGTTTTCGGGAGAAGGGATGTCGCAATGTGTCTGTAGAGCTGTCCAAATTTTGGTTTGCTCTGATTTTAGAAATTTATCCTCATTTCTTTAAACATTGGTATAGGTAGGGAGAAAAAAGGGGACTGGGTGACAAACTTTGTCTAAAATTATCTACGGCTCTCTTTAAGTCGTGGCTGTAGTATTTTTCATGCTCCTATTAATTTAGATGTGAAACAAGTTACTGTTTGACTACCTCTTTTAAGGTGCTGTAGAAATAAAGAACAAGATTGTCTCAATCTCCACCTTCTCCCCTGACCAAAATAAATAAATAAATAAATAAATAAAACTGAGCCCATGTCGAAATCATTAAACATATATTTTGCTTATAAACGATGTTTATTGATGCCTCTGTTAACCTCTAGACTCTGAGCTCCTGGGGACGGGGACTATTTGGCGTTTGTTGCTGACGCCCATGGAAAGCTGAGCACTATTCCTAGCATCTACTGAAAGTTCAATAAATGTGTGCTGACTTAAACTACGTTTAAAATAAGGCCAAACTCCTCTCTTTCCCGTACTCAATTAATATGCTGTAATTGAATATTGAACAAAAACAACAGAAAGAAATTGGTATTTATATCAATCTACTCAGAATTCCTGGGCTATAAAACAACACGATTTGCTTAGGGGTAGGTAAGGGAGGATTTTTTACTGTATAATATATATAATGTAAAATTGACCATTAGCAACATTTAGTACATTCACAATGTTGTGAGATTTTTTTTTAATTATATTGAAAGTCTGTGAAATTATTTACAAAAAAAACAAACCACCATTGCCTGTAAAAGCACCTTTGAGAACATTCCCATTTCTGGTAGGGCATGGTGGCTCATGCCTAAAATCCCAGCACTTTGGGAAACCAAGGTGGGCAGATCATTTGAGGCCAAGAGTTCAAGACCAGCCCGGTGAAAGCCAATCTCTACTAAAAATACAAAAGTTAGCCAGACGTGGTGGTGCGCACCTATAATCCCAGCTACTCGAGAGGCTGAGGCACAAGAATCACTTGAACCCAGGTGGTGGAGGTTGCAGTGAGCTAACACTGTGGCACTGTACTCCAGCCTCAGTGACAGAGTGAGACTCTATCTCAAAAAAAAAAAAAAAAAAAGAGAACATTCCCATTTCTGAAAATTCTCACTTTGCATGTTAGAATATCGTAATATTGTCATAATGAACACATATGCAGTAATGATTACATTTCTTGGCATTTTAGTGAAAAATATTTCTATGAAGTTAATATCAGTGTTTTGACTGTATGATACATGCAACTCCAATTTTATAAGCTTGGACATGCAGAGCTGCCATGTTTTACACACATACATGCACGCACACACACACACTCTTTAGCTTAACTTTACCAGTCCCGTGGACAACCCAGCCAACAATGCTCCCTCTCAGTTCCGTGATGTCCTCAACTCTGATAATCCTTCTCTCCATTCTGTTTCCCCCATCCATTCCTGGACCACATCATGACATTGGCATTACTCAGAATTCTTTCAACTACGCAATCATTTCCTGCTTAGAGTTTCCTTTGGTTTTTCCTGTTCAATTTCTCTGTGTCATAAATCTACAAACTCAATGAGCCATCCATCCCTTCAAGCTCCTAACTTTATTCCAATCACCAAGCTTCTCCCTTTTTCACTTGCTAACTTATGAAGCTTCAGTTCTAAGTAACACTCTTGCTAACACCCTAAACCTCTTTACCTCTCCGTTTTGTTTTATAGACAAACCCCATCTAAGGCCTGATTACATAATAGTTAAGAATGAGAGTTTGGGGCAAAATAGTGTATGTCTGCTTTTGATCACTGAGACTTCCGAGCAGCTAGCACTGGTAGAGGCATTGGAAGCAGCAAATACATATTTGCTATGTGGATTTCCCACCTCTAAATATACTTTTGTCTTAAATTTCAACTTTTAGTTTAGATTCAGGTGGTACACATGTAGGTTTGTTACCTGGATATATTGTGTGATGCTGAGGTTTGGGATGCGATTGATTGCATCATCCAAGAACTGACCATAGTACCCAACAGTTAATTTTTTCAACCCTTGCCCCTCTCCTCCTCCCTTTTGGAATCCCCAGTGTCTACTGTTGCCAGCTTGTTTTTTGTCCATGAGTACCCACTGTTTAGCTCCCACCTATGAGTGAGAACAGGTGGTGTTTGTTTTTCTGTTTCTATATTAATTCAGTTAGGATAATGGCTTCTAACTACAACCACGTTGTTGCAAAGGACATGATTTCATTCTATTTTATGACTGTATAGTATTCCATTGTGTATATGTACCACATTTTCTTCACTCCACTACTGATGGGAACCTAGGTTGATTCCATGTCTTTGCTGTTCAGAATCGTGCTGCAGTGAACATAGGAGTGCGTGTGTCTTTATGGTAGAACAATTTATTTTCTTTCCTCAGTATTCTTAAATGGGTGAAATCGGATTAAAATGGCTAGCCCAAGGAGGCATCAGAATGGAGAAGGTAAGCGGCTGTGGTATCACTAGACCAGCTGATGGAGCATGTTTAAAGCCTCCGGATTTTTAAAACCAATCCTCATTATGTACACTCTATTTTCCATGTTTTCTTGAGCTGCTGCCACTTCCCATTTATATCCCAACACATTATGACTGCCCCAAATTTCTGTAGAAAATATTCAAACTGTATTTAAAGGCTTTAGACATGGAATTTCAACAGCCCTGTCACTTTTATTGTGTTTCAGCCAAGGGTAGATTGCTCTAATTACCCACATCTTTTTGGCTGGAGCAGTTTCAATTTTTCTCAATTCCTACTTATATCTTTCTAATGAAATAACAAGAATACAGCAGCTGAAAAATCATGTCTTTTAATAACCCTATCTCATATTTTTTATTTCTTAATTCAGTATATTTGGTATCAAAAATTATTTATAAGTTGTTCTTTTCCCATTGTGATTTCTCTCCTAGTTTTATATATGTCTGTGTGTGTGTGTGTGTGTGTGTGTATAAGAAAAAGTTATAGCTTTGATATCATAGTACAAAAAGAAGCAGAAATCTTCAAAAGCAATTCAGCCTGTGTCTATGCAGGGCAAATACTATAGATAATTGAAGATATTATCTAGATAGCTTGCAATCAAAATGTATGTTCACCTGAAATTGCTTTGCACTTAATGGCACTATTCTGGTACTTACGCTACTGAACATCTATGTTCCAATTCTCTTCTTACATTCATAAAAATATTGTAAGTAGAACCACAAGTTGAATTTCATATGTCCTAGCCAGTTCATCTTTTTAGCGTTATAGCTGCACTGTGAAAATATGCTGGTTCCTTGGTCATTTTGACTTTGGTATGAAAGCCTTATGGTACAACCTAATAGTACACTGATACTCTGTGTAAGGCTAGAAGCATATAGTCAATTTACTGTATTTTTTGAAACACAAACTTAACTGTAGTATTTTATAATTCATATGAAATTTCTCCTTTAAGTTTGAGAGAATAAGAATGTCCCCTCTCTTAAACATGAACCAAAACATTGAGGGAAATCTTACTGTTTCTTTATAAGCTTGCCCTGAGAACCATCTAAATTCCTAACTCTGTAGCAGGTCAATCTAACTCATAACCCATTTGAAGCCTATAGTTAGAAGACAAAACGTGGGCAGCTCACTCAAAAACAAGTTGTGAAAACATACGGTGACATCTAATGTTGGATTTCATCTTCATCAAAGGAGACTGCATGATAGCAGGATGATAGCTTTGGGGTTAGAATCAATTTATAACTATGTGTAACTTTGTGTAAACCACTTTTCCACTTCTTGGACTTTAGTTTTCTTTCTTCACTCAATTAATAGTTACTTGCTTGGCAAATACCAGGTACTAAATTTTTAAATATGTTTATAATTATGCCCAGCATCTATCATCATATGAAACTGTTGTGCTTAACAGTAACAGTTCAAAAAGAAACATTGTCTCTCCTCTCAAGAAGCACACACTCTAGTGGGACAAATAGAGAAAACATTGTGTCACTATGGATATGCACATGGAACATGCTATAAGAATGCAGCAGGAAAACAATAAGCTGGTGATAACCATTTCCAACAGATTGAGTTAAATGAGATTATGTACGTAAAACTGGGCACCTAGTAATTTTTCCATTTACAATCCATGAATACGAGAAATTTAGGCTCTTTAAAGGATGGATAGGGAATGATGAATGAGAAAGAAAGGAGACAAAGATAAAGGATATGAAAAGCTGTGCTGCCTTGCTGCTCCTTCCCTACGAAGCTCAGAGCCCTATACCCCCAACCTGGCTGCGCTGTGTCCCTTACAGTCACCACACAAGTCTTGACACCAACTGCACGTAGCATCTATCTGCCAATTAACAAGCAGGTCTGGATTCCGCTCTGGATTCTGCTTCCAGCAGATGTAAGAGCAAGGAGAGTTTTGTGATGTGGAAACTTATAAATCCTAAATAGCTTAGAGGCAATTTAGCAGGAAAACAGAGAGCCCTGTGATTGCTTCATATAGTTTCTGATCCTGTGACCTCACAGGTTAAATGAATATCTAATATGCTGGCATATGTAATAACAAATGCTGTTGGACATGCAGGTTATATCTGAATATTCATTCTGCCTCTAAGTCATTGCCTCTAGTCTCTGCCACAAAGCAACTGCCCCCAATTTGTAATGCATTCCTGTTTAGAGCAAACTGGTTCAAGCTTTATCCAAGTCTGCAAAGGAGAATGTCTATTTTGCTCCTCTTGTAATACTCTTGGGTGATGCCTTAATATTGCTGTTCCAGAAACATCCTTGGATCTAGAGAGTCCTTAGGGTTGAATTGGACAGCAGTTGGAGACTCATTGCTAATGTGCCTTGACTTCTGGGGCCCTCCCGAGGAGAAACACCTGGAGCACCACGAGGCAGGTGCCCATGGGCACAGCCTGGCTGCCTGCTTAGCCGGCAAGCTCTTATAAGGAAAGCCACTTCTCATTTCCCTTGAGATTCAAGAGTGCCTACTTTGCATCAGATTAATGGAGGTTTTTCCACACAGAAATAAAATGTGATCTCTGATCATTTAGCCATGTGACTCTGAGGAAAAGGAGAATTCTGAAGGTACATTCTGAAATCCTCTCATCACATCAAAGTCTGAAGCATGATATAAAAAGAAGCCTAAATTACCCCCTGAAAGCAGCTGTTGTGAGGTGCTAATTCAGTTACGATGTATTCACATCTATTTCACTTCAGGTTTTGAACACAGAAGTGATATATTTCATTCTGAACACTTCACATAAGTACAAGACACTGAAGAAATCTTATTTTGCTGTGTTCATCCCCAAACCACTCAGGGAAAAAAAAATGTTAGACACTCTAAGAGACTGTAACACTTGGAAACTTTTATTATATATGCCCTGAATATTATGAACACCATAGGTCCCTGTGCTTAAATGTTTTCTCTGTATACTTTAAGCAAGAAGGATGGACTTTGAATCCCCTATTTCCTTGTAATTTTTAAGAGTATCGGTTTGCCTGGGTCATCTTATTCCTAGCTTCAATCAAGTGCCAGCACAGTGGATTCCTAATTTGGTTATACATTACAATCATCTTGGTAGCTTTTTTATTAAAACAATTCTGATGCTGAGATCACAGCCCATACAATTAAATTACAACATCCACGTTGGCAGCCAGAAAGAAATCCGTATTTCCCAAGCTGTTTCAAATAGCCATCAAAATTTGGGAACTATATGGGTACAAGAATCGGTACTCAAATGTTTGATAATTAGTAACATAAATTAATTGATGGGTTAGAAGATGAGTTGATGGGGGAAGAGAGAATGAATGGAGAATTATTTAGTTAGAAACCCTGAGTTCAAGATCTAGCCTTTTTATAGGTGTGTAACCTTGAGCAAGCAAGTCAAAAGCTGAATGAATCTATTTCCTTTTCTATCCAATATAGACGATATTGTCCTGCCAGGTAACATCGTAATTTTAGCCACTATTGCCACATTTACTTCCTAACCACCCCACTTTTCTCCAGATTGGCACACCTTTAGGGCAATGTATTAAACATCTTCAGAATCTCTACTCTTTAGAAATACTCCCCCCTTTTCTTCTCAGGACAACCAAGGAATGGTTTACTCTGTCTTTGGGCTTAAGAATATCACCTCAGCTCATGACTACATGCCTCAGCATTTCCCAAACCCTCACACCATTCTTTTGCTGATACATAAACCAAAGAGGTATAGGATGCTATGCAAAGCACCACTGTGCTTTGTTCCTTGCAGTCAAAGTTTTCCATTTACAGAGGCTCGAGGGATAAATACACTTAAACAAACACAAAATCCTTGTGACCAGCTGGTCTCCAGATCTGCTGGGACAGAGCCCAAGGAATAACTTGAATTTTCAATAAGATGAATTTAAGTTTAACATAAAGATAAATGTCCTAGGAGGAAAGGTTATTTGTACTTAAAAAACAAATAAAAGATATGATACCCATTTCAGCACTGTATGATAATTAATTTTTTCCTAGCATATGGATCAAGGATCCATATGCTAGGATCCTTGAAGGGTAGTGGTTAAAAACATGGATTTAGGGGCCAAGCAAGACTGGTTTATTGTCTTACAGAAGCATTCCATGTCTTACACTGTGGTTGGATGCTAGAGACTGATCTACTGCATGTAATCTAAAATTAAATATAAAACACTTGGAGTATCAGTTGACACCTTTGATTTCCTAGCTATTGTCTTTTGTTGTTAGAGATGAGAAATTATTATAAAATTAGAGTACTGAAGAATTATACTGAAAACAAGGCTACCATCACATTAGCTACTAAGTATCTGGTTCTACAGAGGAAAAAAAAAAAATCTTTATTTTAGTCTTTGCTGATATTTTTCTAAGCAAAGAGAAAAAGCAAAAGGGGAAAAAACAAAATTTAAGAAAAAAAGAATAATAAAGACCTTCTCTGGGCAAATTGCTTAGCCTCTTCAAGTCTCATTTTCCTGCTTATAAGATGGGAATATTATTGTCTACTTCGCATGGCTACTGTGAAAATTAAACAAATTAATATAAGGTTTGTGTCACATGATGGGCTTTCAATACCTGATCATCTTTACCAAGCCCCTTCTTTATATTTTAAGTTTTAGAAGTTGCCATAGAGATGCCTCTTTCAGTTGCTTGCCTGACTGGGGTTAATGTGGATTTTTCCCCCACCACGTACTTTTTTTTTTTTTTTTGAGTCGGAATCTCACTCTCTCGCCCAGGCTGGAGTGCAGTGGCGCAATCTCAGCTCATTGCAAGCTCCGCCTCCCGGGTTCACGCCGTTCTCCTGCCTCAGCCTCCCGAGTAGCTGGGACTACAGGCGCCCGCCACCACGCCCGGCTAATTTTTTTTTTTAATTTTTTTTAATTTTTTAGTAGAGGCGGGGTTTCACCATGTTAGCCAGGATGGTCTCGATATCCTTACCTCATGATCCGCCCGTCTCAGCCTCCCACCACCATGTACTTTTACAATGTACTGAGGTAAGAGTGTCACAGATGTTTTTCTAGATATATTTCTGTGTATTGACATTTATATCTTCTTCCCGTGTTTCTAACATCGAGAATAGTGGTTCCAAAAATATATGTAAAAACATAGAGAGCAGAGCTTAAGGTCAAATATAATGTTAGTTAAACCTGAATTTATTATAAGCCACCTTCTCTACTCAAAAAGAGTAAGTTCTTGAATATCAGTTCAACAGCAAACATTATATTCAGACTTTAGTGTACGTAAGAATCTTGAGGACTATAAAGTGCAAATTCCCAGCCTTTCTAACAAAATCTGATTCATTCTGTCTGGGGCAGAGTTCCAGGAATTCGCATTTTTGCAAGCCCCTCAGGTAGTCCTGGGATGATACTTTGAGAAAAATTTCTTTTTGATGTGCCAGGTCCTCTGTTTAGGATTCATCTCAGAGTCCTGGTGTGCTAATAGTTCTCCAAACCTGGGATATATAATCAGATGATTAACACACTGCAATTAATACTAATGGAGTTGTATACTGAGTGTTGTGGAGAAATAGAAGCAAAAATGAAAAGCAAAAAAAAAAGTGCTCCAGATCATAGACAACCTTTGAGAAATTATTCTACAAAATTTATTTTAGATAACTTGTAGTTTTCTTATTTCTCTCTCAAAACAACAGACATCATAAAACCGAAAGAAATGTCTATGGATTTCCAGAGTTATATCAATAAATCATTCCCAGCCATGTGCTAAATTTTTTTAAACAGCTGCAAGTCTCCCTGCCAACAAGTAGAAAGCAGTACGGGATTTAGTACACGGGCTAAATATCTACGTAGCAGGCACTTTATCTAAATAAGTTCAGTGTCTCACATTCTGTCAACCTGCAGCCATACTCCAAACTGCATGAAGAGTGAACAACCTAAAATATTGGTAAGTTCTAAGGAAGGTGCCAAGATTCTCCACTGCAAAGGTAAAGTATGCATTATATTATAATTGCTTATCTATTTTCTCTACTCCTCTGTAGATTATAAGTCCCTTGAGGGAATATATTGTGTCTTGCCCACTGCTGTATCTTCAATACCTAGAACAGTGCCTAGCACAATAAATAGTTACAACGGATTAATGGAAAATACCTTTAATGGTTTATCCTGTGTAAACAATAAATTCCAAGTTCTTTAAGTACAATATACGCAAGGCTCTGGATTCCTCTCTCTAGCTTCATTCCTTATTCTTCTGCCTTTTGATTCAGCCTCAGGTCTCTACATACTTCCTACTCTGTGTCAGCTGTGTGCCTTCATTGTCCCCTTTTCCTCTGCTTGAAAGGTCATTTCCTCAGCTGGCTAATTCCTACACATCATTTCTGCCCTCTCCAACCTTTTTGTAATTTAAGAGCTCAGAAAATAAAAAGGCCCAAACCCTATATTGAAAGAGTATAATAAATTTCTGTTGACAGTTCTTTTTGTGTGTGTTTGCATTTTTTTTTTTTTTTTTTTTTTTTTTTTTTTTTTTTTTTTTTTTGAGATGGAGTCTTGCTCTGTCACCCAGGCTGGAGTGCAGTGGCCCAATCTCTGGTCGCCGCAACCTCCGCCTCACAGGTTCAAGGGATTCTCCTGCCTCAGCCTCCTGAATAGTTGGGATTACAGGTGCCTGTGACCACACCGACAAATTTTTGTGTTTTGAGTAGAGATGGGGTTTCACCATGTTGGTCAAGCTGGTCTTGATCTCCTGATCTCATGATCCACCCCCCTCGGTCTCCCAAAGTGCTGGGATTACAGGCGTGAGCCACCGCACTGGTAGCTCTTCCTTATGACACAAGTTTCTCAACAGAGTACTTTCTTCTGAAAGCAGTATCAGTTTTCCATATTTAATCTCCACAAGAACCACTTTCAAAAAATAACAGTAACCTGGCACTTTAAAGAACTAAAAGAGAGCAAACAAACAAGATTTTTTTTTACCACCTCACACCAATCAGAATGGCTATTATTAAAAAGCAAAAAATAACAGATTCTGGTAAAGCTGTGGAGAAAGGAGATGCTTATACCCTGTTGGTGGGAGTATACATTAATTCAGCCATCAAAAGCAGTGTAGCAATTCCTCAAAGAGCTATAAACAGAATTGCCATTCGACCCAGCAATCCTATTACTGAGTATATACCCAAAGGAATACAAATCATTCTACCATAAGGACACATGGACGCATAGATTCATTGCAGCACCATTCACAATAGCAAATACATGGAATAAACCAAAATGCCCATCAATGGCAGACTGGATAAAGAAAATGTGGTAAATATATACCGTATAGCCATAAAAAAGAACGATATCATGTCCTTTGCAAGAACATAGATGGAGCTGGAGGCCGTTATCCTTAGCAAACTAATGCAGACACAGACCAAATGCCACATGTTCTCACTTAGAAGTGGGAGCTAAATGATGAGAACACAGGGACCCTATGAGGGGAACAACAGACACTGAGGCCTACTTGAGGATGGAAGGCAGGAGGAGGGAAAGGAACAGAAAAAATAACCATTGGGTACTAGGCCTAATACCTGGGTGATGAAATAATCTGTACAACAAACTCCCGTGACATGAGTTTAACTATTTAACAAAACTTACACATGTACCCCTGAACCTAAAATAAAAGCTTAAAATATAAACGTGAGTCAAATTAAATTATTACAATAATACTTTTTTTTTTCTTTTTGAAGTTTTAAGACACAACAATTAGGAAGACTGGAGGCATCTTAGATGGCAGACATAGACCTTTTATGTTAAATGTAAATAATTATATGTTAAATGTAAATATGTTAAATGTAAATAATTATATTAAGTGTAAATCACCCAAGTAAACTAAAAGGCAGATATTGTCAGAGTAGATTAAAAAACATGATACAAGTATATGCTGTCTACCAGAAACTTCAAATATAATAATATATGCATATTGAAATTAAAAGGAGGGGAAAAAATAAATCGTGTAAACATTAATCAAAAGAAAACAGGAGTGACTATGTTACTATCAGATAAGAATACAGACTTCAGAGCCAAAAACAAAAACCAAATTATCATATATTTAGACATTCCAGAGTCAAAATGTCATAAAAGGGCCAATTTACCAAGAAAATACAGCAATCCTAAATGTACACATACCAAATACAGATCCTCAAAATATGTCAGACAGAGACTGATAGAACTGAAAGGAAAAATAGACAAATAATAAATCCATGCTTTATACAAAAATTTACTCAAATGGATCATGGACTTAAGTGTGAAGTGTAATACCATAATTTTTGTAAAGGAAAAAAACCCTGGAAGTTTAACCTTTAAATTATGCATAAGCCCTTTATAGATAAAATTATGAATATTTAAAAACAGTAAAGAATAGACATCTGCTTATCACAGACAACAAAATATCAATTATCCTCAAATTACTATATGGCTTCAAATCAATCCCTTTCAAAATAAAAGAGAAATTATTATTCCTGTTTTTGTTTTTGTTTTGCTGTTTAGAAACTAGAGGAAATAATTCTTGTTATTTGAGAATTACAAAGAACCAAGAATAGTGCAGATACTTAAAAGAAGAAACAATAAGTGGTCCTATTAGATAGCAAAGTGTATTATGTGATTTTGACGAGAGAATGTGATTTTGTCTTAAGTGTGGATAAATTAGCCAATAAAATAGAAGTGCACGTTCAGAAACAGAGCCACTTAAATTTGCTACATGAAGAAGCAGCATTGCCAATCAGTGAGGAAAGGTAAAACAATTCCTTAAATTGTTTGACCATTGGCTATTAAAATGGAGGGTGGAATGGAAAATGGAGTTAGATCGCTAATATCTATATCAAATCAATTCCAGGGTAATTAAAGATTTGTCAATGATAAACTTTAAATTTTAGAATAAAATATAAACTAATATGTTTCTGTTCTTAGTGAAAAGAAAGATTTCATAAATAAGACATCAAGCAAAAACTTCTGGGCACAATGGCTCATGCCTGTAATCCCAGCACTTTGGGAGACGAAGGTAGGTGGATCACTTGAGGCCAGGAGCTTGAGGCCAGCCTGGGCAACATGGTGAATCCCTGTCTCTACTGAAAATACAAAAATGAGCCAGGCATGGTGGCACATTCCTGTAATCTCAGCTACTTGGAAGGCTGAAGCACAAGAATTGCTTGAACCAGGAGTTGGAAGTTGCACTGAGCCGAGATCGCGCCACTGCACTCCAGCCTGGGTGACAGAGTGAGACTGTCTGGAAATCAGAAACGAACAAACAGAAAAACATTTCAGGATAATTGTTACCTGGAAAATAGGCATAATAATGAGTCACACAGATTCAAATGCCTTGGTAATGAACTAATTCTTTTTTTTTTTTTTTTCAACTTTTATTTTAAATTCCAGGGTACAAGTACAGGATGTGCAAGTTTTTTACATAGGTAAACAAGTGCTATGGTGGTTTGCCGCAAAGATCATCCCATCACACAGGTATTAAGCCCAGCATCTATTAGCTATTCTTCGTGATGCTCTCTCTCCCCTCACCCCCACCAACAGGCCCCAGTGTATGTGGTTTCCCCACATGTGTCCATATTTTCTCATCATTTAACTCCTACTTATAAATGAGAACATGCAGTGTTTGGTTTTCTATTCCTGCAGTAGCTTGCTGAGGACAACAGCTTCTAGCTCCATCCATATCCCTGCAAAGGACATGATCTCACTCCTTTTTATGGGTGCATAGTATTCTACGTTGTATATGTACCACATTTTCTTTATTCAGTCTACCATTGATGGGCATTTGGATTGATTCCATGTCTTTGCTACTGTGAATAGTGCTGCCATGAGCATACATGTGCATGTATCTTTATAATAGAATAATTTATATTCCTTTGGGTATATACCCAGTAATGGAATTGCTGGGTCAAATGGCATTTCTTGTTCTAGGTCTTTAAGGTGTTGCCACACTGTCTTCCACAATGTTGAACTAATTTATACTCCCTCCAACAATGTACAAGTGTTCCTTTTTCTCAGCAACCTCGTCAGCATCTGTTGTTTCTTGACTTTTTAATAACCGCCATTCTGTCTGGCATAAGATGGCATCTCATTTTGGTTTTGATTTGCATTTCTTTAATGATCAGAGATGTTGAGCTTTTTTTCATATGTTTGGCCCCATGAATGTCCTCTTTTGGGAGATGTCTGTTCATGTCCTTTGCCTACTTTTTAATGGGGTTGTTTTTTTCTTATAATTTTTTTTTAAGTTCCCTGTACACCTTGGATATTAGACTTTTGTCAGATGGATAGATTACATGAATTTTCTTCCAAAAGTCCTTTGCATACTTTTTAATAGGATTGTTTTTCTCTTGTAATTTTTTGTAAGTTCCTTGTAGACCTTGGATATTAGATCTTTGTCAGATGGATAGATTACACAAATTTTCTCCCATTCTTTAGGTTGTCTGTTCACTCTGATGATAGTTTCTTTTGCTTGCAGAAACTATAGTTTAATTAGATCCAATTTGTCAATTTTTGCTTTTTTTGCCATTGCTTTTGACATTTTTGTCATGAAATCTTTACCCACGCCTATGTCCAGAGTGGTATTACCTAGCTTTTCTTCTATGGTTTTTATAGTTTTGGGTTTTACATTTAAGTCTTTAATGCATCTTCATTTTTGTATATGATGTAAGGAGGGAGTCCAGTTTCAATCTTCTGTGTATGGCTAACCAGTTCTCCCAGCACCATTTATTAAATAGGGGATCATTTTCTCATTGCTTTTACCAGGTTTGTCAAAGATTAGATGGTTGTAGGAGTGTGGCCTTATTTCTGAGTTCTCTATTCAGTCCCGTTGGTCTATGTGTCTGTTTTGTACCAGTACAATGGTGTCTTGGTTACTGTAGCCTTGTAGTATAGTTTGAAGTTGGGTAGCGTGATGCTTCTAGCTTTGCTGTTTCTGTTTATGATTGTCTTGGCTATTTGGGCTCTTATTCCATATGAATTTTAAAACGGATTTTTTTTTTCTAATTCTGTCAAAAATGGCACTGGTAGTTTAATAGGAATAGCATTGATAAATTACTTTGGCAAGTATGGCCATTTTCACAATATTGATTCTGTACATGAGCATGGAATGTTTTTCCATTTCTTTGTGTCCTGATTTCCTTGAGCAGTGGTTTGTAGTTCTTCTTGAATAGGACGTTCACTTCTCTTGTTAACTGTATTCCAAGACATTTTCTTGTCTTCGTGGCAATTGTGAATGGGAGTTCCTTCATGATTTGGCTCTCTGCTTGTCTGTTGTTGGTGTATAGGAATGCTAGTGATCTCTGCACATCGATTTCATATCCTGAAAATTTGCTGAAGTTGCCTATCAGCTTAAGAAGCTTTTAGGCTGATACAATAGAGTTTTCTAGATAGAGGATCATGTCATCTGCAAACAAAGATAATTTGACTTCTTCTATTTTCATTTGAATACCCTTTATTTCTTTCTCTTGCTGATTACCCTAGCCAGAACATCCTATACTATGTTGTATAGGAATGGTGAGAGAGGGCATCCTTATCTTGTCCCAATTTTCAAGGGGAATGCTTCCAGCTTTTCCCTATTCAGTTTAATATTGGCTGTGCGTTTGTCATATATAGCTCTTACTATTTTGAGGCATGGTCCTTCAATACCTAGTTCATTCAGGGTTTTTAACACAAACGGATGACTATTAGGGACAAACCATCCCAAAAAGCTTCTTGGTACTGCCAACACTCCCCCCAAACCTCTCCGTGCTGCCCACCCTTCCCCCAAAACTTTTTACATTTTAAGCCCTTATCTAAGTGCCATGGTGAAGTCAACAGACTTTACCTATCAAGTCTTGCTACAATAAACAAACCCCAATTACAAACCATTCAGATCACACAGAGGGAGATGGTGGGAAGCGTAAACCAACTTTAGTTACTCCCTCCTGTAAGTTCCTTCATCTAGCTGCTACCATAAACATTGCAAGGTGACATATGGCAAAGTTAACCAACAAACGACCCCAGGATCTCTCTCCCCAATATAAACCCCTCATCTTGTAAGCTCAGGGCTGTCTCCTCTATCTGCAATGGAGCAGCTGGCAGGTTAAATAAAGGCTTACCTGAACTTGGGTCTCTCTCTCTCTCATCCTTTTTCTTGGCTGACCTTACAATGACAAATTTTATTGAAGGTCTTTTCTGCATCTATTGAGATAATTATGTGGTTTTTGTTGCTAGTTCTGTTTATGTGATGAATTATCTTTATTAATTTGCATATGTTGAACCAACCTTGCATTCCAGGGATGAAGCCAACTTGATTGTGATGGATAAGCTGTTTGATGTGCTGCTGGATTCGGTTTGCTAGTATCTTGTTGAGGATTTTTGCATCAATGTTTGTCAGGGATACTGGCCTGAAGTTTTCTTTTTCTGTTGTATCTCTTCCAGGTTTTGGTGTCAGGATGATGCTGGCCTCATAAAACGAGTTAGGGAGGAGTGCTTCATTTTCAAATTTTTGAAATAGTTGCAGTAGAAATGGTACTGGCTCTTCTTTGTACCTCTGGTAGAATTCAACTGTAAATCCATCTGGTCCTGGGTTTTTGTTTTTTTTTGGTTGGTAGAGTATTTATTACTGCCTCAATTTCAGAACTCATTACTGGTCTATTCAGGAATTCAATTTCTTCTTGGTTCAGTCTTGAGAGGGTGTGTGTGTCCAGGAATTTATCCATTTATTCTAGATTTTCTAGTGTTGGTACATACAGGTGTTTATAGTGTTCTCTGATGGTTGTTTGTATTTCTGTGGGGTCACTGGTGATATCCCCCTTGTATCTGATTGTATCTATTTGATTCTTCTCTTTTTTCCTTATTAGTCTATCTAGTGGTCTATTTATTTTCTCAATTTTTGCAAAAAAAACAGTTCCTGGATTCTCTGATTTTTAAGGGTTTTTCTTGGCTCTATCTCTTCCAGTATCGCTCTGATCCTGATTATTTCTCATCTTCTGCTAGCTTTGAGGTTTGTTTGCTCTTGGTTCTCTGGTTATTTTAGTTGAGATGTTAGGTTATTGATTTGAGATCTTTCTAGCTTTTTGATGTGGGCATTTAGTGCTATAAATTTCCTACTTAACAGTGCTTTAGTTGTATCCCAGAGATGCTGGTACATTGTCTCTTTGTTCTCATTAGTTTAAACAAACTTCTTGATTTCTGCCTTAATTTCATTATTTTCCCAGGAGTCCTTCAGGAGCAGATTCCTCAATTTCCATGTAGTTTTGTGGTTTTGAGTGAATTTCTTAATCTGGAGTTCTATTTTGATTGTCCTGTGGTTGAGGGACTGTTATGATTTTAGTTCTTTTGCATTTGCTGAGGAGTGTTTTCTTCTGATTACGTGACCAATTTTGGAGTAAGTGCCATTTGGCCATGAGAAGAATGTATATTTTGTTGTTTGGGGGTGGACAGCTCTGCAGATATTTATCAGGTCTGCGTGATCCAGAGTTCAGTTCAAGTCCTGAATATCTTTGTTAATTTTCTATCTCAATGATCTATCTGGTATTGTCAGTGGGGTGTTATTATGTGGGAGTCTAAGTCTCTTTGTAGGTCTCTAAGAACTTGCTTTATGAATCTGGGTGCTCCTTTGTTGGGGGCATATTTACTTAGGATACTTAGCTGTTCTTGTTGAATTGAGCCCTTTACCATTATGTAATGCCCTTCTTTGTCTTTTTTGATCTTTATTGGTTTAAGTCTGTTTTGTCAGAAACTAGGATTGTGACACCTTTTTTTTCTGCTTTCCATTTGCTGGGTAAATTTTCCTGCATCTCTTTATTATGTGGGTCTTTGCACATGAAATGGGTTTCTTGAAGACAGCATACCAATGGGTCTTGGCTCTTAATCCAGCTTGCCATTCTGTAATGTTTAATTAGGACATTTAGTCCATTTAGATTTAAGATTAATATTGTTACATGTGAATTTGATCCTGTCTGTCATTATCATGCTAGCTGGTTATTTTTCAGACTTGTTTTTGTGGTTTCTTCACAGTATCACTGGTCTGTGTACTTCAGTGTGTTTTTGTAGTGGCTGGTAATGGTTTTTCCTTTTCATATTTAGTGCTTCCTTCAGGAGCTCTCGCAAGGCAGACCCAGTGGTGACAAATTCCTTCAGCATTTGCTTATCTGAAAGGATCATATTTCTCCTTCACTTATGACGCTAAGTTTGGCCAGATATAAAATTCTGGGTTAGAAATTCTCTTCCCTAAGACTGTTGAATATTGGCCCCCACTCTCTTCTGGCTTGTAGGGTTACCACTGAGAGGTCCACTGTTAGTCTGATGGGTTTCCCTTTGTAGGTGACCTGGCCTTTCTCACTCGCTGCCTTTAACATTTTTTCTTTCATTTCAACCTTGGAGAATCTGATGATTATGTGTCTTGGGGTTGACCTTCTCATGGAGTATCTTACTAGGGTTCTCTGCATTTCCTGAATTTGAATGCTGTCCTGTCTTGCTAGGTTGGGAAGACCTCCTGTATGAAATCCTAAAGTATGATTTGTAACTTGGTTCTGTCCTATCCATCTCTTTCATGTACCCCAGTTAGTCATAGGTTCAGTCTTTTTACATAGTTCCATATTTCTTGGAGATTTTTTTTGTTCCTTTTAATTCTTTTTTCTCTATTATTGCCTACCTGTCTTTTTTCAGAAAGAGTCTTCAAGCTCTGATATTCTTTCCTCTGCATGGTCTATTCTGCTGTTGATACTTGTGATTGCATTGTGAAATTCTCATCTTGTGTTTTTCAGCTCCATTAAGTTAATGTTCCTCTCGAAATTGGCTGCTCTAGTTATCAACATCGTATTGTTTTATCATGATTTTTCACTTCTTTGCATTGGGATAGAACATGCTCCTCTAGCTCACTGAAGTTTGTTATTACCCACCTTCAGAAGCCTACTTCTGTCAATTCAGCCATCTCAGCCTCATCCCAGTTCTGTGCCCTTGCTGGAGAGGTGTTGCAGTCACTTAGAGAAGAGGCACTATGGCTTTTTGAGTTTTCAACATTTTTGCACTGATTCTTTCTCATCTTTGTGGGCTTATCCTCCTTTGGTCTTTGAGGTTGCTGACCTCAGAATGGTTTTTTGGGGGGTCTTATTGTTGATATTGTTGTTGTTGTTGTTGTTGTTTTTTAACAGACAGGCCACTGACTGTTAGCAACTGTAGGGCTGCTGCAGTTTGCCAGGGGTCCACTCCAGACCCTAGTCACCTTTGTCCCTCCCACATCTGGAGATATCACCAGTGAAGGCTGTGAAATAGCAAAGGTAGCAGCCGGCTCCTTCCTCTGGGAGCTCTGTCCCAGAGGGGCACAGACCTGATGCCAGTCCGAATGCTCCTGTAGGTGTCTGGAGACCCCTGCTGGGAGGTTTCACCCAGCCAGGAGGAATGGGACCAGGGACTCGCTTAAAGAAGTAGTCTGACTGCCTCTTGGCAGAGCAAGTGCACTGTGCTGGGGGAAACACCCCTCATCCAAACTACCCCAATTCTCCAGAGCCAGCAGGCAGGAAAGGTAAGTCAGCGGAACTGCAGATACAGTGACTGCCCCTCCTCCCAGTGGCTCCACCCTAGGGAGAGATCAGAGATCTGTTTGTATAACCCTGGCTGGTGTTGCTGAATTTCCCACAGGGAGGCCCTACCCAGTGATGAGGGATGGATCAGGGTCCCACTTGAAGGAGCAGTCTGGCCATGATCTGCTGCCTTGTGGAAGACTGCTGTTCTGGACTGCCCAGACTCCCCAGAGCCAGCAGGCTACAACGGCTGAATGGAACTGCAGAGATGGTGGCTGACTATCCCCCAAGAACTTGGTGTGTCTCAGGCAGTCTTCAACCTGCTGCTGCTAGACAGCTGGAATTCCAAGCAAATGGGTCTTAACTTGTGAGGTGCCATGAGAGCGGGGCCTGCAGAACAATGCCACTTGACTCCCTGGATAAAGACCCCTTCCTAGGGGAATAAACAATCAGATCTCCTGCTTTGCCAGAATTCCCAGGGCCAGAATATGCCTAACAACTCCTGGGTTTCTGTGTGTGCTGGAGTGGCCACCCCACACCCCACCAAGACTTTGCACATCTCTGCTTTGGACCCAAAACCCTGGTGGCATGGGCTCACAAGGGACTCTCCTGATCCATGGGTTTCAGAGATCCATGGGAAAAGCATGGTTTCCTGGCCAGGGTCACACAACACTCACCACCTGTCTTGGCTGAGGGTGGGGGCTCTTCTGGCTCCAAGCTGCTCTCAGGTGGGCCATCACCCCACCCTACTTTTCCTCACTCTCTGTGGGTTGAGTAGTCCACCTAGTCAGTCCCAGTGCAAGAACCTGGATACCTCAGTTGAAGATATGGAATTAACTCGCCATTTTCATTCTCCATGACAACCATGGACTGTATCTGTTTCCAAATCGGCCATCTTGGCCAGAATGTACTAATTCTTAAATTGGGTAGATGGATCATGAGAAGTCCTTATTTCTCTGCTTTTTACCATATTTTTATGCTATATATCTCTTTGTGATTAAGTATTACAACGTAGTTTTTCATGGATCTAGAACTAGAATGCAGAAAAGTAAAACAAAACCCCATATCTTTGAAACCAAAGAAAAGTCATTTAAAATCTCCCAAATAAATGAACAGAGGGGAATAAAGTTAAGAACTAAGAATTGCCCTCCAAACATTATAGTTTCTTATTCTGGGTGGATGGAAAGGAGTGCTCTCAGTGGTAAGCAACATTCATAATGGGTGGCCCCTTCCTCCTCAAATCAGAAACCACTGAGTTTTTTTGTTTTGTTTTGTTTTGTTTTGTTTTGTTTTAATCAGGAAGATAAAAGTAATTAAGAAAAAGACAAAAAGTAGGAGATATTGTGACAAAGGCCCCCACCAGCAATATAGTTAAACTTCCTGGATGATGTGGAGAAAACTCTTCTCATCTCTGCATCCTGGCTCCTGCATATGTAAAACAGAAATGAGAATATATACTGCTATGGAATGAATCTTTATGTCCCCCTAACTTCATATGTTGAAACTCCACTCCCCAATGTAATATTAGGATGTGGGATCTGTGGGAGTTGACTGGGTCGTAAGGGTGGAATCCTCATGAATGGGATTAGTACCCTGTTAAAAGAGGCCCCCAGACACCATCCTCACCTCCTCTACAATGAGCAGACACAGTGAGAAGACAGACCTCTGTGAACCAAGGAACAGGACCCTCATCAGACACTGACTCTGTCAGTGCCTTGGTCTGGGATTTCTGAGCCTTGGGAACTATGAGAAATGAGTATCTGTTACTCATAAGCACCTATTTTATGGTATTCTGATATAGCAGCATGAACAGAATAAGACATTTACCTTCTAAGACTATTTGACGGATTGGAGATAATGTAAATTACAAACATATTACAGTTGTCTAGAAATAGCTGATTCTCATTAATTGGTAGCTTTGCTTCTTATTCTAGCACTTGACTTTACCTTCTAATTTTAAGATAAACATAAATTTATTCATGCATTCCACAAATATGTAATTATACTGTTTTCTTATGTGTTAGAAATACAGAATGAGAGAGAAAGGCAGGGGTTGGAAAGAACTCAATTACACCAGATTATAGGGTCTGGCATCAGTAGACAATTACAGATACAAGGAAATGTAGTGAGGTGTGAGTGTTTGATATAGTTTGGATGTCCCCTCCCAAACTCATATTGAGAGCTAATCTCCATTGTTGGAGGTGGGGTCTTGTGGGAAGTGACTGGATCATGGGGGCAGATTTTTCATCAATGGTTTAGCACCATCCCCTTGGTGCTGTCCTTTCAATAGCGAGTGAGATCTTGTAAGATCTGGTTGTTGAAAGTATGTGGCACCTCCCCTCACTTTCTCTTTTGCTCTTGAGATGTAATACGCTGGCCCTCCTTTTGCCTTTGCCATGATTTTAAGCTTCCTGAGGCCTCACCAGAAGCCAAATAGATGCCCGGCATGATGCATCCCATGCAGCCTGCAGAACCATGAGCCAATTAAACCTCTTTTCTTAATAAATTGCCCAGTCTCAGGTATTTTGTTATAGCAATGCAAGAATGGCCTAACACAGCACTCTTGCAGAAGTTCTCTACAGAGCATTTTTGAGTAAAATTGTAGGAAAGACTTCAATAATGAGAAGGTTTATGAACTGAGCCCTAAAAGTTCAATAAATGGTCACCAGCTAGATAAGGCTGAGGATGGTGCTATGAGCTGAGAAAACAGAAGGAGCAAAGGCACCGAGGCATTCAACAGCATGGTGTAGTCAGGGAGCTGCAGTGGTTCAGAATGACTAAATTACAGCATGCTGTGTGTGTTAAGGTCAA
The DNA here is from genome assembly GCF_000951045.1 of Mandrillus leucophaeus. Classification (NCBI taxonomy): domain Eukaryota; kingdom Metazoa; phylum Chordata; class Mammalia; order Primates; family Cercopithecidae; genus Mandrillus; species Mandrillus leucophaeus. The sequence continues at coordinate 2,619,698 of NW_012098987.1, read as the reverse complement.
TGGCTAGAGAGGCAAAGAGAGACCATATTAAAACTTTGGAATTTATCCAGTAGTTCAGAGGCTTCCACAGTGAGTGTATCCTCCCCCAGGGCTGTGGTATACAGTGCTGAAATGTTGGAAGTAAATATTTAAATGTCTAATTACATTATAGTAATACCATCAATTTTATTTATGTGTATCTTATATTTGTGTGGTAATACATGTTGACAGTTATTAAGGGAAGATGTGTATATACATATATGTACACACACACGTATGTATATATATACACACATACACACACATATGGGCATATGTTGATGTTTTTTCTTTATTGAAGAGGTACATTATGTATCTACACATTTTGAAGACAACTACTAAATTGTTAAGCAGGGCCACAAAGTAATAAGATTTTTGTATTAAAAAGCTTTCATGGTAGGGGGAGATGGGCAGCATAGAGTATAGGTTAGAGAAGGAAGTACAGGATGCTCTCCTAATTGTCCAGACTGAGATGATAAGGATCTGAATGATGGCAGTAGATTTAGAGTTGAAGAGAAAGGCAAGGCCTGTTCTTGGAGGATCTTACACAAAAATAATCAACAGGATTTAGTCACTTATGAAATCAAAGTGAGAAGAGGCAGGCACCTTGAAATGGCTCGTGTATTCCTGGGTTGATGGCTGGATGGCAGTGCCAACCAGAATGGTTGGAGCTTAGGAATGTAGGTTTGGTGGCAAAGGTAATGAGCTCCTCTTTTGGCATGTTTAATTATAAATTTTTTTTGTGAAAATTAAATGGGGATGTTTAAGAGATAGTTGAGTAGACGGATTTTAAAGTTCTGAAAAGAGGTTTGGCCTAGGCCTAAGTATGCATGGGAGTTAAGGGCTTAGAATCAAAAGCTCATACAAATTAATAAGAGTGGTCAGAGAGTGAAAAGACTAAGAAAAGAGGTCAAAGTTAAGGAAACTGCAGTATTTAAAGGAAAGGAAGGAAGGATAGGAAGAAAATGCAGAAAAAGAAACTCAAAAGCAAGGGTTAGAGTGGTAAGAAGAGTATGAACAGAGATATGAGTCATGGAAGCCCGGGAAAGGGAGAGTTTCTTGAAGAAAATTGATATGTTTAATTGCCTTGGGTAAACAGCATTCCCTTGTTCATTTTCCTGTTAACACTTTCAGGTATTCACCAAGCACCTGCAGTTAGACAAACTGCATTAATTTTAATATCACAGGTTATGGAAAGTCTAAAATTTAGAATAAAGTATCTGTGAATATTATTCTGTACTTAAACATTTTGGTCTGTCACTTAAATACCTGAGGTCAGCACTGTTTTTTTGTGTGTGTGTTGTTGTTGTTTTGTTTTTTGAGACGGGAGTCTTGCTGTTGCCAGGCTGTAGTGCAGTGGTGCGATCTCGGTTCACTGCAACCTCTGCCTCCTGGGTTCAAGCGATTCTCCTGCCTCAGCCTCCTGAGTAGCTGGGACTACAGGCACAAGCCACCATACCCAGCTAATTTTTGTATATTATTAAATATACAAATAGCTATTAAATAGAGATAGAGTTTCACCATGTTGGCCAGGCTGGTCTCAATCTCTTGACCTAATGATCTGCCCACCTTGGCCTCCCAAAGTTCTGCAATTACAGGTGCAAGCCACTGTGCCCGGCCTGAGGTCAGCACTGTTAACCCAGCACCTAATATATAATAAATTAAGAGTGACATGAGGGGTGTATTTTGGATGATTAAAACCACTAACGCTGATGGTAGGCCAGATGTTAAACAATCAGCTTAATCATTTCCATTTTGGTAAATGATTTCACGCCTACGATATGAATGATTGACAGCATTGTAACACCAAGGACTCACCCTGATTTGTAGCATGTGTTCTATATGTGGCATTAGGCATACTTCTTGCTAGCAAAAGATGATTTTAACAAAAACACACCTCAATTGATTTCACCCCTTTGTAAGAGAAGAGTCACAGAGTCCTTCAAAACTTACCTAAGTGTATACCTTGGTTTAGTTATCTTAATCGTGTATTTTAAAGTTTAGACTAGGTGTATAAGCCAGAAGTCAAGAGCCCTGTAAATCAGCCCTCACCCTGTGTCACCCAAGAAAGCATACAAGATTACAAACAAGGAATCAAAGACAATTTGTACACACACATATGTACACCCCACCCACTTTGTAATGCAAACATTATGATTAATAAGCCGAAAAAGACTGGGCACAATGGCTCACAGCTGTAATCCCAGCACTCTGGAAGGTCGAGGTGAGTGGATCACTTGAGGTCAGGAGTTTGAGATCGGCCTGGCCAACATGGTGAAACCCTGTCTCTACTAAAAATACAAAAATTAGCCAGGTGTGGTAGCATGCCCTCTAAGCCCAGCTACTCAGGAGACTGAGGCAGGAGAATCGCTTGAACCCAAGATGCAGAGGTTGCAGTGAACCGAGATTGTGCCACTGCACTCCAGTCTGGGTGACAGAGCGAGACTCTGTCTCAAACAAAATAAAATAAAATAAAGCAACTTCCTATCTGAGATGGTAAGCTCATCTCACTTAAGCAGAAATCACTGTCATTGAATGGCATTAAACAGTTATCAACTGCTAATTCTTTCCCTGGCAAATCTCTTAAGTGTCCCTTTAAATTAAGAACATTTAATTTAGCAAAAGCTCATTTTGACTAGAGAGTTATTTTTCATTTGACAAAACTAAGTGTTCTCTACAGAGGTGGACAATAACTTCATTTGAGTGTAAATCTTACTTTTATTTCCATGCTCTAAAAATCTTCACACTGAAAAAGTACCTTAAGATCTCAGTACTAAAATGCATGAGGGAAGCAATTATGTCTGTGCTATTTATGGCTGTTTCCCCAGCATTTAACCTACCACTTATTAGAAATATAATCTTTAGTGGAGCATAATCTTAAATTTTGCAAAGGCTACTGAGGAACAATTTTTCCTAGCACAGACAGATCAAGAGGATATTTTATAAGTACCAGTGTTTGTGTATTTAGTTCGTGTATTTTGCTTTTTAATAAGTACCAGTGTTTGTGTATTTACCACTGCCCTAGAAAGAGCCAAAGCAGCCCTCTTCCCAGAAAATCTACTCGTAGTGATATGGTTGATTATCTCCAAAGATGGTCACCAGCAATTCCACCAGTTCCTTTAGTTACAGGCCACTCCTCCCATCAAGAGGTAAAGATTATTTCCCCTCCTTTGAATCTGGCCTTGTGATTTGCTTCGACCAACAGGATGCAATGTCAGGGACTTGTGTGAGTTCGGGGTCTAGACGTTGAGAGGACTGGTAGTATCTACTCCTGCTCTCTGGGAGTTCAACTGTCATGCTATGAGGAAGAGAGAGGCCATGTGGAGAAACCGTGGAGAGAGAGGACACATGAAACCCTGGAGGATAAATCAATCAGTTTAGCTGACAGTTAGCTTCAAGCCCTCAGACATGTGAGAAAGGCCACCTTGCATGCTTAATTTCAGCCCAGTTACCAGGTCAAGGCAGTCAACTGAGTGACCAGAGCAGAAGGTCCACCCAGGCAATGCACAGAATGGTGACAGATAATAAACCATTGTCATTTTCAGCCTTTGTTATGAGTAGTTTGTTACATAGCAAGATATATCTAAAATGACATCACAGTTCTCTCCTTCTATGTCACCATCAGCATCTTATATTTGTTCTTTTTGATATTATTGTCATAGGAATTCTAGCCTGTTTGCTTTAGTCGTAGTGTTGAAACCAGTTTCAAGAATGAAGAGCTACATTTGAAAAATGCTGGTTTTCAAAACTTTCCAATGGGTGCAGTGCCAGATAACATGACTTTTATTATAATGGGAACAGTTTGTCTCTAAAGTGTTTATAATCAAATTCACTGTGCTTGAAATATTCAAATACACAGAACTTTTCCTCTTAAAATTCTGCTGATAGTTAAGTAGTAAGTACAAGAGCAAGGCCCAAATTTAATGTATCCTGCCCTACCACATGCACCTAAAAGTATTATTGAGGTCTAAGCTGATCCATGTTAAACATTTCTAAATATTAATTTTTTCTAATTTTCTAATTTAATTTCTAATCAAAATGATTTCTTACTGTATCATTCTAAATTTTAGCAGTTGATGCTTTAACATTACTGAGGTAGATACACTCATCAAAAAAGTCTCTGGTGATATCATTTTTTCTCAGTGGCATTTCAAAATAACATGGTGCAATGAGATAAAAATGATATGGCTGTGTCCCCACCCAAATCTCATCTGGAATTGTAGCTCCCATATTGCTCACATGTCATGGGAGGGACCTACTGGGAAGTAATTGAATCATGGGGGTGGGACTTTCCTATGCTGTTCTTTTGATAGTGACTAAGTCTCACAAGATCTGATGGTTTCATAAAGGGAGTTCCCTTACACAAGCTCTCTTGCCTGCCACCATGTAAGATGTGCTTTTGCTTTCCTTTGCCTTCTGCCATGATTGTAAGACCTCTCTAGCAATGTGGAACCGTGAATCCATTAAATCTCTTTCCTTCATAAATTACCCAGTCTCAGGTATGTCTTTATTACCAGCATGAGAACAGACTAATTCACTCCCTATAAAATCTCCCAGCAAACACTAAGTATGATCCTTTTCTTTCATGACTCCTGTCATGATGTAATCATCACCGCTGTCTTCAAGACTGAGTTTCAGCCTGAAGTCTTCCCGAAGAGAACATAAAGAACATGATCTTCTCTTGAAATTGTTAGTTATTCCACTGACATAATTTTTTGCATGTTAAGATTACTTATACAATGGGTGAAATTCTAAGTTAGACCTCCCAGTATTCTGTGAAAGCAGCAGTACCTCCAGAAATGCACCTTAGCCTGCACTTAGAAAGCTTATCCCTGTGAACCATACTGTATGATTAATCCCAACTGCAAGAACTCACACTGACCTTGCTTATAACAAAGCTCAAAGTAGACATATTCAAATGTCCTTCCAGGAGAGTCTAAATAGTACTTTTTTTTTTTTTTAACATAGTTAGATATTCTGTCTCTATGCTGAAATCTTCAACATGTAGACGTCCTTTATCCCTTCTTTAACAAACTATTGTTTCTGAAGTTGTCAAACTTTAGGTACTTACATGTCTGTTTCAACTAATTGCTGGTAGAAGACAGTGATACAATTTTGCTCATTCTATCATTTACTTTGCTTCTTCTTATTCTTCTACTCTTAGAGACATGATGGTAGCTGGTTATCCCTGGAATTCTCTTCCAAGCTCCCTGCTCTTCTCACTTTATGCCAAAGGAAGCAAAACTATCTACCTGCATCTGCAAGTCAGATCAAGCCAGTAGGGACCCATTTCTAAAATTTCCCTGGGCAATCGCATACATACCCACAACTTCTACTGATGACTCCCAAATCTAAATTTCAGGCTCAGACCCTCCTTTGAAATTCCAGCTTCAAATAACCACCTGCGTTCTGTACATGACACCTTCATATTCCACAGCTGCTTTCAAGTCCACCTGACTTTTCTCCTCCCATTCTTACTCTAATATGTCTTGTTAGTGGAATGATCACCTACCCTGACACCTGAGATGTTTAGCCCCTTCTCCCTTACACTCTACAGTCAGTCCAAGCCATTTACTATCAATTCTATCTCCAAACATATTCTTTGAACCCATCCATTCCCTCTCTCTTACCTCACTGATGCATCATTTCTTATCTGGACTCTTACACCCACATTGCAACTGTTCTCCTTGCCTACAGCCTTGCCTCCTCTCCAATCCATTCCTTGCGTAGTAGCCAAAGTGATCTCCATGGAACTAACCCTGAGTGGCAGCAGAGTGAAGTGGTTAAAAACGTGGACTCCAGAGCCTAGGTTAAATCCTGATTCCATCACTCACTAGTTTTGTCACCTTGGGAGTGTTGCTTAACTTTTCTGTTTCGTATTCCTCAGAATTAAATTGGAATAAAAATAGTATCTACTTTGCCTGTTGGTTATGAGGATGAAATGAGTTAACATTTGTAGAGCTCTTAGAACAGTGCCTGGAATATAGAAAGTACAATACTGTATAAGTAGGTGTTAAATAATTGGATGACAATCTATCTGCTTAAGACCTTTTTCTGGAGGAAAATGCTTACTCGGGGAAAGTAACCCTCCATAATCCAGCACCTGCTTACCTGTCTAGTCCAACTCAGTTTATCCCACATAAGGGCAGAGCTATAGGCACAGAAAACTATTGGCAGATCCCTGATCCTGTCCTGCCATTTCATTCCCCCATGCCCTTCTCTCTGGAATGCCCTTCTCTCTGGAATATGAAGTGAACTCCCACCAATCATTCAAGTATTAAAGATTGGGTATCTTCTTCCTTTTAAGTCAAGCCAAGTTACTCGCTTCCTTTATGGTGCTGTCATAGAAACTGGCAGATATCTCTATTATTCCATTTACCACACTGCCTTGCAATATTTCTGACAAGCCTACTTCCCCTATTAGGCATGCTTTTTGAGGCCAGTGACTGTGTCCTGTATCCTAATCTCTTTGATACATAGCATAATAACTAGCATGGAATACAGGATACAACAAATATTTCTATTTCATTGTCCTCTATGTGTTTTCTTTCCTCTGTCAATAATATTAGTAGTGATATCATGCTGCTTTAATATACATAGAACACTTTAAAACATATCCCTTTTTTGATTCATAGAATAAAAGACAGAAAAATAATTATTCTCACATGTGAGAGAACTGAGGTTTCAAAAATCAGGTGGTTTCCCTAGGATCATGCAGACATTATTCAAACCAGAACTTGCAGTTCCAAATCCTACAAATTATTTTTCCATGTTACAATTATATACCCTCCCTTAAAGATGATTATTTTGTATTAAACGCTGGGAAATTAATGATTCTGCTGTGTACACTTCTTCAGAAAACACCTCTGCTCTAATGTCTATGAGTCATACTTCCCCCATTAAAAAAAAAAAAACTAAAAAACTAAATCATCTTGTTTTAATCAACAAGAATAGTATTGCTCCTGGCCAAATGCATTCATTACTTACAAATATGCCTTATAAGCTCCCAGACAGGTGTCTTTTAAAAATATGTTGTGCTCCCAGTGGGGTTTGACCGAAATCCTTGGTTGCTCTTCAAGGGCACCAAGACCTTGTAGTCAGAAAAGGGAGCCTTGTCTGCGAAGTCATTTCGTATTTTACAGGCCTAGCCAGGAATAGTCACAAAAGAGAAGCACCTGGTCAGGCATGGTGATCATTCACGAGATCCAAACAAGGAAGATCTTTCTTTAAAAATAGTTTTTGGAGACACCTGAAGATTAGGCTGCGAGCCAGTGTCACTGGTAAATAATAGTCTGGTGTTTACATTTTCACCAGGGATTGTTTCTCCTGACACTACAAATACAATGAGGCAGCTAGACTCTCAGAGCCTGTAATTTTATGGGGAGAGCTATGTGTTTAAAACGTAAACAAAAGGACTAGGCTGTCTTTCTAAGGAGTTTAAGAAAAGCCGGAATTTAACATGCAAGCACATTTCCATTCTGCTGGACACTTTTATTCTGCAAGACAAGCTTTATACTAAAGCTCTAAAATGAGTTTTTTCTTACCTCAGAAGTCCTTCCAAATCCAGGTGTGTGGCAAATGCTAACTGCTACAGAGAAGACAAGCCTCTGGCTCCTGGGAAGGACGGGCTGTGTTGGCAAACACAGACCCTTTGGGGTTTGAAATCTTGACAGGGCCCAAACAAAGCTGCCTCTTGTGTTTCCTCTGTTATAGACCGTAGCATTTAACTTTTTGTAACATGAAAAGATGTCTACTTCCTTTTATCTTTATTTTGGGAGGATATCTACCCTATGAGAGACTATCTCTTTGACATAAGAATCTAATGTAATTACTGTAAGAAATCCATGAACATCCAGTCAAATCACCTGGTTACCTTTATTCCCTCCATTGAAGGCACAAAATAATGTAAACAGATTCCCTTTTTTCTGTGACATTCCCCAGGAAACTAAGCGTTGTTTTCTCTTTATAAGAACCATTGACTGAAACAACATTCTGATTCAATATTTGACTCATAACAGCTGTGAAAGCACAATTTTCTATTGATAGCTTAAATCCCATCTCACCTTGAGAATCTTAGTTATAGGCAGGCTAGAAAACACATATAACCATATACCCCAAACACGCAGTTTATAAACAACATTCCATCTTAAAGGGAAAACATTAATTTCTGATATCAACAGAATGTTTTGTGCTTTAAAAAGTAAATTTTGATTGTGATAAGAATTGGTGTTCGAATTTTGTGTTCAAAATGATTCAATGTTCCAAAGTCTACGATTTTAGTCAAATGAAATTTAGGCTTTCTTTGGGATTAGGAAAGGATGCCTCTTGCTTTTAGCTTTTCTAACAGGCAGTCTGGATGGCATATCAAGTCACTGTAATTTTCAGAGAAAATTACATAATTATTTAGGTTAAACAGAGCACAAGATGATCAGCATTGTTGTTATTATCCAAAACTAAAATTTATCCTTACTACATTACAGGCTAAAAATATGGTGCACCCTGTCACCATTTCCTTAATTCATAAAAATAAAATATGAATGGAAAAGGTTAATAACATTCTACACTTATAAACATTTAGCTATTTATTTCCTAAGTTGAGCTTCACAACAATTTTATGAAAGAAAAGGGAAAGCATCATTTCTCCCTTTTAACAAATGAAGAGCTGAATCTCAAACAGATTACAAGGCTTCTGCAAGGTCACGCAGCTGGTAAATGGCAATACCGAAAACAAATCTAGTCTATTAGCACCGAACTGCGTGGTGCTATCTCTTTTTTTTGTTGTTTTTTTGTTTTTGTTTTGTTTGTTTGCTTGAGACAGAGTCTTGCTCTGTTGCCCAGGTTGGGTTGCAGTGGCGTGATCTCGGATCACTGCAACCCCCGCCTCCTGGGTTCAAGCAATTCTCCTGCCTCAGCCTCCCAAGTAGCTGGGATTACAGGTGCCCACCACTACACCTGGCTAATTTTTTGTGTGTGTTTTTAGTAGAGACAGGCTTTCACCCTGTTAGGCTGGTCTCGAACTCCTGACCTCAGGTGATCCACCCACCTCGGCCTCCCAAAGTGCTGGGATTACAGGCGTGAGCCACCGCGCCAGGCCCGTGCTATCTCTCTTGAATAAGCTTTGCCCTTACCCAGATTAATCAACTTAGAACCTAAATTGCTATTGGTAGCTCATCTGCTGTGAATTAACTCTAGCTCTATCTATCTAAATTTGGTAAGCATGGGAGGAAAGTGCCCAAGAAGCAGCTTTGGCACACTTACAGAGATAATTCTTAAGGTGATAGTTCCATTCCGAGAAAGAACCACACTCTTCCCCAATATCCCATACTCTCTGTGCACTCATCTCTTTCCCACTCAATCCTACTCTCTGCTCTAAATAAACGTTTCCACCAGAAAACAATGTGGGCTCTGTAGAGATAGCTAATATTGAAGGAAGATGCAATGCGTGGGTTGCAGAGCTGCTCTTAGAGGGTGGCTCAAGGGTCATAGAGGAAGTATCCTGCAAGTTATCAAGGCTGTTGGTTAGTCAAGTTGTCACAATCCTCTTCGTTATTGTTTTTACCATAAATGTATCCTTCTATCATGGAAGAATATGTAAATTGTTCTGTATACTACATTCACTGACAGATACACAGAGACTTAACAAATGTTTCTAGAGTCTTTTTGCATCCAGTAAATACTTATGGGGCATCTATTATATGCCAGGCAGCAGTCTCGATTCTGAGGATACATCAGTCTTGTATAGGAGACAGACACACAAAAAATAATCACACTGCCTTTTGGTGAGTGGTATAACTAAGGGCTTTAGATGTGATTGTTTCCACCTGGGTGAGTGGGACAGCTTTGCAGAAATTATGTCATGTGATCTGAATCTTACAGGTTAAGCAGTAGTTCAGTAACAAGGAGTGGAAAGGGTAGTATTTTATTCCTCCTGCAGTTCACAAACATATAAATGCAAATGAATACATTAATTCCCACGGGAAGTCTCTACAAACCTGACACTGAAAGATTTTAATAGAAAGCCTCTAGAACAATGTATAGAGTGGCTTAGTAAACAAGAACTACTGATCACCTTATGCATTTCACCATTAATAACAGCTTCTGGTAAGTAATGAATACTTACATTCTCAAACTACTTAGAGCAAAAAAGTTCTTAGCCATCACCTAGTTCAATACCAACCTTTCTGATAAGACACAGAAAGATTAAATGTCTTATTTAAAAATCACAGTTAATCACTGAAATTAAAAATAATGTAAATAAAAGTTTCTGACATCCCATTGTTTGTTTCTTCAATACTGCATGCTCTGTTGATGTAAGTCAATAGTTTATGGTTAGTGATGTCCTCTGTAAGACATAAGCATGGTACTCTGAGATCAGAGGTTTAGGTTAATAAAACACAAGGGGATTGTTATTTATTTTCTGCTTAATATAAAAAGGAATAAAGAACCTGAGGCAGGGAAAGAAATTCCAAAGGTGAGGGACAAGTATGGAGGTAAGTACGAAAGACCAAAAGCCCGGAGAGCTGGATTTGATTGTGATTCATTCTTGTTAAGTGGTCTTGAATTAGCCATTTGCCCCCATTGGCTTCTATTTCTTCATTTGTAAAATGAAGTCAATAATACCTGGTTGTTCATTTGTAAGTCTCTCAGTTTACATGTGAATATGTGTTGGATTTCAAAAACTATTAATATAGATTAAACATCTTCTGGGAACCTTTTTCATATATGCCCTCCATTATAACTGAAGCCAGATTCACACAATTGGTATTAGCCCCAGTTTAGAATGAGGAGACTGTGTTGCAGAGGATTTATTTGATTTTCCAACAGTCACTTAGCTAGCGGGTTACAAGGCTGCAGTTTGAACACAGCTCACCAAGCCCATTGCTTTTAAAAAATCAGTAATATCATTACTTATTCACTTTATCATAGTATTTAAATTTCAAGCATGACCAAATAAACACATGTTTATGCTTACAAGCACAAATGCTACTGAAACAAAAGTTTCAGAAAACATTATTCTTACTGCACTTCAATATATTATACTTTGGAAATCCTAGTCACAACCCCCTAAACTGATTTGTAACCAATTAACTCACAAGTCACAGTTAACAAATACTGTCTTAGGTTACATGACACACATGCTTTTTTCATTAAAAACCCCTTTAAATCAAATGATCCTTAAAGTCCATTCCAGTTCTAAAACTGGACATTTAATACAATAAGGAAACATGAAGATGCTTTAGAAAATTTAAAGTGCTATGAAAATGTGAAGTGACCATAACACACCCATTTATCACATATGAGCATCTGTATGGAGCCAAAGCACTGCAAACTCCACTCATCACTATCTCCATGCCGGACTGAAAGGGCAGGCATTTTGAATCTTTAATAGCTCAAGAAAGACTGAGTCATAAATAGTTGTAATTTGTCCTGACATTTAGAAAGTTGATATCCTAGTGAAGAAGTCATTAGATTGGAGAACTCTGAGAATAAGAGATGTTTAAGCAATTTGACTTCCTTTCATCTGCAATATATAGTCTCCACGGAGAACTGGCCAACTTTAATGTCAACCAGAATGTTTATATTCTCTCAGAGGTCATCTTGACAATGAAATGTCTTTTACTGACAACAAGTTACAGATGAGAATTTCTTTTTAAAAAGAGCTATATCATAATATGACAGCTTCTTTTTATTATAAATGGAATATTCTAATAAGCATAAATAGCCCATGAAGCAACTTCGAAGGCCTTTTTACCCATATTAGAACCAGTTTTTACAGTAGCTGAGAAGTTTGCAGAGTAAAAATAATGAAGACATTGATTCAATTCTCCCATTCACATTTAGAGTAAACATTCTAGAGCAACGTTCTTTCCTGTCATAGAAAAAAGAGGCCTCCATGTCTGTGCCCCACCTACGTAGCATGGTTTTCTTGTCTCCAATGAGCCTTTCTCCTCCTACCACAGGACTAGCTCAGATGCTCTCCCCACTGCCTAGAAAACACCCAGCATATCCTACTCTAATTCCTGCTCATCCTTGAAAACTCATCTCAAATATTTCTTCCTCTAGCTTCTTCTCTTGGCCACTCCCATAGTTAAACTTTCATGGCACATGCACATTTTGTTGTTGTGGCTAATAGAAGTGTGATTTATTATTTATTTGTCCAATTATTTTATTAAAATGACTCCCGTACTAGATTCAAACTCTAAGAGGACAAGAACTGTAACTTTTTTTTTATCACCGTTCTACCCTCAGGGCCTAATAGAGTGCCTGTAACATGCCATATACTAAGTTAATGTTTTTTGAGAAAATAAATGGTTCTCTTATGGAGACGACTCCATCTACTCTCAGTTGCTATGCTTTGTATTCTCTTCCAAACACTACACTTTTATTCTTTGAAGACCTTCTACACCAAGGAGCTAATGTTTTATGAGAATACAATAATCAAGTTAGCAATTATAAATATAATTTTGCTTTTTATTTATTATTATTTTTGAGACAGAGTTTCACTCTTGTTGCCCACACTGGAGTGCAGTTTGGTAATCTCAGCTGTCTCTGCCTCCCAGTTCAAGTGGTTCTCCTGCCTCAGCCTGCTGAGTAGCTGAGATTACAGGCATGCACCCCACCCCCCCAATTTTTGTATTTTTAGTAGAGACAGGGTTTCATGATGTTGGTCAG
>NW_012098987.1:2585400-2605988 GCF_000951045.1 Mandrillus leucophaeus | reverse complement strand
GTGCTGGCCTGGAATATAGATGAACTTAGTTGCATTCTGTTTAGAAATCAACACCTAAGCAGCTCCAAGAATTTGTCCTCTAAGAATTCCTCCCTGATTCCAATTAGGAAGTTAATTCATTACTCAACCAGGTGAGCTCTACCCTAAGCGTGCTGATTCACTGAGGCACACATGGTCACCTAGGACAAGTAAGTTCTTCTGTTAAGTTCTTCTGTTATTCATGCCAATGGCTGATGTTCGTTTTTGATGTGCCAGACACATCACTGAGCGTACCAACGTTTCGTCCTCACAGCAACTCTACAGATTAGGCATTATTATTAACCCCCACTTTTTAATGAAAGTAATTGAGACACCATCATTATTTTGTAACCTACCCAAGCTCACATAGCTAGTAAGTGGTCTAAGTTAGAAACAAAACCTAGAACCCGCACATTTAACCATTACTATGTAGTACTATGAAAATGTGAGTCTGCAAAACTTTAGAAAAAAAATTGGCGAGTTAGGACATAATTGGTTGAATCCTACATTGTTGAATTCACATGAAACATAGAGCTTCCTACACTTCATATATCATCAGAAACAAACTAAAATGGGAGAAGAAATCCCACATTGACTTCTGCCTGCTGCAGAGCCATGAAAGCATATATGCTGTGACTGTCAAAAAATTGCTCTTGTCTCATCACTTTCAAAAGTACTTTGAAGCTCTGAGCAATGGCCCAAACACATTCACAAGCCTACGACTTAGAGTACCAGATAAATTCCACGGTGTGGGGGAGAGAGGCTCTCTGGTGACAGGCACTTTCAGGAAGAAGCATCTATCTTCAGAATCCTCACCTGACCATTTGTCTTTGCCTCAGAAAACAGTCCATTTCTGAGTCCCTGTGGAACCCGGCAGTCACCAGACAATGGGAGTGGAGTCTCCACTATCCCTAGACAATGCGTAATATCAGCTACGAGGATGGGGACAGTCCCTGTGCTCAGCACTGCCTTGCTGTCACAGCCAGGGACAGACTTTAAAATGACTCAATAGTGAGACATAAAAATATCCAAGTCATGGACTGAGGGAGTGGGAGACTTTATAAACTATGAAAGGTTGAAGGTTAAATTACTACTATTTTCACCTTTGTCCCAACCAAAAAGACCGTTAACAAGCTGTTAGTAAAAACACGACTTGTGATAAGAAAGTGAGAAAAAAAAATATCTGAGTAGGGAAATCAACAGTTTGTTGACAACAGGAAGAAAACTGGGCTTGAGGCCAAATACCTGCTCATCTCCCTGGAGCTGCAGCTTAGCCTGTGAGAGCAGCACACTCGGGGGCTGAAGACGCCACTGATGTGCGTCCCTGTTGCTTCTGCGATGGAGTGGTTTTCAAAAGCGAAAACAAAACGCGGGGGAAGAAAGGGTTGAAAGTGAACAGCCAATCATTCTTATGAAAACAAAATTTTAAAAGCATCCACATTTCAAGCAAATAAAATGCTGGCAGGAGATTCTTGGGCAGAGAATTTATTGCATAAGCATTCTCAATCAACTTCTTTTGTTCCAACTGCTACCACCGTGCCCAGCCCAAAGAATGTCTTACTTTCCTTAAAACATGCTAAACTAAACATTATTAAGCAAAAACCTTTTCAGTCTTTATCTTAGCTAAGACAGGTGACTGTGCTTTAAGTTACTAAAAATTTAGGAAGGGCAAAAAAAAAAAAAATAAAAAGTGCCATTTCTCAAAATCAATGAAAGTGACAAAGAATTTTCCATAGCCTCAGATCCTGTTGTCCTAAGCCTAAAATACTGGTTTTACTATGAACATTCCTTGCCCATCCACTATGTTACTTTCTAGGGAAAGAATGACAGAATAACTAAAATGTCTGTGTGTGGTGAGGAGCGGAGTGGGGAAACAGGGGAGGAGATAGAAAAGAGGCCCTTTGAGTCACATTTTTGTCCAAGGTCTGAATTACCACTGAGTTATGCCACTTACTCTAAATCCAAAATTTTCCCCATGAGAGTTTTGAAGCGCTCATTTCCCTGGATCTCCACCAGTATCAAGCCTGTGTTCAGGCAAAAGACCATCAACAATCACTTGTTACCTAAGAACCAGGTACTCACTTTTAGGAGTTCCTTCTGGAGCCAGCAAGAGAACTCAACTTTCTTTTTTCCTTTTCTTTTTTCCGGGAGCGTAGTTCTTCCTCACTTTGTTCGGGTTTCCAGTCTTAAAAGCTGAGCCAGCTAGAAGGAAGGTGTTTGATACTATGAGACTAGCTACTCCTGATGCAGGTTTCAGCTGCACCCAACTGTTAAACAATGCTGGGAGGTTTATTAATCAGGTGAAATCACTTCTTCCATTCTGGACGTGAGCCCACAAAAGTTACTCCCTGCTGTTATAACCCATAGTGATTGTGTGAGGAAGAGAAAGAACAAGATTATTTCACAAAATTCTCACATTATGTCTATTTAAATGTTAAACAAATTCACCAGGATTGGACTATCATAAAAATAAATGAATAAATAAAGAAGGAATTAATGTGCCATTGCTGATGCTGTGCTTAATTTCAAATCATAGTCTGGTCATCTGATTCTTTTATGCCAATATTTAACTATATTCAAAGAACCTATAACATTGTTTCCCCAAGTATAATCTGTAAACCACCTGCCTCAAAAACCCAAGATGCTTGCTAAAACTATAGACTCTGACAGCATCCCAGCTTCAGTGCATCAGAAACTCTAGTGGTGGGATCCGATCCAGGAATACATCATTTCTTTATAAGCTTCCTGATGTTTATTAAGCATGCTGATGTTTGACGGTTCTCAAAACTTTTGAAAGTGCATGAGAATCACTTTGAAACGTTTAAAATGCACATTCTCAGGGACTGGGATTCAGTAGTTCTGAGTTAAGCCCAGCAGTCTGCATTTTTAGAAAGAACTTTGGTAGTTCTGAAATAGGAAGGAGCACACTTTTAACCACACTGCATAGGGTTTCTAGGTACTCGACAATGCAGGCAGCTCTGCTTCCCAACTCTTCACTACCGATAGGTCTGTTTTCTTTCATCTTACAAGTCCTAGCCTTTCCCATTCTTTCTCTGGTTTATTTGTCAGGGCTACTTCCGCTCATCCTTTTCATTCCAGGCCAGCCTACTCTATTGATTCAAATGCACAAGGAAGCTTCATTAAGAGTAAAGATATTTCAGGGAATATGCAGCTACAGTAGAGATAAATCACAAATAGAATTCTCATTGTTCAGGATGTCCTTCTCAAATGGATCATGTTGGACTACTTTCTATTGACCTGAAAATCTTTCCACTAGACCCTAAGACTTGGATTATAGTCACAGGGCTCAGTCCTCATAGTCTGCCTTTCGAGTTTAGGTATAGCTAATACGTCAATTTGTACTACAGGCAATTGTGGGATCCAAGCTCTTCTATTACCATTCTTTGAACTCTGTCTAGTCTCCCATCCCACCATAGTAATTTATGTTCAATTTACCATTTTTAACATTTGTAAGCCCTTATTTCACAGTTTTATTTCAAAAATACAGGAAATTTAACACTATAACAGAAACTTAGGGGGAAAAGAAAATTGAGGAAAAATTACAAAAGAATCTTAAGTAATGCATTTATTTTCTTCATTTTCCAGATAAGGAACCTAAAGATAAAGAGCAATGAATATCATCCCATAAGTACTTTTCCATGCATCTATATGTACCTTAATTCCTATGCATAGAATTCAACCATGGTTTTGTACGTGATGTTTTCCCTAATAGTCATCAATGCATCTCTCCACTTATTGATTCGTTTGACAAATATTTATTTTTGCACTACAATGCAACAACTTTGGTTTATACACTTTTAAAATGTTGGCTGATATACTAAGCAAAATATGATACAACATTGTTTAATTCATTTTTTCTTTCTAGTAAGGTTGAACTCGCTTTTAAAATATTTACTAATTACATTCTATCACTTTGGAGGTATCCCTTAAATATTTGGCCCATTTGTCATTTGTGTTGAATCCTTTGTGACTTTGTATTTATCTGAACACATTACATGTTACAAACATCTATCCTTCATTGGTCATAAGTGCTATAATACTAATTAATTAACTAAGCTACTACAATTTGAGGTAAGGTTCAGAATTGTCTTCCTCACAGGTTCTCTTTAGGCCTCTGTAATACCTGAGACACTGTCTTTTCTACAGCCTGTTTGTTGTATTGCCCTTTTATTTGTTATTTTTTAAGTTTTCACTTAAAAGATTCTCTTTTTAATCTATTCCAAAGTGTTGGAAGCTGAACTATACAACTTCCTGCCACCCACTTTTCCAGTGCAGTTTTCTGAGGACATAGGTTTTCAACAGAAAAACAAAAAGTGGACCTTCTACTGAAACCAGGTAGGATCAGAGTCAGCTCCACGGGCCCCTGTGGCAGTTTTTCAAAGCAGGCCTTATGGAGTGAGTGTGTGAAGTCAGGGGAACTGAACCCTCCCTCCTGTGAGGAAAGGGCTGAGTAAACTCATGTTCTCTTTAGTGAAATAATCCAAATTCGGATGGGAACGCCTCCATGATGACATTCCCCAGCACTCTTCTTATACTTTAGGTATTGAAGGCAGCTCCCTCTTTTATGGTTGGTTTCAGCAGGCAAAGAAACAAAGGAATACAGTACATACATATTTTATATGTATATGTACACACATATATTTAGGGGGAGGGAAAGGAGAGGAGGGTCATATGAACCTAAAACAGTTATCACATATCTCATTACCCCCAAATGAGCCTGTGTCAGGTTCACGACTATGCCAGAGGTCATGTTGAGGTCTGGAGGGAGTGGGTGGGTGAGCAGAAAGAACCCTCGGGGGGCCGTAGGCAGGTGAAAGATGATTTTATTCAGCAGCAGCTCTCATCAACAGCTTTCTCACACTAGCTCTCTACACTGTTCACCTGTAACTCAGCTGTCTGCTCTGGCTCTGTGGCTCCTGCTGCCCCCACACCTGCAGCTGCATGGCCTGCTCTCCCTTGGCTTCAGGGTCAGCAGCTTAACTCTTTCTCTGGGCATGAGTGAGCCGAGCTGTATCCTGGCTCCCCAGGGTCCATCTGCAAAGATGGACAGCTCTGACTCTGTCTTTCTCTGGGCACCAGCATGCCCGCCATGTCAAGCCATGTTGAGCTGAGCCGAGCCCCCAGAGCCGTGTCTCTTGTGCACAATGTCAACAGGGCGGTTACATCTTTTACAGCCAGCCATAGTGGCTCAGAGCCAAGTATGAACTTACACAAACAGGTTATATAACAAGTGAAGGTGCGCACTCACACACCAAACTGGCTTGGATATCCGCCTCTGCCTATTCGTTGACCAAAGCACATCCATGTACCTTACACTCCACACCCTAGGCTGAGGGAGACATGGACACACAGGACACACAGGCCTGGCATATAAACTTTGGGCACACAGGCCTGACACATACACATAGGCTTCTGGGCACATAAGCCTTATACATAGGCTCTGGGCACACAGGCCCATCACATAAATAAGTTTCAATAAACTGCTCAGCTATTGGCACAGATTACCTTAGGTGCTACCTCCTTAGTGATTACTATTCACATTGTCCTGAGTTCAGCTCTTTAGCTACTGTGCCTACACCTGGTTTTAACCCATGTGGTGTTAGTACTAGGCTGGACTGTGGCAGCAAACCAGGCAGCAGTATCTCCCTGCCTACACATATCTGTGTACCATGCCCTATTAGGAATGGGAGAATGCCCTTCCTAACGATGAAGGCTTAGGGTATAGGGGTGCCTCAGGCCCCATGGCCTTATTTTGCATTAGGAGTACAGGTCCCAAGACTTCCTGTAACTCTGCTGCTAAGGGACTTGTAATCAGTGTACCTCACTGCTGTAAGTAGGCTCCCCACTTTGCTAAAGTGGAAGTCTGTGCTGTCCCAGTCCACGGAGTCATTACTCACGAGTGTACCCACGCTGCTGTTGGGAAAGTCGTCTGCACAATGTCTATAGCCCTTCCTGCCACGCTCTTATGAGCCTGAAGGGCAGTATATACAGTTACTAACTGCTTTCCCAGTCCAGGGGGTGGTTAACCATGAACACACCATCACAGACTGGCCCCCATAACTATCAGTGAATGCAGTTCTGCCCTGAAACTTATCCAGGTTCCCATAAACTAGACTGCAGTCTGCACCAGTATCTACCAGGGCTAGGACCGGCTGTACATTAGTGGGGGACCAGAGGATTGCCAGCTCTACATGTAGCCTCCGGTTGTCCAGTTCTCCCCAGAGTTGGGCACCGCCGTCAGTTCCCTAATCAAACAGGAAAGGCGTAGTGTCTTCGCCTGTCTGCAAATAGTCCTTGAGCTGCAGTTTCCAGGTGGGGCTGGGTTGAACAACATTGTCTTGCCCCTCCTTGGGCATTCTTCAGAATTGCAGCTCTGGGGACAATTGCCTCCACAGAGCCAACAGCATTCCATTGAGTTGCCTGTCAATTTTCTCCCTAGCAAACCCAGCTGCAAGTAAATCCATCTACATTTGCATGTGGGTCACTCTCTGGGGCCCCTTTTAATCTCGTGGGATGGTTACTTGTGAAGAGGGCACCTTGCCCTTCTTTATGGCGTGGACTCCCAAGTCCCGCCTTCTGCCTCCCCAAGGGCTGCCATAGCAGTAGTCACTTCATGTATGCGGCGCCCCACATAAGGGGTGAGAACAGCAGCTAGAGAGCCAAAGCATCCGGGGCCGCTGAACTCAGCACAAGATCCCTCGTGGGGGAGGTAAAGCATCCATCGTCTGGCCCCAGGGATTCCTGTCAAACACTTCTGCATAGCCATCTCCTGGAGCACCTGCACCAAATCAGTGTATGATTGCCATTTACTCACAGTTTCTGGTGTCTCTCTGGCATCGTTCCAAACAGTCCGTATGGCTGCCATCAGCCACTTGATTTGCGTGTAGTCACCTTGTGCCTTGTGTCAACCGTTGGCACAGCTGCAACCGCCGATGAAGGGAGGGGTGAGTTGTGATAGAAACCAGCTTCTCCATCTCAGAGGTGGAGCAAGAAATGCTACCAGCTCCTTCGGACGCTGCTGGACTGTTTACCTACTTCCCTCAACTCAGTGGGAGTATAAGCACTATAAGAGGTGTGTTCCACCACTGTGGGGGGTGCTCCTGGGATATCCCCTGGGATCCCACTGGCTGCTCATCTTCTACCATCTGACGGATCACAGGGTGATCCTGCAGTGGAGGAGCCTCCTCGGCATCAGACCGAATGGGAGTGTCCCGCCAGGAGGACGGGCTCAAGGTCAGGCTGACAGCTGTCGCTAACTGCTGTTCCAGGCTGTTTATCTGGGCCTCTAAGTGCCCTGCTTGTGCCTGGAGGTCCCCCACCCCCAGGTCCTGCTCCAAGCTGTGCAGTTGGGCCCCCAGGGGCTCAGCTTGCACCGAGAGGTCCCTTACCTGTGGAACTGAGCGTGTACTTCCCGCAGTGCAGTCAGAGACGCCCATCCCACACTGCCAGCAAAGGCGCATTCCTTCTTGGTGCTGTGTATTCCCACACTTGCAGGAGACCTCTCCACTGCCTTCCGCGTTTCCCTTTGGGCTCATCCAAGCAGCACCGCTGCCACTGGGTACAGCCCGTGCTGCGGCCACATAGCTGACCCGGGAGCCCCCAGGGGACGAAGACCTACTCACCTCATCCTGCCAACGTTGCAATTGTCAGGTTCATGACTATGCCAAAGGTCATGTTGAGGTCTGGAGGGAGTGGGTGGGTGAGCAGAAAGAACACTCAGGGGGCCGTAGGCAGGTGAAAGATGATTTTATTCAGCAGCAGCTCTCATCAACAGCTGTCTCACACCAGCTCTCTACACTATTCACCTGTATCTCAGCTGTCTGCTCTGGCTCTGAGGCTCCTGCTGCCCCCACACCTGCAGCTGCATGGCGGGCTCTCCCTTGGCTTCAGGGTCAGCAGCAAAACTCTTTCTCTCTCCGGGCACCATCCAGCCGAGCTGTTTCCTGGCTCCCCTCTGTCTGTCTGTAAAGACGGACAGCTCTGACTCTCTCTTTCTCTGGGCGCCAGCACGCCCACCATGTCAAGCCATGTTGAGTTGAGTCAAGCCCCAAGAGACATGTCCCTTGTGCATAGTGTCAACAGGGCAGTTATACCTTTTACAGCAATAGTGGCTCAGAGCCAAGTGTGAACTTACACAAACAGGTTATATAACAAGTGGAGGTGTGCACTTGCATGCCAAACTCATTGAGTCATGCAGACCTGGGTATCCGCCTCGGCCTATTCCTTGACCAAAGCACATCCATGTACCTCACAGCCTGACATTAACAAAAAGATAATAAAAACCTCCTGGGGGTTAAGTGACAACATGGATGTGGCACGAAGGGAAACGGCACACATTTAAGTGTTACATATGTTTGGCAGACTTCAGGCCAGTCCCTGGCTCCC
The DNA here is from genome assembly GCF_000951045.1 of Mandrillus leucophaeus. Taxonomy (NCBI): domain Eukaryota; kingdom Metazoa; phylum Chordata; class Mammalia; order Primates; family Cercopithecidae; genus Mandrillus; species Mandrillus leucophaeus. Next base: position 2,597,564 of record NW_012098987.1, on the reverse strand, counting down.
GCACTTGCCAGACAAGTAGCTAAGGATACTCAAAGAAAAAATGAAGTTTTTAATTCAAGCAGAGCTCCATACCACAGTTTTCCTTTACGTTCGGTGGCCCGCAGGCACAGTTTCCCTACCACCAGGAACAAACACTTTGGCTCCAAGGCAAATGAAAAAAAAAGTATTTCCACTTACAACATGAAAATACAGACACTTCATCAAAGAAAGAAAACTATCAAGAAGCCTGCTTCCAGCAAAACTGAGGTAACACTGCTTTCTCTGCATTCAGTGCTCAAGTGGTTCTCTGTACAATGTGTTCTTACAAAATATGTCCACTTGACTGACACGTGCAAAATACTGATGGATAAACTCAACATGAAATGCAACAGTTCAAAGAAAGAATTAAAAAGAAGTGAGGGAAATAAAGGTTTTGGATAAATTAGCTTAAAAGGGGGTTGTCATCAGACTTAGAATGCTCTTGGCTGACCCTGGCTCTCCAAGAGCTCTAAATCGTCTGGGAATTAATGCAATATGGTTAACAGTCAATGTTGCCATTAAAATATTTTAAAATAATCATGACAACCTAAATTCAACCATGTAAACAGCGCTACACACAGCACAGACCTGCCCTGAGAAACAATATGCAAAACTGAGATCTGACACTATATCATCCGGTGATGTTAATTCAACCTAACAGTCCCATCCCCCTTCCCTGTTCTGCACCCTGCCACACACACACACACACACACACACACACACACACACACACAGAGACACAAATCTAATTTGTGCAATAAATAATGGGCTCATTCTATGGAAGATTTCAAACAAAAATACACAAAATGTATGTAGCCAGGTTCAAATAGTTTTGGAGACTCCCCCCCAAAAAAAGAAACAAAAATAACAAAAAAATGAAAAAAGTGCCTAAAATATAATAAAGCATATTAGAGCCCTTTCAGATACAAGGCAGAGAAAGATGTAAAATAGAAAATGTCCACATCTTCAGTAATTTCCAGAAAGGTCTAATGCCTTGGTTGGCTGCAGGGCAGTAGCAAATCTTTGCTGCTGCTCCTGGGACAGAGCCACTAAGTCTGCTTCTTGGGACACAAGCGCTCAGGCCCTGGGCTGAGTGTGCCTGTCCCTTCCCCTTCTCTTTTCCTTTGCTCCATTTCCCACTCCATAAACATATCGAAGAGGCTTGGCCAGGCCTCATCTTTGCTATAGTTGCTGAGGTCAGGACCTCACCTGAGTGAAGTTAAAGAACATATTCCAAGTGTCCTGGGTGATGTCCTTGATCCCTGAGGGGTTCTCTCTTAGGAAGTTCAGCCATTGGTCCAATACCGGAGGGCTGTTCTGGGTAAAGACTAGTTTGCACAGTGCGATGGCTATTTCCCAGTGCAGTGACCGCCGCGCTTCTTCAGCATCCAGGCCAAACTGAAATGTAAACTGGTAGAGATCCTTGAATTTATCCGCTTGTTTAGCTTCTGTGAAGAGGCTACGGAACTGTACACAGATTCCGTCAATACGGTCTGCACTTACTGCTTTGCCGCCAACAAAAAACTCCTTTCTGTTGAATCTGCACGTGGTTGCAGCCTCGAACTTCCAAGCCAAGAGCAGCATTCAAAATTCTGTGGGGTCGACACAAAGGTCATCGCAAAAACACTCCATCCCTTCCTCCAAAATTGCAACCTTCTGCTCATCTTTGTAGCACCTGAACAGTTCTTTCAACTGTCAATGCCGAGGAAGACTCCTCGGCATTGAACGTGGACTCTCCCGAGCATTAGCTGCTGGCAGGCCTCAGCAGCAGCCTCCACCTTCTTGGTCCCATTGATGAGGATGTTCCCACCTGGCTTGCCGTAGGGTGGCACCTGCGCCTCCCGGTGGCCTGCACCCCACCTGCTGTGCGATTTGCTCCTGCGGTCAGGGGCTCCATTCGTGTTGCCCAGGGTCGATGAGGGATTCTTGCACTTGGTGACACATTGACCCATTGTGCTGGTGGCCCCGCCTCTAGAGTGGCCCCCTCCGCATTGGATGCCCTGGCTACAGCTGGCCCACATACCTCAAAATGCCATCAGCTGGAGGAGCCAGCCAACCCACCACTCCAAAAGCAAGTGGCATCAACTGGCTTTTTAACAGAAGAATTTGTCCAAAAGCAGCTGCTCCCAATGTTCCTCCAGTCAAATGCTTCCTAGAGACGATGGAGATCCAGGGGGTCCAAACCACCTACCCTCCCCGCTCACGTTTCCAGGCTCCTTACCCACGCTGCCACCTCTTCTTCCACCACTGTCACCACCTCTTCATTGTTGGCCAACCGGAAGCTCCCCCACCCCCCAAGGCCTGTATTCCCTCTTAAAACCCACAAGGCATAAGTGATAGTTAAAGGATGTCTACTTGTATTATAGCTACTCATCCATGCATTACATTCTTTGCTTGAGTGTGAGCTCCTTGGGGTAGAAACTATTATATTGATCATTCACCCTGCCCAACCCTAATCCTAAACTTGGAAAACTGCAGGTTATTGTCATGTGCAGGGAGCAGTGCAGCAGTACAGTCTAAGCTCAGGGACAGACACAGTTCAGGGAATGGTAACAGAAGAGCTAGACTCCCAGGACAGGGGCCTCCAGCACATACCTAATATTGACTCTTACATATACTAAGTACGGTCTCAAAAGTAGTTTACAGAACTGAATTGAAAGTCAGGATCCATTGGCTTCATTAAATATTTTCAATGCTTTAATTTCTAAGTCTGTTAAACTATAGCAATCTATTAGAAGAATGGTATGCCTCTGAATTCACAATTATATGTAAACTTAAATGGTGGTTTGCTAAAGATAGCTCAGACAAGTTCCCATAGAGGAGAAATTTGGCTATTTTGTGAGATGCAGTTAGATGGGGCTTCCAAATAGAAGCTAGATCCCTGGTGAGTTTGTTTAGCCTAGGAGAAAAGTAAGGTATTAAAAATAATAGAAAATGATTGTCTCCCCAATGTATTTGATAATGCAAGATCTCCATAGAATTTTTAGCTTATAAAATATCTTGCCTAATTAGGTAGAGCATTTATACAAAAAGAGCCCCTGGAGCTCTAATTGATGTACAGGGCTGACCTGGGACCCAAGGCTTAGGCACAGAACAGAACAACCCTCAACAAAAGTAGCCTAGACTCTTGGCAGTATATAGGGAAGGTCCCTTGGACCCACCACTCTCCAAGCTAGGAGCGCAGCAGGGCAGAGGCTCAGCTGTGGGACTAGAGCGGCAGGTGAAGGAATCTGGTTCCTTCTTACTGGCTGGTAATTAAGTAGAGAGCTGGCAACTGCAGCGGCATCTCATTACACTCAGACTCAAACCATAGCAAGACTCCAGAGGGCTCTAAATATCTGCTCCAGGTTTTTATCGGTAACTGAGTCAGAAATAGAAGCTCTTCCAGGCAAAACTTTTAACACAGGATCCCTGAACCCTTTGCAATTTAATCGTGTGAATGGCTCATCATAGTTATATCCATGATTTTTTTCCTCTTCCTTTTAATATTTTAGTTTTCCCCAGATGCAGTTTTTCCAGGACTTCTTGAACTTATCTCCAGGGTGTCATGCAAAGTCACAGGATTGAGAACCAGAATGCTCTAGTCCTTGCTCTGTTACTGTCTCATTTTCTTTTTTTGTTTGTTTTGTTTTGTTTTGCTTTGCTTTGTTTTTTGAGACACAGTCTCACTCTATTGGCTAGCTGGAGTGCAGTGGCACAATCTTGGCTCACTGCAACCTCCACCTCCCAGTTTCAAGAAATTCTCCTGCCTCAGCCTCCCGAGTAGCTGGGACTATAGGCATGCACCACCACACCTGGCTAATATTTTTAGTAGAAACGGGGTTTCACCATGTTGGCCAGGATAGTTTCGCTCTCCTGACCTTGTGATCCACCCACCTTGGCCTCCCAAAGCGCTGGGATTACACGCGTGAGCCACTGCCTCATTTTTCACATTACCTCCTTGAGCCTGTCTCCTTATCCATAAAATGGGAAGTAGGATTATATCAGCAGGAGAATCATGTCTTGGTGCTTCAGGGGTTCCACTACATTTTCATTCATATTTCATTGTTAGATATATCATTTAATATGTGCTGATATGGAATAAAATCTCCATGATAAAGTGGTTAAAAAAAGCACAGTGCAGAAAAGTGCTCTGATATTGAATTTTAAAAAGTGATATGCATAAATAACATATATATGTTGGGCATTTCTGCAAGAATAAGGAGAAAACTAGTGATAGCAATTTTGTCTGAAGAGTAGGACTTTGGCATTCAGGAAGTGGGTCTTGGTCTGCCTTGGGAGGGAAACTTAGTTTACCTTGAATAAACTTTTATCACTCAGATTTTTATTATGCATGTAAGTTTTTGATAAAACAATATCATTTATATCAATATATAGTGCATATATATAAACCACATATATAAATATGTATATAGATATGTTGAACCAATGATTAATGCTTATGTTAACAATAAAATCATCTGTAATATTCTTATAATTTTGTGAATATGACCTAAATTAGCATGCGTCATTTGTGCCATAACACTCAACTAACCCTAAAAACAATTATTTTAAAACAGCAATATTTGAAAAAATGTATAAAACCAAATATTTAGATATAATTTTTTTTTTGGAGAAAGGTTCTCATTCTGTCACCCAGATTGGAGTGCAGTGGTGCAATCTTGGCTCACTGCAGCTTCAACTTCCCGATCTCAGATGATCCTCCTTCTGCAGTCTCCCAGGCTACTGGGACTACAGATGCACACCACCGTGCCCGGGTTTGTATGTTTTCCACATTGCCCAGGCTGGTCTAGAACTTCTGGGCTTAAGTAATCTGTCCACCTCAGCCTCTTAAAGTGCTAGGAATACAGGCATGCGTACTGCATTTTTAACATAATGTATACTCCCAAAAGGGTCATGTGCTGCTAGCCTGACCATTTTTGTGTGGGTAAGCCATGGAATAATGTATCTACTATTAAGTCTAAGAGTGTATTTGAACTTCTATATATGCCATTACTTAGAACATTTACAATATTCCTTAATTCTTTCTTTTAAAACGCAAGTCTCTGTAAGGTTGCTAGGACAAAAATAGGACAAACAAGAACAGTAGGCAAAAAAAAAAAGAGCACCCCATTAAATGATAAGGACATGTGCATGTTCCTGATATGCTGTGGACAATGAGTGGGCACCTAACACTGAACAGGGACTATATTTCTAAGCCTCCATTCTCCTCTTATGTTGACATTTATAAGAAATGCTAACAAGTGGTAGAATATTCAACAGCTAAAAGATAAGTTTCCCACTGCCCCTCTTTCTAACTACTCAGTAATTGCAGTAAATCCTAAAACTTCAAGATACATGTATTTAAAATATTATCTATGAAAATTAGTAATTTCTAAAATCTAACTAGAATAAAACCAGAAACAAATTAAATATCAAGGGTGATGTAGTCTCAAAAATGGCTCTGCTTATTATTTTGCTTTTATTTATTTTACTCATTTATTCAACAAATATTTAATTAGCATCATATATGTTAAGCATTGTGCTTGGAACTACAGATATAGTGGCAAAGAAGATAGATACAGACCTTGCTCTCTGCTAAAGGAGAAATACCTGAATAATTCTTTAGATAATAATAAATGACTTTTATTTATAAAGTTCATAACATGAGTTAAGTTGTATGCCAGGCACTTTCCTATGCATCATCTCAGTCAATAATTATAGAAACTTTTTAATAACAGCATTATTATCTCCACATTGCATATGAGGAAACTGACTCTGAAAGAGAGGTTAAGTGACTTGATCAAGGTCCTTAACAAGAAAAAGTAAGAGGAATACTCAATTCCTGGGGCAAATTTGAAGTAGAGCTCTTCCCATCTGGCTTTCTCCCCTATTTCATACATCATCTATTCTATTAGTCTGCTCAGTGCTGATCTTCTATTACAAATATTTACTTGTATTAAAAATATTTATTACAAAAATCAAATATATCCTTTCTTTTTAGTACATTGTATTTTAAGAATTTACATCAACCATCGAAAAAAAAAATAGGGAAAACCATTAAGTGAACTTCACTGTATTAAGTAATACCTCTTGATATTAGGTGTTGTTTGCGTAAAACAGAAACATATTCTAAGTTAAAAATAATGACATTATCATAAGGATATTTGGTAGTTCATAGACCCAAAGGAAAAGTTCAGAAACAGGCTTTGGAAAAAGCAGAAAACAAAGCACTAGGGTTCTCCGTTACAAAAAAAATCAACCAAACGAACAAAAACAGTCTCTTCTGTGTTGATATGGTTTGGCTGTGTCCCCACCCAACTCTCATCTTGAATTGTAATCCTCACAGGTTGAGGGAGGGACCTATACTCCCCACATGTCGAGAGACGGGGGTGATTGGATTATGAGGGTGGTTTCCCCATGCTGTTATCCTGATCGTGAGTTCTCACTAGATATGATGGTTTAATCAGTGTTTGGAAGTTCTTCCTTTGCTCTTCTCTCTCCTGCCACCATGTGAAGAAGGTCCTTGCTTCCCCTTCACCTTCTGCCATGATTGTAAGTTTCTTGAGGGCATCCCCAGCCAAATGGAATTGTGATTCATTTAAACGTCTTTGCTTTATAAATTACCCAGTATCAGGTAGTATCTTTATAGCAGTGCGAGAACGGACTAATACAGGGTTCTGGGTATGGCCATCTGAAAGAATTACCAACAACCATTTTAGCCCTTGAGTCACTCCACTCAAGATTCAATTCCTGAAGGGAAAGTTCAATTGTCCTGGCTGATCCCTTGGCTGGGAAAGATGGGACATCCTGACTGACAATTCCATCTCTATGTGATGCAAAAAGGGAGACGGGGTCATTTATTAGAAGAAAAGAAGAAGAGTTGCTAGACAGATTCCTCAGATGCTACCTACGCACATATTGTTAAACTGGATGCTGAGTGTCATAATTTTGTGGAAATCACAGGCAGGAATGCAAATAGTCCATATTGGATTACCAGACCTAGTGCAGTAGTTGGGATATTCATATAATTCAATTACAGAGACTTCTTTTTTTGAGACAGGGTCTTACCTAGGCTGCAGTGCAGTGGTATGGTCACAATTCACTGTAGACTCCATCTCCCATGCTCAGATGATCCTCCCACCTCAGCCTCCCTAGTAGCTGGGACTACAGGCATGCACTACCACGCCCACCTAATTTTTTTGTAGGGACAAGGTTTTGTCGTGTTGCCCAGGGTTGTCTTGAACTCCAGGACTTAAGGGATCCTTCTGCCTCGGCCTCCCAAAGTGCTGGGATTACAGATGTGAGCCACCATGCCAAGCCTATTGCAGTGACTTTTAATGGCCTCCCAGGGTTCCCTTAGACTTTAAACACCTCATTCTAGCAAGAGCTGGGACAATAGATATTTACATATTCTCTAAATTTGTATTACAGTGTCTGTTATTTCAATCTGCTTAGTATGATAAAAGTAGGGACCTGTCCTCTATTTTTTTAAGATATATGAAGTGATGTTTTGAGATACATATACATTGTGAAATAATCACCAAAGTCAAGCTATTTAATGTATACATCACCTCACATAGTTACCTTTGTGTGTGTAGTAAGAACATTTAAGATCCACTCTTAGCAAATTTCAAGTATAGAATACAATAAGCTATAGTCATCTTGCTGGACATTAGCACTCCAGAACTTACTCATCCTACATAACTAAAACTTTTTGTACTCTTTGACCAACATCTCCCCACTTCCCCCAACCCCCAGCCAGCCTCTAGCAACCACCATTCTACTCTCTGATTTTATGAGTTATATTTTTTTACATTCTACGTATGAATGAGACCATGCAGTATTCATCTTTCTTTGCCTGGCTTATCTCATTTGGCATAATGTCTTCCAGGTTCATTCATGTTCAGGATTTTATTTTTAGACCAAACAATATTCCATTGTATGTTTGTGTGTACATGTATAAAGTGATATAATATAAATGTAATATATATAATGTAATATATATAAAGATGAATCCTTATACAGTCTTTTGTCAATGGACACTTAAGACACTTAGATTGTTTCTATATCTTGGCTATTGTGAATAATGCTCCAATGAACATGAGAGTAGAGATAGCTCTATGAGATACTGTTTTCATTTCCTTCGACTACACCTGCAGTGGGACTGCTGGATCATACAGTAGTTCTGCTTTTAATTTTTTAAGGAAACTTCATACTGTTTTCCATAATAGTTATACTATTTGCCTTCTATATTTTAAAACCTAAACTTAAGCAGAGAGTTTCATGTGTTATGCATTCATTGTCCAACAAATATAAGTCATACCTGCTTGTGATTTTCTGTCTATGCATGCCTCAGTTCCAAGGCCCTCAGAATGTCTGTTTTCCTTAGAGAAATTTAAAAAAAATATCCAACACTTACTATGTACCATTACAGTTCTTATTCACTTGTCTCATGAATCCACAACATCTCTAGGTTGGAACTAATTATTCTTCAGATGAATAAAATGAGGCATCAAAAAGGCTAAGTAACTTGCCCAAGGTATCAGAACTAATTAATGGTAGAGCCAGGGTACAAACAAAGAAGCTGATTTCAAAATGTATGCTCATGCCTATAAAAATGTGGAGTCTTTTCTCAATAATCTGATTTGAGGTTGATGAAAATAACATTTTATTTAAGAAACAAAGCTTGAGATATCAACATTTTAAGGTTTTCCTATAAAGTTCAGAATACTGTAATTTGTATGTTTGGAATTTTCCAAAATAGAATATTACTTTGTGAAAGTAATATGATGATATCCCTCATGACCTGGAGGCAGACAGAATAGAGTTAGTTCAGCAAACACTAAAACAATGATTTTTTCCTTTTTAATGAAATTATTTTTATGATGATATCTTCTATTTGTACAGGGCAAGGGCACAGTGCATATAGATAGAAATTTAAATGAGATTTATTTTTTCTTTATAATGTTTGTATTACAAATTAGTATGCATTATAATGTACATTTATGTGTATAAATTATTTTGGATATAACAAATGTTTCATCACTTACGAATGAGTAAAGTTAAAATCCCATAACTTCCTCAAATGCTACTTAAAGGAATTATTTGATAAATATGGTACTGCTCTGAAATGGAAACTGAACCAAAAGTGTCTTCCATCTCAGGCGGAAGGTTCCGTTTTCCCCAACCAAAAGGTTTCCTTATTGAACATCCAACAAGATTAAAAATCATAATTCTAAGCCGTACATTTGGCCAGGTAAACTAGTCAATCAATAAGCCAGCCAACCCATTAGATATTATTAAGTGTGTATGATATTCATGTTAAAGAGTCACTGAAGTTCAAGTTTTTTGACCTTCTATGTCCCTGCACAACATCACTGTACTTCACATCACAATTCCTTTTAATATGCTTCCAAGAGCTAAATACCAATTGCTCTCTATCTCAGATGGAAACTTCAATACCTTCCTTCATTTTCATTATTCCACAACACCAACATAGCTGTCAGAAAGGTTTTCAGTCATTAAGTAACTTCTCATTCACAGCAAATCAGGTTATACATATGGCTTCTTGTCCAACCTAGACTTGAACACAATCCTTCAACTTCCAGTTTTCCAAGAGCAGATACTGTCTACTGCTTGCTTTCCTTATCCTACTTTCGGGCTACAGAACATTGTCAGAGTAGGTCTTGAACAGTCATGTCACTGATCTGATCATTGTGAACACCTTGGAGATTATGGGAATTCTCACTCTGTTGGTTTGGCTGAGGGCAATGGTAGTGAAAAAGGACAAAATGATCTGATTGGCCCTGTGGCCATCTAGTTCCACATGGAGATATTGTCACAATCTTAAATTAGTAAAGAGGACTTTGATTAGATTTGTGTTGCTCTGGTTGGATTTCAAATTCAGAAAACTTAATTAGAATGGAAATTATTTTCTCTTGAGAGATTAAACCCTGAAATATTTCAAATGACATTTGATGGATGTGCTTCTGATTTATTTTGATAGGCTCCATCAGGCAATCTTGTTATGTCGATCAATATGTCTGAGCCCTTTGATTTACACGAGGAAATTGTAATGTGTTGCATCTTCTGGGATCAAGCCAATCTTGAAATCTGAGATGGTCTGATGTTATGCAGTCTGCATTAGCTTTGTAGTTCCAATATGGAGACAAATATCTATACATCACCATAATGTATTTGAATTTTTAATGACTATTTTATCCTCTGTGTTGGAGAATATGTTTTAGACAAGCAAATATATTGGTATTATCTTGTCTTTATTTCAAACAGGATCAAAATCCAAATTGACTGTATGATCATCATTGGCATCTTCCAAAGTTGCTTTCATCAGAACCTATGTCCCAGCATTCCAGCCCACCACTGTCCCTACCAACCCTTTGAAGCTTCTACTTCTGATTTTTTCCTCCATCTGGTCTATCATCCATTCTTATGACATTATTTTCTTCCTTCATACCTTCTATTATTGCAAAATGAATTTCACTGACTTTTTTGCTATTGTTGATATAAGCATTGTAAGCCCCCTAAACCTTCTGAAGACCCCTTACCAATCTGTTTCTGTATTGGCTTCTCTCATTCCAAATTTTTTGCTTCTGTTGATATTGACAATGAATTATATACCCCTTAAGCACTATATTCCCACTGCTTTGCATGTAGAAAGTGTTTAATATGAGTTAATTAAATAAGTTATTCAATAAAGCAGACTTGCTAGTCTCAGTATTTTCTAGTGCCCATCCATTATTGCAGGTATTTTCTTCTCTCCCTAATTACTCCTTCTACTACCATGTTTGTTTTCTGCTGCTTTAAACTATTTAGGTTAGGTCCTCATGTTCTGCAATCACTAACTGATAGCTTATTCCTTTTTTCAGTACACTTACTGACCATACCAGTCTTCTTTCTCTTCCATTACTCTCAGAACTTGGCCTCGACTGCCAGCTCTGTTGAGGCAGAAATTCGGCTGCAACCTCCTTCAATCGGTCTGTCTCGTGTATCTAGGAAGGTATACTTAGGTGGGATTAGGGTTAGGGAGTGTTAAAGGATCATACCAGACAAGGAGAATCATTCCTAAAAAGAACCCATTTGGACTAGAAGGGAAAACTAGCATGAGGAAAGGATTTTTTTATGAAACAAATCTGAGTACTATTATATGCTATGAGGAAAGAACCAAAAGAGTAGGATATATTGAAAATATTGAAGAAAAGAGGTATGCCTGAGAGAACATGATCTTAAAGGATATGGAGAGAGGTGACCACTAATGCACATGTGGTGGTATTAGTGTTAGGATAAAGGTCATTTCTTCCATTGAGGAAAGTGGAAATGGGTAAGGACTTAATTTTGTAGATAGAGGAAGAGGAATCCTCAATTTTCACTTTAAATAAGAAAAACCGTGGTATGCTGAGATAAGTCAGAGATAAGGGAGACTTGAAGAGAGGAGTGAAAACATGAAATAATCAATTACCTTTAAACTTTCATTCATGAGAATATCCAAATGTCCTGAGTTCAGTAAACATGACTCTCAAATTCTGGTGGCATTATAAATTGGCAAAATGTTTTCGGAAATCAATTTGGCCTCAAAAATATTAATATATTTGATTCCACTGACTATTCCTCATAAAATAATTTATAATAAAGGCAGAGTTTATACACAAAAATGTTCATTTCAACATTATTCTTTGTAAGGAAAAATCCTGGAAGCAACCTAATTGTCCATAGGTAGAGGAAGGACTAAATACATTACGGCACATCCAAATAACAGAAATCTACCGGCCAGGTGCAGTGGCTCATGCCTGTAATCCCAGCACTTTGGGAGGCTGAGGCATGCAGATCACCTGAGGTCAGGAGATCGAGACCATCCTGGCTAACACGGTGAAACCCCATCTCTATTAAAAAAACACAAAAATATTAGCCAGGCGTGGTGGCGGGCGCCTGTAGTCCTAGCTACTCAGGAGGCTGAGGTAGGAGAATGGCGTGAACCTGGGAGGTGGAGCTTGTAGTGAGTCGAGATTGCGCCACGGCACTCCAGCCTGGGCAACAGAGCGAGACTCCATCTCAAAAAAAAAAAAAAAGAAATCTACGAAAACATTAAAATTATGCTTACTAAGAATCTTTAATTTAATGGAGAAATTCTTTTTATAAAAAATAAACCC
>NW_012098987.1:2580316-2584875 GCF_000951045.1 Mandrillus leucophaeus | reverse complement strand
CCCGGGAGGCGGAACTTGCAGTGAGCTGAGATCCGGCCACTGCACTCCAGCCTGGGCGACAGAGCGAGACTCCGTCTCAAAAAAAAAAAAAAAAAAGGTTGGATGATTTAACGTAGAAGATAATGCATTTTTGGCCCACAGTGAGGAGAAGAAAAAAAAAAAAAAGAAGAAGTTTGGTGAACACTGGGTCTCCATTTTTATATTGCAATATTCCCTGAACATGCTACAGCTGCCCTCCTTGGAGGAATTGTGTAGCTACAGTGATTCATAATCCCCACCATATCTCACTGGTTTCCTAACAATGAGTCCAAAGAGCAGTTGCTATTTGTCATTACTCTTGCTTTTACTATTGTTTACAGTAAATAAACATTTCTGTCACCATGGCTAGTAAAGCTAAAAGAAAAGATAATCTGAAAAGCCCATGTTTCAAGAAAAATAAAGAACATGTTTAATTATTTAAGTACAGAGTATTCCTCTGTGTCTGATATTCATACATCAGGCCCTCTTCTCCAATTTTTATAACTTGCATGGCTATCCTAAACACTTGTGTCTGCAATCCTGGAATAAGTATGGAGACACATTATTGTTAATAACATAAACTGCTTACTGTATTCTAATACTAAAAAATTATAATTCCTAATTAAATCCATAGGATATCATTCTAGTCCCTCATTAATTTTGATTTAAATAGACGTACTATTTGTGGAATAATGTGATTGAAGATTGAGGGGGTATTTTAATAGTAGGATTCAGGCTTGACTTTCTGGAGGATTTTCCACACAAAGAAGAAATAGGATATATGTTACACTAATCTGATGACAATACAAAAAAATATACATATGGCAGAAAATTAAGAGCTTTCTATAGGGTGGGGCAGTTATCTGTTGGGGAGATGGGACTTGAACCATGCAGAACTGGGTTAGACTTCCTCATGGGAAGGACAACAGGAAAGATAAGAAACTAAAAAGGAACCATCTCAGAAGTAGAGAGACTGCCAGCGCTTTGGGAAGCTGAGGCGGACAGATCACCTGAGGTCGGGAGTTTGAGACCAGCCTGACCAACACAGAGAAACCCCGTCTCTACTAAAAATACAAAAATAGCCAGGCGTGGTGGCTCATGCCTATAATCCCAGCTACTCAGGAGGCTGAGGCAGGAGAATCACTTGAACTTGGGAAGTGGAGGTTGCAGTGAGCCAAGATCGTGCCATTGCACTCCAGCCTAGGCAACAAGAGTGAAACTCTGTCTAAAAAAAAAAAAAAAAAGTAGCAAGACTGGTTTTCCAGCTAAGTGTTCATTTTGGTGAACAGTGGCTAAAAAGTTTGCATAAGAAGAGTGAGTTAAGAAAATTGGTCTCTTGAAATTCAGGAAGAGAAGTTTGGAATATAATTCTTTTAGAAAGCAAAGCTACTGCATGCTTTTGAAGACAAGAAGTTGATTTTCAAGAAGTTTAATTTGGAAGGAAAGTAGTTTGAAGGAAGCGATTAGAGACAAAGAGGAAAATGATGTGTTTATAACAATTTAGATTTATTCAGAGAGTCAACAGATTCTTGTAGAGCACTTGTTATGAGATGCTGTCTATTAGGCATTAGGGATACACAATAATCAAATTCTTTGACCTCAAAGAGCTTATATTCCAGTGGATATAGATAATAAACATATACGTAAATAAGTACAATAGTGTAACAGGATATATTGCATAGAATAGTAATGGTGTTAATATAATCAGAGAATGCCTCTCTGAGATGTGACATTGATTTGAGTCTTTAAAGATGAAAATGAGGTTACTATATGGAAACACACTGGAAGAATCTCCAGCCAGCAGAGATAAGCACAAAAACCCTCAAGAGGAAGTGAGCATGGTGTTGGGGACAGTAGGGGATGGGGTGGAGGGCAGTGTATGGAGAAGTATTGGTCAAAGGGGACAGACCTTCAGTTGCAAGATTAATGAGTTCTGGGACTCTAATGTACACCGTGGTGACTATTGTTATAGTTATTACCAATAATACTGTATTGTATACTTGAAATTTGTTATGGAAGTAGATACTAAGTATTCTTATATTTTTTAAAAATTGGAATATGAGGTGATATATGTATACATTGTGAAATGATTACTATATCAGATTATCATATTGTACACCTTAAATACATATACATTTAGTCAATTCTAGCTCAATAAAGCTAGAATAAAAACCTACTAACTTTAAAATGGTCCAGTTAATAATCTGCTCCCTGCTCCCTCGGGGAGCCAATGCCTTGTGATTCTTTTCTCATTTACTAGGGAATCAGAAGAGGTCAGGGTAACCTCTCTCTTTAGGCTTCTGGTTGGGGAAATGTTTGATTTTTTGAAGAATATAGCTGTTAGGAGGGAAAAAAAAAGTGTGTTAGTGTGTATGAGCATGTGTATGTGTGTGTGTGTGTCTGGAGAAGAATTTCAATAGACTTTTAGAATCAGTTAGGTCAAGAAAAGCTGCACTCAATAACCTTACAATCTTACCCTGATCATTAAAATAATTTCACTAGCACCATATTTGAAAGAGAAGCACAACTGGTTTAAAAATAATTGAATAGTCTCAACTTTAACAGTAGAAGATGATGATGATGATGATGACATGATGATGATGATCATCATCTCTGTATAAAAGGAGAAAGGCGGCATTTTTAGGACTATGTGCACCAGCAGGAGGAAGTAATGTAGAAGATCTTATATTGAACTGATCAGCATGGGTCTCACAGCTGGAAGAGTTAGCCCAATAGGAGAACATTTGTATAGAGCAGCATTTTTATCATAAGACACCAGTGCTCAGCAAGGCTTTTATCATACAAAATGAAAGGACTTAAAATACTCAACTAGAACTACAGTGATCAAGACCAAGGGTTTTTCAAAGTATAATATTAATCCACTGGGATTTTTAGCAGGGGTTAGACAGAAAATGAAGGCAGGCAGGGCATTCTCAGAGAAAATAAATCTGGAAAGTGTCAAGGTAAAGTTAAATGGATTTTTTAAATTACAGCACATATGAGAACTTTTAATATGCTAATATACTTTCTGATTTTCCAAGAAAGGGGTCCATGTAGAGTGTCATTTAAGGGATAACTTCTCATCATGGAAATTCAGGAAAAGTGGCCAAAATGGCATTGGGTAAGGCCTGAATAGAGGATGCTATAACAGTGTGATGACCTTGTGAATAGATTCAGTTGAATTGTAATGTATTGCCATTTGAATATACGTATAGCTAGGTTCCATGACACATGCCTGTAATACCAGCTCTTTGGGAGGCTGGGGTGGGAAGATCACTTGAGGTCAGGAGTTCAAGACTAGCCTAGACAATATAGTGACACCCCCATCTCTGCAAAAAAAAAAAAAAAGAAAATAAATGCACGTATAAAATTATTGTTGCTATCCATGTACTCAAAAACGTTCCCAAAGCATCAAGCAGTGTAACGACAGATGACTGAGCTGGTAATCAGGAGGCTGGATCTTAATCTCTATTTTACCATTTTCCTGATCCAGTCCACTGGACCCCCTGAGGACTCACTGATTCATTCATTTATTCAATGAGCATTGATTGTCTCCTCTGTGTGAAACAAGACTTCTGGGTACTAGGGATATAGCAATAGATAAGAAAGACCAAATCCCTGACCTCATAGAACTTACATTCTAGTGAAGAAGACAGATAGTAAATAAACATATAGTTTCACTGCTAGATAAAGTATTATCAAGTAAGGGAGGAAAGCAGGATTCAGTCACTTTCACTACAAAATGAGGAGGCTGGACTCTGCCGTGAATTTCACTGTCTTTAAGTAATTACATGTAACAGAAAACCTCAGTAATCTAACTATGTTGGCTTCCCAAATAGAAGTTTATTTTTCTCATTTGAGAAAAAGTTAGGAGGTAGGTCATCCAGGACAAGTGGAGTAGTTTCATGAGGTCATCAGTGTCCCAGGTGACTCTGATGTTTCTGTTCACCTTAGGGTGTGGTTTTTATGCTAATGAAAGATGATGCCAGACATAATGAAGGAATTGCTAAAGAATATGGGATAGTCCCCACATTTAGTAAGCCAGAATTTCCTAAAAATCCACAGCAGGCACTCCTTACATCTTTAGGGAGGCTGAGAAACATGAATACTTTTCAGCTGAACAATTAGTTGCCCTGAACATAACCTTGTTCCCTTCAAGGAAGAGGGATAGAGTGGAAATTAAGTAAGTAGTCTGCCTTAAGGCTTGGGCTGAAAAATATATCCACTTCACCATCCCATGTATTATTATGATAATAACATTGAATATTGTAATAATAATGCTCATACTAATATCCAACATTAAGAAGAAAATACTGATTCACACAGAAATATTTACAAGTGAAACCTTTGCTAAACAAACACACAAGCTCAGAAAAATTGACTAAATTGAACCAGAAGAGCACAGCAGCACTCAACTTAGAGGAAGTGCTAACACTACAGTGAAAGACTGTGGCACAATTCATTATTAGATCTTGCCTTACTGTCACTTAACTGTGTTTGGAACATATATGCCCTGGTTTTTTTTTTTTTTTTTTTTTTTT
>NW_012098987.1:2569201-2577591 GCF_000951045.1 Mandrillus leucophaeus | reverse complement strand
TATTACAACACTCTTCACAATAGCAAAGACTTGGAACAAACCCAAATATCCATCAATGACAGACTGGATAAAGAAAATATGGCACATATACACCATGGAACACTATGCAGCTATAAAAAGGAATGAGTTCATGTTCTTTGCAGGGACATGGATGAAGCTGGAAGTCTTCATTCTCAGTAAACTATCACAAGAAGAGAAAACCAAATACTGCATGTTCTCACTCATAAGTGGGAGTTGAACAATGAGAACACATGGACACAGGGCGGGGAACATCACACACTGGGGCCTATCGGGGGTGGGGGGTAGGTGAGGGATAGCATTAGGAGAAATACCTAATGTAGGTGATGGGTTGATGGGTGCAGCAAACCACAAAGGCACATGTAACAAAACTGCATGTTCTGCACATGTACCCCAGAACTTAAAGTATAATTAAAAAAAAAAAAAAAGGAAAAGAAACAAACACCATGCAACATGAAAAAAGGGAATTGCCTAATATTAACTTCATACCTGATACATCTTCAATTTATTAAAAAGCAAAAATCATGAAATCCCATGTATACCTAAAAAAGAGGATACGCAGTAAAAAATGCTAATAAGAGTTACACTTAATATAATGGTTTCGGGTGTTTATTTTACCCCTAATGTACTATGTTTCCTCACATTTCCTATAATAAAATGAATTACCTTAGAATAAAAATAATAAACATATTAAATAACACGGGATTGTAAGGATATCAATAACTGACATTTTTTATGCAGTCAGTATTTTAATAAACTTTATTTTTAGACCAGTTTTAGATTTACAAAATGGAGAAGATAGTACAGAGAGTTTCCATAACCCTCCTCCTTCCACACACAAACATTATTACATTTTAGATTAGTATGGCACATTTGTTATAATTAATGAAGCCATATTTATATGGGATTAACCAAAGTCCTAGTTACTCTGATCTTCTTAGTTTTACCTAGTGTCCTTTTTCTGTTCCAGGATTCCCTGCAGGACACCACATTGCTTTTAGTTGCCATAATTCCGTAGGCACCTCTTGACTGTGACTGTTTCTCAGATTTTCCTTGTTTTTGATGATCTTGAAAGTTTTTAGGAGCACTGCTCTCATATACTGTAGGATGCTGCTCTAGTGCGACTTACCTGATGTTTTCATCATGATTAGACTGGAGTCATGTATTTTGGGGAGGTAATTCACAGAGGTAAAGTGTCAATTTCATGATGTCATAACAAGGGTACATACTATCAACCTGATTTGTGACTAGTGATACTGACCTTGATCACCCAGTTGAAATAATGTTTATCAGTTTTCTTTACTGTACAGTTCCTCTGCTCCCCTACCTCCCTTTTTAATACTGTGTTCTTTAGAAGGAATTCACAATGCATAGTCCAAACTTAAGGAGTGAAGAATTACACTGCCTCTCTTTTAGGGTAGAGCGTCTTCATAGATTACTTGTTGTTCTTCTGTGCGGGAGATTTTTCCTCCTCTGCTTATTAATTTATTCAATTATTCACATATATAAGTATGGACTCATGAATACTTATTTCATACTTTGGGTTGTGGTCCCATACTACTTTACTTCATTTGTTCCTCAAATTTTTCTAGCTTTGGCCATTAAAAGCTCGTTTTGTTGGCTCCTGTGACCCTTTGACATATTCCTATCAATGTAGGTTTGGGTTTGTTTTTGTTTGGTTTTCTGTTTGCTTCATAACTCTCTGGAACTACAAATGTTCCAAGCTCATCTTGTATATGCCCCAGTCCTAGAAGCAGTCATTTCTCCCAGAAGCTCTATTTCTTTTTGCTGGAGAATGATATTAGAAACCAAGATTGAGTGTTCGGTATGCTTGTTGGTACTAAGGTGTCATTTCTTATATATATCCATAGAAATATACATATCTATAAATAATTCTGTATGTAATCATCTAAACATGAGTTCTCACCAATGTCTCCAGCTCTTATCCATTAGCATATAGATCATTCTAGCCTCTTCCTCTTAGTTATCTGTCAATTCCCAACTCAACAGTCAGAAACCTTGTTCCCACCATCCACCATTCTTTCACATAATTGATTAATTCCAGTATACCGTTATAGCGGTGCAGAATTGTTAACCCATGCCCAATGAGAAACAACCTTGTAAATGACAGTACAGGACTTATGGTCAACTCCTTTTGCTTTTGGTATTGCACACTCCACTGATTTTCAAACTTATTTGTGTCCGCATCTTTTTCCCTCACTCCCTTCAGTGAGGTTGTTTCACACATTTATGGTACATTTATTTTCTCTTTTGTAGGGGCAGAAAGGTGTGATCACTTTTCTCACCCATCATAAGGGTCATGGTCGATTCTCCCATAAGGACAGGTTAACCAGAGAAAAGTATACCAAATTTATGTTATCAAAATTTTGTGTTACATAGGAGCCTTCAGGAATAAAGATCCAAAGACCCAGGGAAAACTATTTTATGCTTAGGTTTGATGAAGAATAGAAAGTGTAGAAATGTGATTGGACACAAGAGTATGATCTAATGACAACAGACTGAAACCAAATGCAGTGAGGCATCTCTGCATAGCATTTCATCTTCCCAGGTATGGAACAGAATCCCTCTGTAATAAGTGTCTTTAAAGGAGAAGTCAGCCTGGAGACAGTGGCCTGTCTAGATTGAATGGCTTGCTTTGGAAAAGAGGTGTTCTGGTTTCTATGCCCCACCTTAGGGAAGAAGAATTCTGATTTCTAAGGCTCTCCCTGGGGAATAAAATTGGGTGGGAAACAGGAGGGGAGGAGAAGTTCAGAAAGACTTTGGTTCTGAGGCTTTTCCAATTTGCATTTGTTCAAAGAACTGAGTCTGACAAGGCGCCCTACTTTGGGGGTATCCACTTGTCACATTGCTTTCTGAAATCCCCTGACTTTCTATTTATAAAAAGTAATTTGCATATATATTAAGATTCACTCTTTGTGTGATAAAGTTCTATGGGTTTTGGTGAATGCATAATCTAATGATTCTACCATTGCAGTATTATTCACTAATAGTTTCACTGTTCTGAAAAACCCTGATTTCACCTACTCTTTCTTCTCTACCTTCCCCTGATCTTCTGATAATTGCTGATCAATCTTTCTCAACAGTTTTGTCATTTCCAGAAGTCATTTGGTAGGAACAGAAGTAGCAGCAGTAGGAGTAAAAGGAAAGAGGGGGGAACTAGAGAAGGGAGTCCTTCTCTAGATGATCAGGAACTAAAATTCCAAAAGAGTAAGTCCAAGTAAAAACCACTCAGAGAATGCCAAGACTCAAGGTGAGAAAATCCCACTCAATATATTCAAAGAGCAGAATGGAACGGAATGGAAGCAAGTGAAGAGTGAAGTAGTTGGCCAGGTGCGATGACTCATACTTGTAATCCCAGCACTTTGGGAGGCCATGGCAGGAAGGTTGTTTCAGGCCAGGAGTTTGAGACTAGTCTAGGCAATATAGTGAGCCCCATTTCTATTAAAAAAAAAATAGCTGTGCACGTGGCATGCACCTGTAGTCTCAGCTACTCAGCAGGCTGAGGTGGGAGGATTGCTTGAGCCCAGGAGTTCAGGCTGCAGTGAGCTAGTATTGTGCCACTTCATCCTAGCCTGGATGACAGAACAAGACCCTGTGTATAGGCAGGGGAGAGTGAAGAGTGAAGAGTTTAGGATTCTGGGAAATTACTGAGAAAATTGCCTGATGGAGACTAAGTCAGCCTGGATCATAACTCTCACGCTACCCGACCATATGACCTGGACAGGTCCCTTCATCTTCCTGCTCCACAGTTTTTCCCATTTGAAAAATAACAGGATTGTACAGTTAATGTGGTCCATCCCTTCCAGCCCTAAGCACTCTGTGACTCTCTTTTATTAACCATTATTAACAACAATGATGGTCTCAATTGGTCTCGTGGATACCCTAACTCAGCCATGCACAGGACCGGCATCATTTCCCCAAGATCGCAGCATGAAGGCAACTTGGCAGAACTGGAAATAGTAGAGGGAAAAATGGAAGAAACCTACCCTCAGACTTTCCGTAGGAACTTTTGCCCTGAATTATGATGGGAGAACAATACAGGTACCCTGAAATATTTTATATACTCATTCCAAATATTAGAGTGCATTGAGGAAATTGTGAGGCTTTCAAAGTCAAAACAAAAGCTATTTTGAAAGAAAAAACTCATTGTTCAGGTTTATGTACTTCTTGAAAGTAAAATCGAGCCTGGGAATTTTTCCTCTGAGATTTCTGCAACAGCCAAAGACAAATATAACTCTTTGACAAATAACCATTCGTAAAAAGTCTGGTCACAAAATCTAATCTTGGGAAAGAACATGCTTTGTCTAAATTAAATAGTAATAAATGAGCCAACATCTATTATTTCCGTCATTTATGCATTTGATTGCTTTACCAATAGTTCTATGAAAGGATGTGTGATAGACCTGATTGGTATTTGGCCCTCTCCTTTCAGGTTAAGAAAATCAAAGTAACTCATGAACCCCATGCCACTAAACAGTTATCTTTAAAGTTATCTTTTGCTAGTGACTCTGCCCAAAAACCTGTGACATGTATCCTACTTGTCAGCCCTTCCAGAGCTATGACTGATACCAAGAGGAAATATTTCAAAGCAAACAGCAACAGTATTTGATGTCAGAAGTGAAAATAAACAAAGTCCTCATTTTTGAGGCTCCCAAAGCTACAGCTAGCAATTCAGTTCTAACAGTAGTTTTACTGCCCTTTTCTGAGGCTGATATTAAAGCTTCATGGTGAGAAAATAAATTTTATCATTTTACATAGAAAAAAAAAAAAGACAATTGCTGGTTTACTATTAAATCTTTTCCTACAGAGTTAGTTTTCTCTGGTGTGGTAGCCATAGTGCTTTTCCCAGATTTTCTGAGTTTTTTAACTTTTATTTTTTTAAGTTCAGGGTTACATGTGCAGCATGTGCAGGTTTGTTACATAAGTTAATGTGGGTCATACGGGTGGTTGTACAGGTTATTTCATCACTCAGGTATTAAGCCTAGTGTTCAAATTAGTTATTTTTCCTGCTTCTCTTCCTCCTCCCACCTTCCACTCTCTGATAGGCCCCAGCGTGTGTTGTTCCAAAATGACCAGAAGTAGTTTACTAACAAAAATAATAGTATCATCCTCAGTGGAGAAGAACACTGGTTTTCCAAAGTTTGTTTAACTATTTAACGCTTAGTAACCTCTGTAGAGATTACATCAATCCGTAACTCAAGAACCCAAGAACACACTGATTATACTCCACCAAAACTGTGTCCTGGATATATTGATTTGACAAAGTTTTGGGATGAGAGTGGGCCACCATCACCAAATCCATTTTCCATAAATGTAAATTATGCTTCATTTGGCCCTGTTATCCTATCAAATGGCAGAATAGTATTGAAATGTCTTGTCTTAAAGGACCATACGAGTCATCAAGGCTTGCCAACGTGAGTAATTCTGACTCCCTGTCATGGCTCGACATATTATAAAATTAAGTGTACACATATACACAAACTCAAATAGAAATAATGACTGGGTCACATGAAGTATCATAAATGATGAATTATAATAAAAACTTTGGGTACATATGAATTTTATTATAAACAAAAGTAGTGTAGAAAAAAAACCAATTTGTAGACTTGCAAATCCCAAAGATATAATATTTGTATACAGAACTGTACAATAAAAATCAAACCATTAGGTAATGGAAGCTTTTGAACTTGTTCATAAACCAAAAACATTCAATTATGTTAAACATTTAATATTTTATTGTGGTAATAGCTGACATTTACTGAATATAAAATAAAAGCTAGATTCCATATTCCGTACCTTAAACTGCATTCTCCTAATTAATCTTCATTCAACTCTTAGAGCTAAATAATTTTATATGCATTTTAGAGGTTAATGTCTCACAATCATACACATTCTGGATATCCTCAAACGTAAGTGTCTCATCCCCACCAACTATGATCCTTTCAAAAGTGGCTTGTGCTGAGTTTTCTATCAAGACTCGAAAAGGTTGCTGACTGGACAGCAGATAGATAACGAATGTGAAAGTAGTCGTGTGGGTTATAGGCATGATGCACAGCCCTGTTTGATAATATTTGTATTTTAACAAGGTCCTTTATGGTTTTATGCAAAGGGGAATATCCCACTTCTTGGAATGCCATTGAAAAACCTTTGAGAACATGAGCCCTCTAAATCCCTCTGAATGAATAAAGGTATTGGTTGGGACTCTGCAAGTAACAAAATCTAGCTTTCAAACTTCACAATTTCCATAACAAGAAATAACTGGCTAACGGACTTTCAAAGCAGGTGCTTAAAAGCTCTGATCGCTGGCTAAAGACAGCTGTCCACCACTGGACAATCCAACTGTGACCATGGAAGAGGAGTTAGAAGTTGACACCCCCTATTCATTCTCTGAAGATTGCTCTTTACATTATTTCTCATTCACGGTAACCTGACTTAAAGTGGCTGAAAGTGAGGTATGCTTAAGCAGACCTTCTTTAAAATTTACACGAATTTGATTTCAAATGTCTTCAAATCGGAAGTAATGATCCCAGCGCAAGACAAAGCATTTAACTTTAGGATACTTAATGGCCACTTTGACAATACGGGAAGCATTCCACATGCTTGGACACAATTTCCAGCTCTAACACTCCATAACCATGGAAGCTTTGGTATGCAGCACTCTCTCCAAACAGTATGGCTACCCAGAGGCTCTGAATAAAACCTTGGACACTTTATAAGTTCACCCTTCACAGAGCAAAAGAAACAAAACAAATTAGATTTAAATTGACATGTACACACACACACACAGACACACACACACAATCCCCAACTTCTCCAAGAAACTTAGAGGAGTTAATGCAGTCCTTAAATGGTGGATTTATTTCCTTGCTGTGGCTCACACACAGAGCTGAAAACTTGGCTGAGACTGTGATGCATTTGACAAGGCCAGCATCACTTGCGGCAATGCAGAGAACGGGTTGCTTATATTCTGTTCCCTCCAATTCAGCTCTTTTCTCTCTTGCTATGTTTCTTTATTGCCTTCCAAATTCAGACTCTCGCTTACAAGCTTCTCTTATTCATGAACGTTATAAACAAGCCATTGTTATCCTAAAACCCACTTGGGTATTCTGTAAGGGGAGTAAGAGGCAATAGAGGGGCAGTAAGCAATAACTGCCATCTTATTTTGTCTATTACCTGCTACAATATCTTAAGCAGAACAACCCCCTTTCAAACTCTTTGTGATGATTTCAGAAAAAAAAAAAAAGATGACAAAGCAGCTTGCTTTTAAAGAGAGGAAAAAGACGTCGTGATTAATTCCTGTTAGAAATCCTCTCATTTTAAGAGCAGGCTGGGTTATCCTTATAATACATCAGGATTTGGTCCCAAGAGAGCTGTCAGCTGACCTCACAGGAAGCTTCTTAAGGCTGAAGCCTGTTCGTGCTGTCACTAAATGCTGACCTGCAGTTGTATTCTAAATCACTGCACACAGTGCTCTTTGAAAACCAAACCTGCAGTTTAGACATTATTGAGCTATTCCTTCAACTCTTCAGAAAACAATCGCAAAGCTGCCGCAACACAAGTTAACTTCTTTGAAATTGAAGTAATTGGTCATTACAGTTTATTCTGTGTGAATATTGATTTGCTATCTAGTTTCTTCAGTCTTTATAATACAGTTGTTTTAGCCAACTTCTAGTTCTCGGATCTGAGTAAAACTACTGTGCATCCAGAGCTCTTATTCTGCCATTTGCGACTGTAGCAAAAAGAGCACTAGAAAATACGTCTTGGAGATCCTGCATTTTCATCCCAGCCTCATTCTTCCTAGCCATTTAATAATGCAGGAGTATCTTCCCTGTCTGTAAAATGGACAAGGTAGTGGCCCTCCTTTGACCTTGCAGAGTAACTACATGATTTAAACAAAAATGCCAGTCATCCTTGATAAATGGTGTTGCCTAAAAACAAAGAAGAAAAATTACACACACACACACACACACACACACACACACATAAATACCCACACACAAACGCACACATACACGCAACATAAATTTATTTCAATTTTTTTTCACTATACCTTATGTCTTAGATTACATGGCTTGTACCTAATAATAATTCTCTTTTTCAGTTTTAAAAAGAGAATCAGGCCAAGGCAGGTGGATCATGAGGTCAGGAGTTCAAGACCAGCCTGGCCAAGATGGTGAAACCCCATCTCGACTGAAAATACAAAAATTAGCTGGGCATGGTGGTGGGCACCTGTAATCCTAGCTACTTGGGAAGCTGAGGCAGAGAATTGCTTGAACCTGGGAAGCGGAGGTTGCAGTGAGCCGAGGTAGTGCCACTGCACTCTAGCCTGGGCAACAGAGCGACACTCCATC
>NW_012098987.1:2561262-2565681 GCF_000951045.1 Mandrillus leucophaeus | reverse complement strand
TTGAGACGGAGTCTCACTCTGTCGCCCAGGCTGGAGTGCAGTGGCGTGGTCTCTGCTCAGTGCAACCTCCGCCTCCCATGCTCATGCCATTCTCCTGCCTCAGCCTCCCAAGCAGCTGGAACTACAGGCGCCCACCACCACGCCCAGCTAATTTTTTTGTATTCTTAGTTGAGACAGGGTTTCTCCATGTTCACCAGGATGGTCTCGATCTCCTGACCTCGTGATCCACCCGCCTCGGCCTCCCAAAGTTCTGGGATTACAGGCGTGAGCCACTGCACCAGGCCAGTAACTTTTTTTTACATTTGTTACAAGTAAGGTAAAAATCAAACACCAAACGAAACAGTGATAGTTATACACTTTTCAACCAAAAATGTGTTTATATGATATTCAAATGTATTCATGAAGATGACTAGAGAAGTGTTCTCCAAAGGAACTCTACATTGACAACAAAAGTTGACTTGATGATGGTCACTAATGTGACATTAGCATATTTAAATTCATGTGTTGTTTTTATTATCATTTTAATTTGTTTGAGATGCATTTTAAAGTAAAAATCAAATAAAATGTTGGCAGAGCTCTGAAGAAAGAGAAATGCTAAAGTTAAAAAATACTGGACTAAGTGGCCTCAATCTCACTTACAGACTCAGACTTAATTTTTTTGCATTTTACAAGAGACCAATCTTTGTTAAAGACATTAAGATCGAACAATGGATTAATGTTAGTCTTAGTTCATATTTTCAATGCTCATCAAAAAGCAGCAATCTCACAAACCTATGAACAATTTGGAATGGACATTATAAAACTGGAGTAAATAGTAATGATATAATGAATTCAAAGTTGGGTAAATCCTTCTCACCTGTAATGCCTAAGAAACACAAAAAGCACTATTCATTCCTCAGCTATCTGCACACATTCTAATCTCACAGACAGCTGGAGAATACAAAACTTGTCTACAAGGGATTGAAATTATTCTGAAATTATTCCAAACAATAGAAAAAGAGGGAATCCTCCCTAATTCATTTTATGAAACTAGCATCATCCTGATACTAAAACCTGGCAGAGACACAACAACAACAGAAACATTTCAGGTCAATATCCCTGATGAACATCAATGTAAAAATCCTCAATAAAATACTGGCAAATAGAATCCAGCAGCACATCAAAAAGCTTACCCACCACAATCAAGTTGGCTTCATACCTGGGACACAAGGCTGGTTCAACATATGTAAATCAATAAACATAATCCATCATATAAACAGAACCAATGACAAAAACCACATGATTATCTCAATAGATGCAGAAAAGGCCTTTGACAAAATTCAACACCCCATTCATGCTAAAAACTCTCAACAAACTAGGTATCAATGGAATATATCACAAAATAATAAGAGCTATTTATGACAAACTCACAGTCATTATCATACTGAATGGGCAAAAACTGGAAGCATTCCCTTTGAAAATCGGCACAAGACAAGGATGCCCTCTCTCACCACTCCTATAAAATTTAGTATTGGAAGTTCTGGCCAGGGCAACCAGGCAAGAGGAAGAAATAAAGGGGATTCAAACAGAAGAGAGGAAGTCAAATTGTATCTGTCTGCAGATGACATGATTGTATATTTAGAAAACCCTGTTGTCTCACCCCCAAATCTCCTTAAGCTCATAAGCAACTTCAGCAAACTCTCAGGATACAAAATCAATGTGCAAAAATCACAAGCCTTCTTACACACCAATAACAGACAGAGAGCCAAATCATGAATGAACTCTCATTCACAACTGCTACTAAGAGAATAAAATATCTAGGAATACAACTTACAAGGGATGTGAAGGACCTCTTCAAGGAGAACCACAAACCACTGCTCAATGAAATAAGAGAGGACACAAACAAATGGAAAACATTCCATACTCATATATAGGGAGAATCAAAATCGTGAAAATGGCCATACTGCCCAAAGAAATTGATAGATTCAATGCTATCCACATCAAGCTACCACTGACTTTCTTCACAGAATTGGAAAAAACTACTTCAGATGGAACCAAAAAAGAACCCACATAGCCAAGACAACCTAAGCAAAAAGAACAAAGCTGGAGGCATCACACTACCTGACTTCAAACTATACTACAAGGCTACAGTAACAAAAACAGAATGGCACTGGTACCAAAACAAATATATAGACTAATGGAACAGAACAGAGGCCTCAGAAATAACACCACACATCTAGAACCATCTGATCTTCGACAAACCTGACAAAAACAAGTAATGGGGAAAAGATACCCTACCTAATAAACGGTGTTGGGAAAACTGGCTAGCCACATGCGGAAAACTGAAACGTGACCCCTTCCTTATATCTCAAGATTGATTCAACTCAAGATGGATTGAAGACTTAAACATAAGCCTAAAACCATAAAATCAACTCAAGATGGATTGAAGACATAAACATAAGCCTAAAACTGTAAAAATCCTAGAAGAAAACCTAAGCAATACCATTGCACAGCAAAAGAAACTATCATCAGAGTGATCAGGCAACCTATAGAATGGGAGAAAAATTTTCCAATCTATCCATCTGACAAAGGGCTAATATCCAGAATCTACAAGGAATTTAAACAAATTTATGAGAAAAAAACAACCCCATCAAAAAGTGGGGAAAGCATATGAACAGACATTTCCCAAAGGAAGACATTTATGCAGCCAACAAACATATGAAAAAATGTTCATCATCACTGGTCGTTAGAGAAATGCAAATCAAAGCCACAATGAGATACCATCTCATGCCAGTTAGAATGGCGATCATTAAAAAGTCAGGAAATAACAGATGCTGGAGAGGATGTGGAGAAATAGGAACACTTTTACACTGCTGGTGGGAGTTCAACCACTGTGGAAGACAGCGTGGCAATTCCTTAAGGACCTAGAACTAGAAATACCATTTGACCCAGCAATCCCATTACCAGGTATGGACCCAAAGGATTATAAATCATTCTACTATAAAGACACATGCACACGTATGTTTATTACAACACTCTTCACAATAGCAAAGACTTGGAACAAACCCAAATATCCATCAATGACAGACTGGATAAAGAAAATATGGCACATATACACCATGGAACACTATGCAGCTATAAAAAGGAATGAGTTCATGTTCTTTGCAGGGACATGGATGAAGCTGGAAGTCTTCATTCTCAGTAAACTATCACAAGAAGAGAAAACCAAATACTGCATGTTCTCACTCATAAGTGGGAGTTGAACAATGAGAACACATGGACACAGGGCGGGGAACATCACACACTGGGGCCTATCGGGGGTGGGGGGTAGGTGAGGGATAGCATTAGGAGAAATACCTAATGTAGGTGATGGGTTGATGGGTGCAGCAAACCACAAAGGCACATGTAACAAAACTGCATGTTCTGCACATGTACCCCAGAACTTAAAGTATAATTAAAAAAAAAAAAAAAGGAAAAGAAACAAACACCATGCAACATGAAAAAAGGGAATTGCCTAATATTAACTTCATACCTGATACATCTTCAATTTATTAAAAAGCAAAAATCATGAAATCCCATGTATACCTAAAAAAGA
The DNA here is from genome assembly GCF_000951045.1 of Mandrillus leucophaeus. NCBI lineage: Eukaryota > Metazoa > Chordata > Mammalia > Primates > Cercopithecidae > Mandrillus > Mandrillus leucophaeus. The sequence continues at coordinate 2,562,107 of NW_012098987.1, read as the reverse complement.
GGATACGCAGTAAAAAATGCTAATAAGAGTTACACTTAATATAATGGTTTCGGGTGTTTATTTTACCCCTAATGTACTATGTTTCCTCACATTTCCTATAATAAAATGAATTACCTTAGAATAAAAATAATAAACATATTAAATAACACGGGATTGTAAGGATATCAATAACTGACATTTTTTATGCAGTCAGTATTTTAATAAACTTTATTTTTAGACCAGTTTTAGATTTACAAAATGGAGAAGATAGTACAGAGAGTTTCCATAACCCTCCTCCTTCCACACACAAACATTATTACATTTTAGATTAGTATGGCACATTTGTTATAATTAATGAAGCCATATTTATATGGGATTAACCAAAGTCCTAGTTACTCTGATCTTCTTAGTTTTACCTAGTGTCCTTTTTCTGTTCCAGGATTCCCTGCAGGACACCACATTGCTTTTAGTTGCCATAATTCCGTAGGCACCTCTTGACTGTGACTGTTTCTCAGATTTTCCTTGTTTTTGATGATCTTGAAAGTTTTTAGGAGCACTGCTCTCATATACTGTAGGATGCTGCTCTAGTGCGACTTACCTGATGTTTTCATCATGATTAGACTGGAGTCATGTATTTTGGGGAGGTAATTCACAGAGGTAAAGTGTCAATTTCATGATGTCATAACAAGGGTACATACTATCAACCTGATTTGTGACTAGTGATACTGACCTTGATCACCCAGTTGAAATAATGTTTATCAGTTTTCTTTACTGTACAGTTCCTCTGCTCCCCTACCTCCCTTTTTAATACTGTGTTCTTTAGAAGGAATTCACAATGCATAGTCCAAACTTAAGGAGTGAAGAAT
>NW_012098987.1:2522853-2561212 GCF_000951045.1 Mandrillus leucophaeus | reverse complement strand
AAAATTAGCATTTACTTTAAAAAAAGTAACAAGTATAATTAAAAGAGCTGCAAGCACCAAGTTCCTATATATAGCAATTAATATAAATACTATTTCCATAATGAATTTGATATAAAAATTGAAAAAGGGCTGGGTGTAGTAGCTCACCGCTATAATCCTAGCATTTTGGGAAACCAAGGTGGGAAGATTGCTTGAGCCCAGGAGTTTGAGACCAGCGTGGGCAATATAGCAAGAACCCAGTCTACTAAAAATTTCTAAAAATCAGCTGGGTGTGGTGTTGTGTGCCTGTAGTCCCAGTTACTCAGGAGGCTCAGGTGGGAGTATCACTTGAGCCCTGGGGGTCAAAGCTGCAATGAACCACGACTGTGCTATTGCACTGCAGCCTGGTCAACAGAGTGAGACCCTGTGTCTAAAAATAAATGAATGAATGAATAAATAATGAACCCACTTAAAAATATTGGAAGACTATTTTCTTTGCTTAAAAAGTTATTTTTTATATGTACTATTTTTACAAGAGAATCAAAATGTACAAGGTATGTCATCATTATAAAGAGAATTTGGGCCAGGTGCAGTGTCTCACGCCTGTAATCCCAGCACTTTGGGAGGCCGAGGTGGGCAGATCACAAGGTCAGGAGGTCAAGACCATCCTGGCTAACCCAATGAAACTCCGTCTCTACTAAAAATACAAAAAATTAGCCGGGCGTGGTGGCGGGCGCCTGTAGTCCCAGCTCTTGGGAGGCTGAGGCAGGAGAATGGTGTGAACCCAGGAGGCGGAGCTTGCAGTAAGCAGAGATCGCTACCACTGCACTCCAGCCTGGGGAACAAAGCGAGACTCCCTCTCAAAAAAAAAAAAAGAGAGAATTTGGAGGTGACTCTTTTTCAGCGAGTCATCCCCAGATTTGATTTAATTGTTCACAATCAAAAATTGTTTTAAAATTAATTAGAGTCAAAGAGTTCATAATATAATAGAGTAAACTTTCTAAAAGTTATCATTTCAGATATCAATGGCTTCTATCTGCATATTCATTGCTGCAGAGGTTCATTTGATTGGTTGGTTCCGTGAGCAAAGACCTGTAGTGGTAAATCTCTAGCAATGCAATGAGACACTTACAACAAAAGTTATTTCTTCCTTTAGTGATTTCAGAAGTAAACTGAATTGGGAATATCTTCATTATGGCAGCCAGCTCTTCCATTTCCTTTTTTTTTTAAAGAATAGCTTTCAAATATTTCTTAAAACTATTATGTGAAAGCCCAAAAGTAGACAAAGAGCAGTACAGATAAGAAGTGCATGGCTATATACATGATCTCATCAGCAGGACAACAAGGTTGGCTGAATGGAACCCCAGCCAGGCCTTTATGGCCATGCAGAGAAATGGTCATTCCTGCTGTAGGCCCAAATCAATCTGACAAAGCATCACATCACAAAAATTAGAATTTCGAGGAAAGGGAACAGAAAGTCTGATTCCTGACTCTCTATTTCAAAACCTGGCACCTAGAAATTCTGAGTGCTGATCAAGGTAAAAGAAAATGCTGTATATAAAAACGCTTCAGAAACTCTAGAGTCCTGTAGGAGTATGAAGAATTCTTACCACAACTCGATTCAGAGGGCACAGCTTTGGTCTGAGGTTTGGCGGTGAGGAGGTGATAATAGTGAGCACAGATGAAGTTTCTAAGTTGACAGCAAATTTCAGTTATCATCAATGTCCACGCAATCATGTGAACACAAGTATGTCCAGCTCAAAGTTTGCAACTGTGTTAACCAGAAGACAAATGAGACAAACCATTTTTTTTTAAAAAGGCAAGTTTCATGGATAAAAAAATGTGTCATATTCATAAAGTGGAACCATACTCAAAACCAAGCAAAAACGCATTACGATAGATCAACATGGTGAATCTAAAAAAATGTATATTGAATAAAAAGAGCAAGATATATAAATGAAACAAACAAAAGAGAGCAAACTGTATGATTCCATTTATATGAAGCTCAAGAATGTTCAAATCAATCTATAGTAATGGAAATCACCATAGATGCGGGGTCAGGAGGGTGGAATTGGCAGATTGAGTACAAGGGGGCATAAGGGAACAGTCTGAGGTGAAGGGAAGTGGTCTATGTCTTTATTAGGTATTGTTTACACAGATACATACATGTGTCAAACCTTATCTCATTCTACGCCTTAGATCTGTACATTTCTCTATTCATAGATACACTTAACCTCAACATGTTTTGTAAAAGGTCAACTTTCCCCTTTTCCCTAATCTTGTTTCTTCTTCTTCACCCTTCCTCCTCCCTATTTTCCTTCTCTCTCTCTCTTTTTCTGTATCCACAAACATACTAACCTTTTTATTTAACCTGGTTTCTCTCCATTACCTCTTCTAGTCCCTGAGGAAGTAAAGCCCTTTCTCTTTAATTTCTATTAATATTAACCTAGGTTTTGGCTGAATTAGCCTTACCCAGTCCTTTGAAATTCAGAACAGAAACCTCCCTGAACTAAGGTCTGTCTTCCCTGAGCCACTGCTTCTAAGAGCTTCCCTCACTCTCAGGGAACACGGCATTGAAGGGATGGATGGGGCAGAAGGCATTGGAGAGGGCAACGCAAAGGAGAACAGGAGTCCTTCGGAGCTCTGCTGCAAGCCCCTGTGGAACACTGATGTGTTTTTGCATAATTCAGCTAATCAAATTGAATAATTACATTAAAGTGACTTTTTAGCATGGATTTTTGGCATATTAGACCAGAAGGACCTTTTCTTGACACCTGCCATATTGCTGATGGAAACCACTTTCAGAATCTCTAGGACTTAGGAAGTTCACCAACTTAACTTACCTACTGAAGTTGCTGGATCTTAGATCAAGATGAAATTCCAACATAAAATAAATGGTCTCAGTGATTCCTGAAGAATATACCATAATCAGACATATAGAAATGCCATGATTTACTCTCTTGGCATCTCTCTGCCTTTCTCTATCTCACTGGACATCAAATTGTGGAACTGTTGACAATAGTTATCTCTGGAAAGAGAAATAATAGAAAGCCTTCTTTATCTTATTCATCTCTGTATTTATTTGTGGTTTCGCTTTTACAATTACTGTATTGTTTTTCATAATCACAAAAAGGCTAAAGATACCATAAAAATACTTCTACAATAAGACAGAGATGAGTGGGTAATTATAACAGTTTATACCCATGTTGTGGCCCTCATTTTGAAAAAATAAATACATCTGAGCAGACTTAAAAAAATGTAATAAAAACCATTTGAAACCCTGACGTGAACAGAAGTTCCTGTTCTTCTGTTTTGATTTCCAAGATGGCAGCTGTGTAAGCATTAATGAGACATGAGGCTTTAGATGGAAGAAACTGATCCATGTCTATAACATTTTATTAATATCTCAACATTTTAGTTTTGCAATATGGTAGATGACATGGAGCCTCTGAATTGCTAGGCCTGCTCACTATTTCTACAAAGATTAACATAGCATTGAGTCAATCCTTCGAGCCTCCATTTTTAAATATAATATTGAAATGAGAAGGTTCGATTTTGAGAAAGGCTCAACTAAGAAGGTGCCTCCCTGAAACATAATGGAAGTTTGGTACTTGAGCTTTGAACACCGCTTTGAATTAGAAAACTAGAGATGCCAGTGAACTGATGAGTTCGTTTAGTGCCACATTCTGCCAAAATGTTTGTGCAATATTGGACTTCAAAATGCAACATGAGCGAAAGCTGAAAGTCATCATGAATAATTCAGATCACATCTGAATGTTTGAAAAAGAAAAATATTTTATCTTGAACAGGAAAGAGTATTTAGCATAAAAAATCATGATGTGGGACCAAAACCAAACAAAGGCATTTTAGAACACACACCCTGTGCTCAGATATCTGAGAGAACTTCTAATTTAACTTGACATAGCACATGAATTGGCATCCTTTCCTTACCACCTTTTGTTCCAAGGAAGTAACACTGACCCTTCAGTGTCAGTCCAACAACTCTCCTTGCGGTGCCTGCCATGTGTCAGCACTGTGTGACACACACAAAAGATGCAAGGCATGGCCCAGACCCTAGTGCTTCAGTAAAGAATGCCCTAACAGAGAACAGAACACAGGATGGTGCTAAATGGTGTGATGCACACCACAAAACTACCGGAGGATTGTATTATAACTATATATGCCATAGCCTTTGAGGGAACAAAGGGAGCATTAATTTCTTACCTGGTCCTCATTTCCCTGCTCAATCAGTCTTACACCTAGCTATCAGATACATCATCCTCAAATACAGTTCCCATCACATGACTCTAGCTTAAAAACTCAAGTTACTCCCCAGTGGCTTGTTTTTTGGAAAATCTTCACCCTGATCTAACATGAGCCTTCAAGCCACCTTATCAGCAACCTCCTGCTATTCTCCTCACTCAAGCATCTTCAGAGTCTAGGCAGGCAAGATAACATGTGCAGCAACCTGTTGCAAAACTACAGTGAGTATACAGACTAGGCAGAACATACCCAACAACATTTAGATTATAATTGAAAAAAAAAATCTTGTGCTAGTCTGTCATCAACCTGCTGAGATGCCACACTGCACCCCAGGATGGCACAGTAAGCCCTTGGCTCTACTACGAACACTGCTTTTCTTTCTCCTCACTATTTCTCACCTGTCCCTTGGCCTTGAATGCCCACAAATCTACATCCTCACCTTCAAGGAAATCTTAAATCACCTTCCTGTAAGAAGCTTCCCAAATCCCTTCAAATCAGGTGTAATCTGCCCTTCCATGTTTCACTGCTATGGCATTTATGTAACATGTTCCTTTTAAAATAATAATTTGTGCATTTAAATTATGTTCTTTACTAAGCAGAAATGAAATTCCTCGAGTTGGATATCTTCTTACTAACTTCTGGGTACATCATGTTAACTTTAGTAGGTGCTTAATACATTTTCAATAAGCTAAATTGAAATTGCCATATAAGAAAATATTTTGAAAGCACTGCTCAATGTACTTACAATAGATGTGGGGGAAAGTCATGTGCCTATAAGATTTTTTTTTTTTTTTTTTTTTGAGATGGAGTCTCTCTCTGTCTCCAGGCTGGAGTGCAGTGGCACAATCTCAGCTCACTGCAACCTCCACCTTCTGGGTTCAAGCGATTCTCCTGCCTCAGTCTCCCAAGTAGCTGGGATCACAGGTGTGTGCCACCACACCCAGCTAATTTTGTATTTTTAGTAGAGACGGGGTTTCACCATATTGGCCAGGATGGTCTCGATCTCCTGACCTCGTGATCTGCCCACCTCAGCCTCCCAAAGTGCTGGGATTACAGGCGTGAGCCACCGTGCCTGGCTAAGATTTTTAAAATTATTTACATGGCAATTAAAGACATGCCAAGTATATGTGGAAGTGCCTACCTCCACACACCACATACAGGTTTTGTGGAAACCCTGTCTCCACAAAAAACACAAAAATTACCTGAGTGTGGTGAAACATGCCCATAGTCCCAGCTACTCAGTAAACTGAGGTGGGAGAATTGACTTAGCCTAGAGGTCAAGGCTGCAGTGAGCCATGATTAGATCACTGCACTCCAGCCTGAGTGACAGAGTAAGACCCTGAGACAGACAGACAGACAGAAAGACAGACAAACAGAAAGAAAGAGAAAGAGAGAGAAAGAAAGAAAGAGGAAGGAAAGAGAGAAAAAAAGAGAAAGAGAGAGAGAGAGGGATAGATGCTGGCTGTACACAGTAGCTCATGCCTGTAATCACTTGAGGGTGATTACACTAGAGGGTGAATCATTTGATCCTGGGGGTTGAAGACCAGCCTGGGCAACAGAGTAAGACTTCATCTCTATTAAAAATAATTTTAAAAATAAGAAATATTCTTATTTGGGAATGTATAAGAACACTTAGACTTTTTCTGTTTTCCCCAAACAGTGACTAGAACTTAAAGCTAATGACCAGCAGCTGACAATAGTGCATTCTGAAAATTCTTGGCAGATCAGACACCTCTTAAAGGCTTTTGAGAGGTGACTAAGCCATCTCATCTATGCTACAACCATCACCCCATCACAGCTTTCCCATTCAGTCCACACGCGAGTGATGCAGATCAGAACAAATGTCAGAAATGCAAGTCATCTGCTAGAAAAAGAGTTGTGTGTTTTATTTTCCCCTTTCCTCCTCATGGAAGGAGGGAGGTGGTGCTCAGTACCTCGACCTAAAGCCAAGTGAGAGGGCCTCCAAGAGAATCACTTCATGCATAAGGGTAACTAATTCCTTCTCCCACAATTGGAAGTATGTTTATATAGACTGCTAGATGATTTGCCTTCTGAGCCTCTTTGAGCTGAGGAAAAAATATCAAAAAGTGAGGAGGGAAGGGAAGACACAGTGTGGCTGTGGAGCAGCTCCCAAGCTCACAATTTGACAAGGCAAAGCTGTTCCATGAGTTTCCTGTGGGTCATACAGACATCATGGAAGAAGAGTCACGTTGAGTCATCTTGCAAGCAACAAGGGAGGCATACTCCAGGAGCAAGTTGTGGGGATACTGCTTGGTCAGGGAATAAGACAGGAAGGGAAGAGGTAGGTTCGGAATGGATCTTCTGCAAGAACCCCAGTCTCCACAGAAAACGCACAACTCTCCCTCCGCAGAACCAACAGTTGGAGGTCTAGAACTCAGAAGGCATTGAATGTGATCGGTGTTAGAGAAACAGGACTGAGCCCAGAGAAAAGACTACAATAGCCACTAAAGGAAAAAAACTTGTCCCTGTCCCCCTTCTCCTCCTTAACACACCAAAGGATCTAGAACCAGGATTGGAAAGGAAGAGGAAGGCAAAAGCAGGGAATATCCTCCCATCCTGAAGGTCTCCTAGACACGGATAAAGCCTGTGGAGGGAGAAGAAAAAGTCTAAAATTGCTCTGGAGGCTTTGAGAACTACAGACACCAAAAATCCAAAAGCCATGGAACATGGCAAAACGTTGTCATTTCAATAAGTTCAGCTTGCTAAAGAAAGGATTGGAGAAAATAATATGGTTTAATGTGTGTGCCCCAACAAGCTCAATTTCAGTATAACCAGCATAGAAGGATAATGAGAGAGGATATTGGAAGGATAAACTGAGTCCAGATTGTAAGAATATTGAATTATTAGGACTTGCAATTCATCCTGAAAGTAACGAGAACATTGAAGGTTTGGGACCAGGTCACTACAGGCCCCTATGAGGATTAATTGAGATGTAGTCTGTGGGTAGATTATAAGACACAGAGCCTAGAGGCATGGAGACTGGAGAGGAAGTTGTCATAATAATTTTGGTGACTCATAGTAACTGGAGCCTACACCACAGGGACAATTGTTGCAATGGCATAAATGAGATAAACAGCAGTGCTATTTTACATGTGGAATGAAAATATTTAGACAACCATCTAAATCTAGGGAATGAGAATAAAGGATAACTCTAACTTGAGTTGAAGTTCTTCAACATAGGTTATGACTGAGAGGTGACAACATGCTAGCAGCCCTCACTCTCTGTTCCTCCTTGGCCTCGGCGTCTCTGGCAGTGCTTGAGGAGCCCTTCAGCCCGCCATGGCACTGTGGGAGCCCCTCTCTGGGCTGGCCGAGGCTAGAGCCGGCTCCCTCTGCTTGCAGGGAGGTGTGGAGGGAGAGGTGCCAGTGGGAACAGGGGCCAGCCTGAGTTTCGGGTGGGCGTGGGCTGGGCAGGCCCACACTCAGAGCAGCTGGCCAGCGCTGGCCCCAGGCAGTGAGGGGCTTAGCACCTGGGCCAGCAGCTGCAGAGGGTGTGCCAGGTCCCCCAGCAGTGCCAGCCCACCGGGGCTATGCTCAAATTCTTGCCGGGCCTCAGCTGCCTCCCCGTGGGGCAGGGCTTGGGAAGTGCACCTAGCCAAGCCATAGCCTCCCACCTCCCCAGCCGTGGGCTCCTGCACATCCCGAGCCTCCCCGACAAGCACTGCCCCCTGTGCAGGGTCACCCGGTCCCATCGACTGCCCAGGGGCTAAGGAGTGTGGGTGCATGGTGCAGGACTGGCGGGCAGCTCCACCTGCAGCCCTGGTGCGGGATCCACTAGGGGAAGCCAGCTGGGCTCCTGAACCTAGTGGGGACTCGGAGAACTTTTCAGTCTAGCACTCTGTCTAGCTAAACATTTGTAAATATACCAATCAGCACTCTGTGTCTAGCTCAGGGATTGTAAACATACCAATCAGCGCCCTATCAAAATGGACCAATCAACTCTCTGTAAAACAAACAATCAGCTCTCTGTAAAATAGACCAATCAGCTCTCTGTAAAATGGACCAATCAGCAGGATGTGGGTGGGGTCTAATAAGGAAATAAAAACAGGCTGCCCTAGCCAGCAGTGGCACCCTTTCCACACTGTGGAAGCTTTGTTCTTTCCCTCTTTACAATAAATCCTCCTCACTCTTTGGGTCCATGCTGCCTTTAAGAGCTGAAACACTCACTGCAAAGGTCTGCAGCTTCACTCCTGAAGTCAGTGAGACCATGAGCCCACTAGAAGGAAGAAACTGCGGACACATGTGAAGGAACAAACTCGGACTCACCATGTTTAAGAACTGTAACACTCACTGCAAGGGTCCATGGCTTTATTCTTTAAGTCAGCCCCAGACCAAGAACCCACCAATTCTAGACACATGACTACCATTGGCCACTACTCCCTCACTTCTCCAACTCCTTTCCTGGAATAAGAAAAAACAAATCTATGAATGGTGGTCATTTTGAGAGAAGTGTGAAGAGATGAGTGTGGCTTATAGTCATTTCACCTTTCCAACTCATTAAAAACTTATCCACTCCCTGTCTGACGTATTCCTCCCAAAAATGCTATTACCACCACCACAAGTTCTTGCCTGCTCTGAAAATGCAGCTGAGGCATATGGGCGAATCTACTGAATGTGAAACAAAGGCGGTAAGGAAGGCTCATGGCTCTCTGAAAGATTCACTACAAGTCCAGAATGTGAAAATGATCCAGATTTCCTGAATCTTAGATCAGGCATCATTTCAATACATCATAATAGTTGCTCTCTGCAGGTTCTCCTGAAGAAGGGAGGGTTTCATCAGCTCGATACACACATTGCAGGAGCATTCTAACACCATTAACTGTAGAAACTAGCAGCAGAGGAAGTTTTTCTTGCACAACTTTCTTTTGTGTGTGTGTGTGTACAAGTTGAGTTCAAACACAAGCACCCATTTCCACAATACTCACCGTAATGCCTTCCATTGGTATCAGGCTTGATATTGGGGCTGACCATTTTAAGTACTTGCTTCAATCAAGATGCTAGGTGAGCATGAAGAAGCCATAAGAAATCAATGTGTCGAATTTCTGGGATTCAGAATTTCAGACCTGAACCAAGACTGGCCACAGGTTATCTAGGGAGTCTCCTGGAAATTTGCTGCCCCCTCCCCACCTCATTCATTTATTTGCTCATGCAAAACATATTTACTAAAGACCTACTCTGTGCCACTCATTGTGCCCTCAACTGGAACACAGCAATAAACAAAATAGACCTGCCCTCAGGTTGCTCACAGCCTTGCACAGAAGGCACCAAAGACAAGAAAAGAGAAGGTGATATCTGATATAAATGAGCAGAGGCTGCTGTGGACATGATCAGCCAGCTTAGACTGGGAGGATGAGAAAGTGCTTAAGGTGTAAGCTGAACCTAAAGAAGAAGGAGAAGTCAGTCAGGGGGAATTAAGAAGTGATAAAATATTATATGTGCAAAAGGCCCAAGATGAGAATGAACATAAGCATGGCTAAGCATGGCATAAGCAACGAAGGTCAATGAACATCACTGAACCCTAGAAAATGGGAGCATGGGGATGGGGTTGGCAGAAGAGGGGTAAAAATAGAAAGGTCATACAGACATTCAGGACCCATATCAACAATGAACATCTTTGTAAAGGAATTTGAGATGAAATCAAGGGCCACACGCAGCAATCAAACTTATTTGGGAGAGTGGGGCAGGTAACTTTGGAGACTAAATGAGAATGAACTAGAATTAGAGCAGAACGTGATTGGCAACTAGGAAAGCAATTAGAGGGCATGAGGATGCCAATAGTGTTGGAGTTATTGTGTAGGATGGCTCCAACAATATTGTCAAGGGCACTGGGCAGGCCTTGGTCTTGATCATAGGTGAGAGATGAGGAATGGACAGAAGCATCCTAGAGTAGACGTATAGTGTGCTGTTTTAGGGCAGGGGCTCTGCTTCTCACAGTTAATTCAGTTAATTGCTGTGTGACCTTGGCCAAACTTCTTAAACTTCTGTCCTTTGGTTTACCTATTGGTAAAATAAAAATCAAGATAAGACCCTCCATTTAGAGGGGTTGTGAAGATGGGGTAAAGTACATGAAGTGCTGAACTCTTGCCCGGCACATATCAGATGTTTGTATGAGTTAGGACATAGTCTCACTGGCTGTAACAGAAGCCCAAAACTACAGTGGCTTATATAAGACAGAGTGCATTTGTCTTATATCCAGGTATAAGCAGTGGTAGGAAGGTAAGCTGAATGGCCAAGGACTCTTCTACCTTGTTGCTCTATAATCACTGGGATGAGGCACTCATCCACATGGTCCAGGATATCTCCATTCCAGCCAGTGGGAAAAAGAAAGGGAAAAAGGACAGCATGTCCAAATTCAGCAGTTGTGTCTTTTATTACAGAGAAGGTGACAATGCATATCAGGGGACAATCAGGAACTAGCAATACTTAATATATGTTAATGTTATAGAAAGATAGTGACTGCTTGAAAGAGAGGGAAAAAGTAAAAAAAAAAAAAATTCATTTCTGTCGGGTGAGACTTGGTAAACTTAAAACATAAAAAGTTACAAACTTAAAACCTTTCCAATTTTATCAAAGTAGAGGATTTAGACAAAACTATATTATCTAAGGACATTGAGGAACTCAAGGGATTTATTTCATGTAAAAGGGACATTGTAAGCATAGGACTTCAGTCAGGCTGGTTGGAAAAATTTTTAAATGAAGTTATAGAATATAGACACAAATCTTCTTGGAAGGCCAGAAGATTTTGCAAAAGTCTCAGGATAGCGTTATGGCTGAAAGCAGTCTAATCCTTACCTTGAGTAAATAGCTTAAAGTAGGTACAAAGGAATGTATAGTAGTTTATATCTAAATAGCTTGTTTACTCCTGTGGTCCTAAGACCAACCTTGGATCAACTGCGGGTGCATAATTGCTGTCTACTCTGGGGGGTCAGCAACCAGGTCAATTACCCTCTAGTGGTATTTACTCAAGACCTTTGTCATTTAATCTATGCTGAATAAATGCGAGCTTCACTGGCTGAATGGGGCTGTGGCTGCTACTCTTTACAGCTACTCTTTACTTTTCTTTGGTGTCTGAAGGGCCCGGACCCTCGGCTGGACTGACAGGCAGAATATCTGTGTCAGTGTATGTTATTCATCTGTTGTTGGATCAGAGTCTGTGGGACAGACCCCCACATGTAAGAATTAATTTAACTATTATTATTAATTATTAAGTATTACTATTAATAATTACATATTATTAACTGTTTTCAAGGAGTTATTCTACTGATGAAGATTCTAATATTCATCCTAATATTGAAAGAGAAATGATTAAGCCCACAAGGGAATTTCTATGGATTACCCTTTTTATTGGCATGATATCATGGAGTGAAATATTAATGATTTTCATCTACTCATGAAACGTCATCAAAAGAAAACAATGTCGTGAATGTATATGCCTGTGTGTGACCACTTGCTAAGACGTAGCTCAGGAGATACGGGGTGTCTCATCTGAGACAGGCAGCATTGAACAGGCGACCCTGGCCACTTCATGACTGCAATGGTTTGCTGCCCCCATGTGGCAATCCACGTAACTGCAGGTCATCCTGGGCCCTAAAGCTTTGTATCTTCAAATCCCAGATCATGATACAGTGTCTATCTCTTTTCCAAAATGATGGATTATCAGTTTGCTTTCTGTCTTTATGACTATTGTTATATTTTAAAGACAGGGTCTCTCTCTGTCTCCCAGACTGGAGTGCAGTGGCTCAATCACGGCTCAATGCAGCCTCCACCTCCCAGTTTCAAGCGATCCTCCCACCTCAGGTTCTGAGTAGCCCAGACTACAGGCGTGCACCACCACACCCGACTAAATTTTCTGTAGACATGGGTTTTGCCATTTCGCTCAGGCTGGTCTCGACTCCTGGGTTCAAGTGATCCTTCCATTTTGGCCTCCCAAAATGCTGGGATTACAGGCACGAGCCATCTAGCCCCACCCATTCTTGTTTTTAATATGGCCCTAGTGAGATCTCTATAGAAAACCTCAAATGACATCTCCACACCTCTGAGTAATATGAATCTCCTGCTGCAAAGTTAACTTATTATTTTCTTAAATTTACTTTTTCCCTCCAGACCGCATGGGTCATTTTTACTCCTCTAAGCATTGACCAAGAGTAAAATTAACAACCCTAACTGCCTGTGACTTAAACAGGGAGAGATCTACGACTTTTTGTGGACAGGGCATCTTCGCAAGCAGGAATATCTTACACATTGAGCTAAGATAAAAACCCTGTGGGGAGCAGACTGCATAGGCTGGGCCTCCTTATTCTCCTCCTCACCTGACCCCAGGGCACAGTCAGTACAGACCCAGCATTCAGCTCCACATCCAGGAAAGGTCACCAAGGGACAGATCCTCCCATGAATTTTTTCCACCTCCTTTATTTGCTTAAATTAGTCCTTTTGTTATAAAGAACCATAGACAGCCATTTCGTATGATCCCTGGCTGGGTTTTGTGTGGATCAGTCCAAGAATGTAATACAATTGCTTCTCCAATTGCTCTCAGGGAAAGTCCTCCACTCCCTACAGCCTGCCTGCAAATTCAGGGTGGTCAGCAGAGACTTCTGGGGATTAGAGAGCAGCTCCCTGGCCATTTCCTATTGATCGTTTAATACGATAAAAGTTTGTGGCCAGGAATGGTGGCTCATGTCTGTAATCCCAGCACTTTGGGAGGCCAAGGCAGGAAGATCACTTGAGCCCAGGAATTCAAGACCAGTCTGGGCAACGCAGGGTGACGCCCCTTTCTACAAATATATATATATATATATAATTATCCGGGCATAGTGGCGCGTGCCTGTGGTCCCAGCTACTTGGGAGGCTGAGGCAGGGGAATTGCCTGAGGCTGGGAGGTCCTGGCTGCAGTGAACCATGAGAGTACCACTGCACTCCAGCCTGGGTGACAGAGCAAGATCCTGTCTCAAAGAATTGAAAAATAAAATAAAATTTGTTATATAACCTTGAACAAGAAAGGCAAGAGCAAGCCTTAGCAAAATAATGCAAAAGTTATTATTTTATAGGAAATAGGATTCAAATCATATTAATAGGCAGGAAGGAAATCAATCCTCACAGTGGCAAGGTGAGTTTATTCTTGGAGATTTAAGAAAAAATACAGCCATCATCCACAGGACCAGAGTTCCCCACCGCCCCTGCCCCCCAACCACAACCCACCCCATCCCTCTGTCAATTACTCAGAACTTTCTCACCTATAAAGTCTTTTCCAGAAGAGAAAGACATTGATTTTCAGTGGATGCCTGAGGCTTCAGAATTAGTAAAGAACTGCAGAAGTTGTAAAGCAGCTTTCATTAATCTGTACAGACAGACGCTGGGCTGCTGAGACAGGGAGGCAGGATGTGGACGCCTCCCTAAGAAGGTCTTAAGTAATGGCAGCAATTTCATCAAAACCAAACATTGTTAATGTTTTATCTGATACATAAAAATTCTAGTTCATTATAGGTTTTTTGTTCTTATTGTTACTATGGATGTTTTCTCATGTTTATTGTTCATTGCTTATTTGTGTTCCTGTACCTGCATATTTGTATTCTTTGACCTCCAGTGTGATACCTGATATTTTATAGCAGTAACGAGAGTGAGCATCCTTACCTTTTTCCTAAATTTACTGGAAATTCCTCTATTGATTCTCCCTGAAATACGATTTCCACTGTTAATTGCTGATAAAATGCTGCTTTTAAATGAAGCCATATGATTTCCAAGTTACTGAGGATGTTCCTCAGAAATGGATGTTGAACTTCAACAAATGGCCTTTTTAGCAACTATCATATACTTTGACTCCTTAATTACTGATATAGTGAATAACTTGAAACCATTTCCAAATGTTGAGTCATCTTTACATTTCTGAAATATGGCATAGTGTGGTTTTAAGGTTCTGCTAGATTATGTTAGATGATGGTTTTACTTATTTTTGGTTCTGCGTTCATATGTAAGATAAGTCTGTAAATTTATTTTTTAGTGCTATCTTTCAACACTCAGAATTAGTGACTTACCACTTTCATAGAATGAGTTGCTAATTTGTATGAATGAGTAAATTTCTAGCAACTAATTTATCTATGCTTTGCAGTAGCTTAAATATCTCGAATTTTCTGTGTCTCGAAGATTGGATTGGATTTACTGCCCAGACATTGGATCTGGTGCCTACAGGTCAGGGGCAAGGTGGGAGAAAGAGCTCTGTCTTTCCTTATTGTTTCTAATTATTCTTGAACCCAAATTGCTAATATTTGCAGAAGAGTTACTTATCTAAGCCACATTTTCACATGTATTGGTATAAATGTATAGTTAGCATTCATTTAAAATTGTTAAATCTCTTTATTGTCTGAGTAAACACCTCCTCATTACTGATATGCATATTGTATTGTCTATATGGTCTTCTTAAACAGCTCTGAAGACAATATTTTTGCTTTCAATTTTATTAATTTTTGCTTTTATCTTCATTAATTATGTTTATTCCTTTAGCATTGCAATTCATCTGCCTTCTGAAGTGAAATGTATAGTGCATATATTTTAAATCTTTCAAAACTTGAAAGGTTTAGTATTTTGTCTTCACTGTCACATATTTCTAACTATTTATTAATTTATTTTTATGTGATATAATCACATCATAAATAATGTATGGGTACTGCAGAATAACAGTTGAAAAGTTTTCTCTACTATCCCTGTTTACCACATACTTTTTACTTACCTCTTTAATCTGAGTTTTTAGAAGCCTTTCTTTTTAAAAATTGTTTCTTTGTGGTAATTTTACTATCTTCCTTGACTTTGTTTTGTTTTTGCCATCTTTTAGTGATTGATTTCTTGTTCCATTGTATAGGTTCAGAATTTCTACTCTGGGAACTTTATTCACACTTTTCTTTTGGCCTGATATGTAACTAATTTTTTGTATGTGAATGTTTCACAGTCAACTTACTTTTAACTGGAGCCAATTTTTAGAAAATT
This sequence comes from Mandrillus leucophaeus, assembly GCF_000951045.1. Classification (NCBI taxonomy): domain Eukaryota; kingdom Metazoa; phylum Chordata; class Mammalia; order Primates; family Cercopithecidae; genus Mandrillus; species Mandrillus leucophaeus. The sequence continues at coordinate 2,545,975 of NW_012098987.1, read as the reverse complement.
TCTATATTCATAACTCAAAATAAAATGAACAAATATAAATATACTTTTAGATATATATTTTCAAAGCTATATTACAATATATTGTATGATTTTAAATAGATTTTGATTGATCATTAAATTATGGAGTTCAGTGGATCTTAATACTTAAGTCTTCAGCATTTATTTGCTCTCCTACTCATGTCACTGTTATGGGCTAAATTGTTTCCTCATCAAAATTCATATGTTGAGATCCTAACACCCAACACCTATAACCCTATTTGAAGATAAAGTCTTTAAAGAGGTGATTAAGTTAAAATGAGGCCTTCAGAGGGGGATCCTAATCTAAAATGACTGATGTCCTTAGAAGAAGAAGAGACACCAGAGGCTCATGCACACAAAAAAGGTCAAGTCAGACTCAGTGGGAAGGCAGCCACCTGCAAGCCAGGGAGAGAGGCCCCAGAAAAAAACAAACCTGCTGATACCTTGATCTTGGATTTCCAGCCTCCAGAACTGAGAAACTAAGTTTCAGCTGCTGAAGCCACCCTGTCTGTATTCTGTCAGCCCTAGTGGACTAATGCGGTCACTCAATGGAATGAAGTTCCTGCCACAGTTTTATGACTGAGGCCCAATGCATTCGCTATTCATCAGTTGCACCTGAACTGTTGATTTTCTTAAGCTACAGAACTGTTTCTCAGTACTTAAATCTCCATCAAAAGTAGAAAAATGAAAAAAAGCCCAAGTTCAACCAATTTATTCATTTGTGTAACTTGACTGTTCCTAACAGACATTATCTCATTGCTCATTCTTTTCTCTCTGCCTAAAATTTACCAAACCACAGTTGACTGAATTGAGGTTGGTAGTTGGTCCAAGGCTAAGAATTTGGGTCTTCTGACCCCTGGTTAATGCCCTTTTGTACTTACTACAGCATTCCTTATATAGACTCAGATTTGTCTAGAAAATTTACTTTTCTCTCTACCCTTACAAACCGAATTGCATGATAGTCAAACAACTGCCTTTCGTGCTGTGTGAAATGAATACTTCTGAAGCCTATCATATGGTTTATGATGCCTTTTTATCCAGAATAAATCAGGGTTACTGTATGATAAATAATACAATCTAGGAAGAGGGTATTTCTTTCGGGACATCTGTACCGACAAGTCTGCAAATACTATTGGTTTCTTCAGATCAATCCTCTTCTGATGGAAAAGGGAAAGAATTTCTTAGATCTGAAATATTTAAGGATATAACCAAGATAGAGAGAATATTGAAAGTTTAAAACTGAAATTCACAGGAACTGCTTGAGGCCTATGTTGCCTTTAATATTCCTTTGACTAAAAGTCATTATATAATTATGCAGTAAGTCTTTGCACTATAAATCAATGGAATTCATATTAAGTAGCTTTCTTTGAAAGAGGTTAAGAGAAAGAATGGGATTGAGAAAGAGTAAACTGAGGAAAAGTATTGTAAAGAGTAAACTGAGGAAAAAGGATTGATTTTGCCTGTCTGACACAACTTTTGTTATTATTTTCCTTTCCAGAATCACTAAAGATAATGCAGATAAGCAAATGGAAAAAAATAATCATTTGTGATCGCACCAACCCCAGTAATTAATATTGCTTATGGACATATTTTCAGTCAGTTTTCAATAAATATTGTTTGTAAATAAAATTCTGTTTGAATTCGGGTTTTAGGTTGGGTTTCCTTGGAAAAAGACCTAGAGACAGGGATTCAAGTGCTGGTCATTTATGTGGGTGAAGATGTCAGGAGACACAGGAAGGACAGTGGAAAAGACAGACAAGGCATAGAAGGCATCCAAAAAAGTGTACGTACAAGGACATTACCACTGTAGTAGCTGAAATATTCCAAATGAGGAACTCTGGGAGCCAGCACGGAACATGGACCTCAAAACTATCTTAAAGTGGTGAGTAACCTCACCACTGGGTTTATGTCATGAACTCCACCAGTTCTTAAATGAATGTTCATCAAGGGGTATAATTGGCCTGCTAAGCACATGTGCAAAGAACATTTAGACAAAGAGAAGTTGATGGTGGAAATTGGAAGCATAGCAAGCACATGCTGGAATAGTGAGGGTGAAGATATCCAAGTGTGGCATACATAATACACAGCATCTGTTACAAGTATAACGTTATTTGGTAACTTGCCTTTTTTGTTTATTACACCTTGAATCTTTTATGGAATACTAAATGCTCTGAGTATGATATTGTCAATCCTTTTGGCTACATAGTAGTCTATTGAATGATTGCATAAATCTCTGATTGTTGACACTTGAGGATTCTACTTTTCATTATAATATACAAATTGTGATAAGCATTCTTATATTAAAATCTGTTGTGCACATATGACAATATCATTATGATAAATAGCTATCATTTGAATTACTGCATCAAAGGATATGTAACATTTTATGACTTTTGATTTGTATCACAAAGTTGATCTTTAGAAATATTGTACTAATTTACACAATTAGCAATGTATGTCATTTCTGCAGTTTCCTGCCCAATACTGATCTGAAGGGTGAGGCCAACCTACATAGACTCGGGGATGACTCTGCCGCCCCAGGCAGCCTGGAGGGTAGAGCATCAGTCAAAGAGTAGTCTCAGGCCTTAAGATCTGATAGAATTTGCCTTGCCAGGCTTTGTTCTTGCTTGGGAACTGTCACCTCTTTCTTCCTTCTGATTTCTCCCATTTGCAGTGGGAATGTCTATCCTAGGCCTGTTCACCATTGTATTTTGAAAGCACATGAACTTGTCTGATTTTACATGTTTATAGCTGGAGAGGAATTTTGCCTCAGGATGAATCATACCTATAGTCTCCCCTATATCTGACTTAGGTGATATTTAGATGAGACTTTGTACTTTAGGGTTGATGCTGGAATTAGTTAAAACTTGGAAGGCCATTGGGATGAAATGAATGTATTTTACACACAAGAAGGACATGAATTTGGGGAATCCAGGGACAGAATGCTACAGACTAGATGTTGTTACCCCCCCAAATCATAACCTGGAGCCCTAACCTAAAAAGTGATGTTACTTGCAGATTGAGCCTTTGAGAGACAATTAGGTTTAAGATGAGGTCCGGACGCCCCCAAGACACCAGAGAGATTGCTCTTGCTCCGTCTCCCCGACATGTGTGGAAGGCCAGATTTCTAGTAGCAACCAGAACAATCTGTTTCCACTAACCTTTTACTGTAATTTTGATGAATGCGTAAGTTAAACATTAAAGAACAAGAGAAACTGGGAGTATGAGGGCAGGAATGTGAAAACAAACCTATTAAGATCCTGACTGGGTTTTCTCAGACCCTAAAGTCTGATCGAATAATAGCATTCTTAAACATATACTTTGTATTAGGACACACTTAAGAAACTTTCCAAGACTCTAGAGAAAGCTTTCCAGACTCCAGGCTCTAGTTAAAGATTAGACATAGATTGAATGAAACACTCCTGCTTGTGGGTGAACTCCCACACATAGGCATGGAGCTTAAAATATATATGAGCACTAGAAAACGAACTTGTAACTTTGAGTCTATCTGGTGAGTTACTCTGACTTTCTCCCTGTAACCAGTTGCAGAAATAAACTCCCTTTTTCTAAGTCTGTCTGCATCTGGTTATTGGACCCCGAGAGTAAGCAACTGGACCTCATTCTGCTCAGGAACATGAGCACATAGCAAGAAGGTGGTTGTCTACAAGCCAGGAATAGGGCCCTTTCCAGAACCTGATCATGCTGCCACTCTGATCTTGGACTTCCAGCCTCCAAAACTGTGAAAAATAAATTTCTGTTGTTTAAGCTACCCAGTCTATTGTATTTTGTTACAGCAACCCAAACAGACTAATACATCTGGTGTCATTTCACAGCTGAGATGTAATGCCTCCTGATGAAACACTGGCTAGTAACAATAAACCAGGCAGGGGACTGAGTTGGAGGGACAAGATAGCAGAGCTGGTGGGAATTATGGGGAGTTAGTGTGGGTGAATTTCAACTAATACAAAACAAGAGACAAGAGAAACGTAGGCAGTTGCATTTCTCCCTTTTACCTATCTTCCATGGATTACTCTGAGGTTATGATTCCTCTTTACAATTCTGGAGAGGTAATGAAGGCCAAGCTAACATGCCCACGGAGCAATCCGTAGATCTGCCTCCAACTCACTGTGTTTCATGTCTTTCTTTGCCTCACTTTTCCTTTTTCCTTTACCTTAACACACAAGTGTTTGCATCTCTGTAGGTAGCAATACTTTAACTGTTGCCCCAGGCTCTGTTTTCTAGAGGACCCATGCTAAGAAATGAGTTTTTGACAATCACCATATATTGCTTCTCAGCCTTTGACAAGATCAAGTGTGATAAAGATGATATACTTTTATTATGATAGAAAGAAATCCAGTGAACTTATTTAAAAAACAAAAATAACACAACACCCCAAAAATATGGAGTTGGGTCATTTTATGTTTAAGATAGTTGTTTAATACCATTGTCTTTCAGAAAGCAAGTGATAAAGTTTCCAATTATATCCTTGTATAAACACAAAGGCTAATAAAACATACTTGATAAATTCATGTCTTTTAGACAATTATACCCAAGTAATATAAATTAATTACAAAATATATACTTAGCAGGAGGTCTCAAATATGGAGTCCTTGAACATAGTCATTTTAATGCTTGTCATCGACATAAATTTATTTTAAAAGCTAAACTGAATGTGCAAATAATACGAAATAAAGACAAATATATGATATTTTGAATAAAATTAAGTTTCAGAATGATGTCATTCTATAATGTAAACTATCTCTAGCTTTCAGAGAACACTTAAATACATTGACAAGTTGAATTTCATCAAAAATAAGTCTAAAGCCCCACATTTTTCCTTCAGAAAATAAAATCTACATGAACTGGGTAGAGAGAACCTATTTTAGCAGCAAAGATTAAATCTAGGAACTTTAGCTGATCACAACATTTACATGAATCTCCTCTTCAAGAAGATGCATCAATAGGAGCACAGTGTCCAGATGACCTGAAAGAATAGTCTGCCATGCTCAATTTTATAAGACTTTTTCAGGAATATTGATTCCAGCTCTGGAAGACAATGTAAGACTGTTAAAATAACCGACATATTCAGAAAAAAAAGAAAAAAAAGGCTAAAAGATTGAGGATCTGAAAAGCATGTTATATGAAGAGTGAATGGTTTGAAAGGAATAAGAATGTTTAACTTAGAGAAGCAAAGGTTCCTGGGAGATTTCACAACTATCTTCAAATAGGGCTATTTCAAGTCATTCTAAGAGAGAGTCAGATTTCAGATCTGAAATTGCAAATTTCAGATCATTCTAAGAGGGAAATTTCCAATGATGATGGCCAAGAATGGAACGAGAAACCCTATAGGGCAATTACCTCCTCATGACTGAAGTATCTAAACAGATGTTGCATGACCAATTAATTCATTTGTCATTATTCTGCTTTGTGGCTGGGATGATGGACCAATGACCTCTACAGGTCCCTTCAACTGTGAGTTACCTCCCTGAGGATCCTCAAATTATCCTTCTTTAATTTTGAAATTTTGAACATTTTAGGTCATAAAAGCAACCTGTAAAATATAGCTTGAAAACGATATCATGTGACTTATCACATGATATCATGATTATCATCTGACTCTAACCTCAATAAATTATTAAAGTAAAAAAAAAATCCATACATATATTCAAAGCTTAAGACAACTAGATAACTATGTTACACTATTGAACAACGTGCATTCTTACTTTAAATATCATTGGCAACAAGGAGTCATCAATATCTAGAAAGAAGATGGATGGTGCTACTATAATAGCAGAACTAAAATTTGATAGAGAATTCAGATAGAGAAAAGCATATCTGGATTTCTTATCAAAACTGGGACAATCACAGCTAGAGTGGGAATTCCAAGAGGCAAGAAGGCAGTGCAGTTATTTCTCACCCTAAAGAAGCAGAGAAAGACAAAATGTAGGAGTGCACATAGCCCAAAACTGTTAGAGAAAACATATCCCCCAAGCCTGGAGTGAAATCAGGATTCAGCAATGGAAATAATACAAACAGGTATCAGAAATGAGATGTGGAGCCAAGAATCTGGCCAGGGAGATAAAAGCAGGATCTGGGAAACAGCCTAGAACTGTCTTCCCTGGGTACCCATTTATATGAAGTTTTCTGAATGCGGGGTTGGAAGTTTATAGCATTAAAAATGAAAACTAAATATGAATGTGTGTGTGTGTGTGTGTGTGTGTGTGTGTGTGTGTGTGTGTGTATGCCTGTACTTATTTTATAAACCATTCTCATCAAAGACTCCTTCAGTGTAAGATTACAACCTTCCTTTTATCTTTTTCTTTTTTTTTTTTTTTGGTGTTTAATATCCTCTCTTTTATAAAATAATGATAAAACAATGCAAAGAATCTGTTTTGCTTAAGGTCTTCAATGGCAATAAGAAATACCGAGAAACCTGGGCCATCCCTTCCATTAGTTTTTCTTGTAATTTCACTAGTCTGTGAAATTTTAAAATCTGGAAGTGGTTGGCCCAGAACATGCATTCATATTTGCAATTTTGGTGAGGCAGTCAGGATGATATATTTTGACTAAAGAAAAAAGTTTGAAAAGAATCAATTAATCTAGTAATAATTATACAAATTATTTCTATCACAAAACATTGTTTTATTAATGATGAGACATTAAACATTTTTTAATTAACATTAAAATGTTACAAAGACTTCATAGGGTTCTTTTTTGTTTCATTTTGTTATTTTGGTAATGCTTTGGGAAATGCTAGTTAACTAGCTTTCTTCTTCTATGAGTTGTACATGCTCATTTACAAAATGCAAATAAAAAAACAAAGATAATTATTTTCAATATTTAGATTTATCAAACTTAAAATATTAAATACCATTACCCCTAAATATACCTAAACACATAAAAGAATTTTTAATATTTTAATATCAAGTAAAATGTATCTATGGCATAAGATGATAGTTTGAATCATGTGACTACGACTGAGTTAGGCTGGGTACTTATTCCAACTACTGTATGGATATTGTGAGTATTAAAATGACTCCTTAATATTAACCATATGCATATTTACACTTATAAAATTTAAGAAGCAGTGTGTTAGCCATTAGGCCACAGATAAACAAGTTTTTGTTTCTGAGCCTATTTCAAAATTTCATTATCTGGATTCGGCACGGTGGCTCATGACTGTAATCCCAACACTTTGGGAGGCCGAGGTGGGTGGATCACAAGATCAGGAGATGGAGACCAGCCTGACCAACATGGTGAAACCTCATCTCTATGAAAAACACAAAAATTAGCTGCGTATGGTGGGGCACGACTGTGATTCCAGCTAGTCAGAAGGCTGAGAAAGGAGACTCACTTGAACCCAGGAGGTGGAGGTTGCAATGAGCCGAGATCATGCCACTGCACTCCAACCTGGGCGACAGAGCAAGACTCCATCTCAAAAAAAAAAAAAAAAAAATCTCATTATGAGGAGAAAATGACATAATGAATACACAACTGTAAATTGTTTTTAATAAAAATTATACATCATGTCACAATACTAAAGTGAAACCAAACATAATTTAATACTATTCCTAAGCAAACAATTAAAATGCATATCAAAATCTTAGTGTTTTATATTGTTGCCTTCAATTTTCACTATGTAAATGTAACAGAGTTCCAATAGATAGAATGCTAGATAATATGTTGCCTACCTTATCTAACCACCAATATTACAGATGTACATATCAAAAATGAAGAAATTAAACATGACACGTGACATTCATGTAGAGGTTAAAATTATCATTTCTGCAAGAGCTAAATTAGAAGCCCTAAAACAATGTTTGTCATTTTCTTTTAATAACATGTTCCAAATTAAGAAAGCAGCATGTTAAGCATAAATCTTAATGTATGAACTTCCTTAGGGAATGAAATAAATTCTGGGTGACTAAGTTGTTTTAAAAATAACTTTGCATTCATTAATGTTAAATAATATTGAAGAAAACCTTAACACCAGCTCACCACTGTACTTTCAGCTTGATAAATGAAGTGTCATCAAAAAAGTTAATCAGATAACATTTATATAATTTCACTTTTAAGATAATTTTCCTCCTAATCATCTGCCAAAATTCAAGAGAGAAATGGAATCTTTTCTCTGCATAATTTTCCCCAGCAGACTGCCATTGCCAGCAGCAGTTGGTTAATAATAGATGCTCAGCATCTTAGAATATTACTGGTGTAGACAGCACAGAGCCTAAGGTTAACACAGAGGTCACTTAGGGTCATTCTGCTCAATAGATCTGCAATAATAATTTACTAAAGCTCTGTTCCTTATAGTTTGAAAAATGTAATGTCTTTCCTAAGACTTCTAAAAACTCCCAGGAGTTTTCCCAAATCTGACTCTGAGCTTCTGGTCCCAATATTATCTTAATTTAGGATAGCCTTGTCATCTCATACATGCTGTTTCTGTTCTACCTTGTGCCAGTGCAGATGTAAAAAGTCTCTCTTCTTTAATGTCTACAAAATTCACTCATTTATTTTGGTGTCTAACAAACTCTACTAAAAATTTGGGTTATGAGAAGTAATTATATTGTTAAAAAAGAAACTTTAGCTGAATTAAATTTAAGAGTTTCATTCATAAATCAGACAGCCTCCCGAGCCAGAATAGGCTCAGAGACTCCAGTGCAACAACATGGTGGAAGGAGATTCATGGGCAGAAAAAGGAACGTGATATACAGAAAATGGAAGTGAGGTATAGAAACAGCCAGACTGGGGCCGGGCGCAATGGCTTACGCCTGTAATCCCGGCACTTTGGGAGGCCAAGGCAGGTAGATCACAAGGTCAGGAGACCGAGACCATCCTGGCTAACATGGTGAAACCCCGTCTATACTAAAAATCCAAAAAATTAGCTGGGTGTGGTGGCGGGTGCCTGTAACCCCAGCTTCTCGGGAGGCTGAGGCAGGAGAATGGCGTGAACCAGGGAGGTGGAGCTTGCAGTGAGCTGAGATTGCACTCCAACCTGGGCGCTGGGCGACAGAGCGAGATTCTGTCTCAAAGAAAAAAAAAAGAAAAAAAAAAAAAAAGAAACAGCCAGATTGGTTACAGCTTAGCACTGGTCTTACATGAACACAGTTTTAACAGTTGGCCACCTTTTATTGGCCAAAACTCTGTGACTGGCAAAAGAGTAGGCTACAGTGTGTTTGCAGTTCCATTTAGGTTACAGTCCATGATGTACAGAGGAACCTTTAGGCTGAACTTAAGATATATAAGGAGGCAGCTTTACTTGGCTTAACAATATCAGAGAAACACAACTTACAGTTTAATGTTAGGGATTCTTCTTTCTCAAATACCTTCTCATTCCTTATTCTTCTCTTCTTCCTTTTTCTCTTTGTATTACTAATTTCCTATTTTTGGAAATCTATCTCCTAAGCTCCAGTCTCCCACTATGCTATTTTATCCTCCATTCTAGCTGTTTCTTCTCCTCATCTGATTTACCTATCTTGTTTGTCACATAAGATAGGAAAATGTAACTTGCTCAAGTTTTTTAATGCAGACCAGTTCAAGTTCCTCTGAACAGTATTGCCTTTCACAGTGCCTACAAAAACCAACATCAGCATCATTTCTTTAAAATTCAAAAGCGTTTTTCAGTTTACAGGCTCACAAGTAAAGTTCCGAATTACTTAGGATGATGTAACCTAAAATTACCATGGTCAAATATTCTCTACTGATGACTATGGTGAAGAATAAATTCTCTGGAGCTGACTTAAAGCAACTAGGCCCTACGAAAGAATGCACACATGTTAGGGAGTTAGGGGTATAAGCCTGGTAATGGCGTGTAGGCAGCAGTCAAAGTTCAAGAGTTCTAGATATGCATGAAATACGTGTTCATCATCTGAGTCAAATATTCTTAACTTTTCCTTATTTATGCCCAGTCACACTAGGGAAAAATCAGTTATTAAATCAGTCACTTCAGCTTGAAAGGCCAGGTCACCTACAAAGGGAAACCCATCAGACTAACAGCAGACCTCTCAGCAGAAACCCTACAAGCTAGAAGAGATTGGGGGCCCATATTCAATATTCTTAAAAGAATTTCCAATCCAGAATTTCAAATCCAGGCAAACGAAGCTTCATAAGCAAAGGAGAATTTTGACAAGCAAATACTGAGGGAACTCATCACCATTAGGCCTGCCTTGTAAGAGCTTCTAAAGCAAGCACTAAATATGGAAAGGAAAAGATGTTACCAGTCACTACAAAAACACACTGAAGTAAGCACACCAGTGAGACTATAAAGAAACTACGTAACCATGTCTGCAAAATAATCAGCTAGCATCATGATGACAGGATCAAATTAAAATGTAAATGGGCTAAATGTCCCAGTTAAGATACAGAATGGCAAGAATGGCAAGCTGGATAAAGAGCCAAGATTATTTGGTATGCTGTCTTTAAAAGACCCATCTTAAGTGCAAAGACACATAGGCTCAAAATAAAGGCATGGAGGAAAATTTACAAAGCAAATGGAAAACAGGAAACAGCAGGGGCTGTAATCCCAGTTTCTGACAAAACCAACTTTAAACCAACAAAGATCAGAAACGACAAAGAAGGCCATTACATAATGGTAAAGGGATCAATTAAACAGGAAGAGCTAACTATCCTAAATATACATGCACCCAACACAGGAGCACCTAGATTTATAAGGCAAGTTTTTAGAGACTTACAAAGAGATTTAGACTCCCATACAATAATAATGGGAGACTTCAACACCCCGCTGTCATTATTAGACAGATCACTGAGACAAGAAAATTACCAAAGATATTCAGGACCTGAACTCAGCTCTGGATCAAGTGGACCTGATAGATATCTACAGAACTCTCCACCCAAAAACAGAATATACATTCTTATCGCCTCATGGCACATACTCTCAAATTGATCAGATAAATGAAAACACTCCTCAGCAAATGTAAAAGAACTGAAATCATAACAGTCTCTCAGACTACAATGCAATATAACTAGAACTCAAGATTAAGAAATTCATTCAAAACCACAAAACTACATGAAAATCGAAAAACCTGTTCCTGAATGACTCTTGGGTATATAATGAAATTAAGGCAGAAATCAAGAAATTCTATGAAACTAATGAAAACAAAGAGACAACATTCCAGAATCTCTGGAGGCCCAGCTACAGCAATGTTATAGCACTAAATGCCCATATCAAAAAGCTAGAAAGATCTCAAGTTAACAATATAATATCTCAAGAACAACAACAACAACAACAAAACTAGAGAACCAAGAGCACACAAACCCCAAAACTAACAGAAGACAAAGAAAAAAATATTATACCTGAATTGAAAGAGATAGAGACATAAAAAAATTCAAAAGATCAATAAATCCAGGAGCTGTTTTTTTTAAAATAATAACAATAATAATAATAAAATAGACCACTGGCTAGACTAACAAAGGAGAAAAAACAGAAGAATAAAATAAACACATTTAAAAATGATAAAGGGTATATCACCACTGACCCCACAGAAATACCAGCAACCATCAGAGAACACTATAACACCTCTATGCACATAAACTAGAAATTCTAGAAAAAAAATGGGTAAATTCCTGGACACATACATTCCCAAGACTGAACCAAGAAGAAACTGCATCTCTGAATGGACCAATAACAAGTTCTGAAATTGAAGCAGTAACAAATAGACTGCCAACAAAAAAAGCCCAGGACCAGATGGACTCATGTCTGAATTCTACCAGAGGTACAAAGAAGTGGTACCATGTCTACTCAAACTATTTCAAAAGACTGAAAAGGAGGGACTCCTCTCTAACTCATTCTATGAGGCCAGGATCATCCTGATACAAAAACCTGCCAGAGATACAACAGAAAAAGAAAACTTCAGGCCAATATCTTTGACCAACATCCATGCAAATATCCTCAATAAAATACTGGCAAATCAAATCCAGCAGCACATCAAAAAGCTTATGCACCATGATCCTTCATTCCTAGGATGCAAGCTCGGTTTAACATAGGCAGATGAATAACTGTAATTCATCACATAAACAGAATTAAAGACAAAAACCATATGATAATCTCAATAGATGCAGAGAAGACTTTTGATAAAATTCAGCATCCCTTCATTTTAAAAACTCTCAATTAACCAGGTATTGATGGAACATACCTAAAAATGATGGGAGCCATTTATGACAAAACCACAGTCAATATCATACTGAACTGTGGTATTTCACAGCGCCTACAAAAACCAACATCAGCGTCATTTCTTTAAAATTCAAAAGTGTTTTTCAGTTTACAGGCTCACAAGTAAATTTCTGAGTTACTTAGGATGACATAAAAACCCGGAAGCATTCCCCTTAAAAACCGGCACAAGACAAGGATGCCCTCCCTCACCACTCCTATTCAACATTGGAAACTCTGGCCAGGGCAATCAGGCAAGAGAAAGAAATAAAGCATATTCAAATAGGAAGAGAGGAAGTCAAATTGTCTCTGTTTACAGATGACATGATTCTTTATCTAGAAAACCCCATCGTCTCAGCCCAAAAGCTTCTTAAACTGACGAGCAACTTCGGCAAAGTCTCAAAATACAAAATCAATGTGCAAAAATCACAAGCATTCCTATACACCAACAATAGACAAGCAGAGAGCCAAATCATGAATGAACTCCCATTCACAATTGCTACAAAGAGAATAAAACACCTAGGAATACAGCTGATAAGGGATGCGAAGGACCTCTTCAAGGAGAACTACAAACCACTGCTCAGGGAAATCAGAGAGGATACACACAAATGGAAAAATATTCCATGCTTATGGATAGCAATAATCAATATCATTTAAATGGCCGTCCTACCCAAAGTAATTTATAGATTCAATGCTATCTCCATTAAACTACCATTAACATTTTTCACAGAATTAGAAAAATCTACTTTAAACTTCATGTGGAACAAAAGAAGAGCCCAAATAGCCAAGACAATCATAAGCAAAAAGAACAAAGCTGGAAGCATCACACTACCTGATTTCAAACTATATCACAAGGATACAGTAAACAAAACAGCATGGTACTGGTACAAAAACAGACACATAAACCAATGGAACAGAATAGAGCACTCAGAAATAAGACCACACACCTACAACCATCTGATCTTTGACAAACCTGACAAGAACAAGTAATGGGGAAAGGATTCTCTATTTAATATATGATGTTGGGAGAACTGCTTAGCCACATGCAGAAAATTAAAACTGGACCCCTTCCTTACACCATATATATAAAAATTAACTCAAGATGGATTATAGACTAATATAAAACCCAAAACGTGGTTGGTCATGGTGGCTCACACCTGTATTCGCAGCACTTTGGGAGGCTGAGGCAGGTGGATCATAAGGTCAAGAGTTCGAGACAAGCCTGACCAACATGGTGAAACCCCGTCTCTACTAAAAATACCAAAATTAGCCAGGCGTGATGGTGTGTGCCTGTAATCCCAGCTACTCAGGAGACTGAGACAGGAGAATCACTTGAACCCAGGAGGCAGAAGTTGCAGTGATCCAAGATTGTGTTACTGCACTCCAGCCTGGGTGGCAGAGCAAGACTCCAAAGAAAAAAAAAATACACCCCAAACTATAAAAAACCCTGGAAGAAAATCTAGGCAATAGGCAATACCATTCAGGACATAGGCACAGGCAAAGATTTCATGATGAAAATGCTAAAAGCAATTGCAACAAAAGCAAAAATTGACAAATGCTCTCTCATTAAACTAAAGAGCTTCTGCACAGCAAAAGAAACTATCATCTGAGTGAACAGACAACCTACAGAATGGGAGAAAATTTTTGCAATCTATCCATCTGACAAAGGTCTAATATCTGGACTCTACTAGGAACCTAAACAAATTAACAAGAAAAAAAACAACCATTAAAAAGTGGGCAAAGGAAATGAATACACACTTCTCAAAAGAAGACATTCATGTGGGCAACAAATATATGAAAAAAGGCTCATCACCACTGACTATTAGAGAAATATAAATCAAAACTACAATGAGATACCATCTTCTCCTAGACAGAATGGCTATTATGAAAGAGTCAGAAAACAACAGATACGGGCGAGGTTGCAGAGAAAAAGGAACGCTTTTACACCCTTGGTGGGAGTGTAAATTAGTTCAACCATTGTGGAAGACAGACCGGAGTTTTCTCAAATACCTAGAGGCTGAAATATCATTTGACCCAGCAATCCCATTACTAAGCATATACCCAAAGGAACATGAATCATTCTCTTATTAAGATACATGCACACGTATGTTCATTGCCCCACTATTCACAATAGCAAAGACATGGAATCAACCCAAATGTCCACCAATAATAGACTGGATAAAGAAAATGTGGTACATATACATCATGGAATACTATACAGCCATAAAAAGAAACAAGATCATGTCTTTTGATCTCCATGGATGGCGCAAACTAATGCAGAAACAGAAAACCAAACACTGCATTTTCTCATTTATAAGCAGGCGCTGAACAATGAGAACACCTAGACACGTGGTGGGGAAGAACACACAATGAGGCCTATTGGGGTTGGGGGTGAGGGGAGAGAGAGTATCAGGAAGAATAGCTAATGGATGCTGGGCTTAATACCTAGATGCTGGGTTGATCTGTGCAGCAAACCACCATGGCACAAGTTTACCCATGTAACAAACCTGCACATGCTACATGTGTACCACTGAACTTAAAATAAAAGTTGAAGTAAAAAGGAAAAAAAAGAAAAAAAAGATAGTTACTTAAGTGAGTGGGGGAGGCAGAGTGCACACACATAAAAGATTACCCCTTATTATGAATTCTGTAGCAATTTTTCTTAGATAAATAACACATTTTTCTTACTTTCACCATTAGCTACCCAAATAAACAGTTAATTAGATTTCCACTTCCAATCATGAAGGAGTATTAGAATCCAGAATTAATCTCCTGCCATAAATAATTAGAAAACTAAAAAATATATAGAAAATAAAGACTATTTTCATATGTTGGACTACATAGGTAGTGCAGGGCTATGATGGCAGAGAGAGAATGGACACGATATGGTAAACCTTATAATTGTTCACATTTTCTACTTGAGGCAATTACCAGACAGCAGCATGAGGCAAGGGGTAAGAGTGATCTGGAACAGCCTAGTGAAAGAGCTCAGATTTCACAGAGTCAGAAGTGGCTAAAATTTCCACAGACATAGAATACATAGAGAAAACATTATAGAAATTTATATTGGGGTAACTTTAAGTCTGTGGCTGAATATCCCTCTGTACATACACAGGGAGAACCCCCATGATGCCAAGCTAGGGGAAACTTCTAGGAAAGGAGAAACTGTAGAAAACTGTAGATGGAAAATTCGAGAGTTCACGTAAGGCCTGGAGTCATTCAAGCTTCCCGTAGCTACAGTAAAAGGCCTGTTAGAAAAAAATGTCGAACACACTCGAAAGTGTTTTTACCAATTCTCTTACTTAACGATCCAATCAGCACAGAAGACACTGTGACCAAATGTGTGGGGGTTTACTCCACACACCAAATGGCAGACACCAGCTGGGTTTCCTCTAATTCAATTAAAATCTGACAATGTCTTCCCGGGAAAAATGTCAGATCCCACAGGGTGAAGGCTGAATCCCGTAAGACTGTCCCTACCTTCAGATACCAGTCACAAGTTTGGTCCTCCAGAACTTCTGACTGAGCAGCTTCAAGTTGGGGTTCCCACAACTCCCTCTTTGGATCCCATTTATTTGCTATAGTGGCTCACAGAACTCAGGGAAACACATTTACTAGCTTATTATAAGGTATATTACAAAGGACACAGATGAAGAGACGCATGGGATGAGGTACAGGGGAAGGGGTACAGAGCTTCCTTGCCCTCCCCAGATGCACCACCCTCCAGCAACCTCCACATGTTCAGCTGTCCTAAAGCTCTCAAACTCTGTCTTCTTGGGCCGTATATGGAGACTTCATCGGACAGGCATGGTTGAACGATGGACAGGCATGATTGAACGATGGACAACCATGTCACAATGTGATTGGACAAAAAGGGCATGATCTAAAGCCTGCAAGGACTTGCTGTTCAGACCCTTCTTGGTCTCTCTGTGCAGCATTCCTTCTTCCAGGGCACGGGGTACAGCCCCCCTGGAATGAGGGTTTATGACCCCCAATCAGGTGAGAGTCCTGCCTTGGGCAGGTGAAAGGAGGACAGGAGGAGATGAGAGACAGACAGAGAGAGAGAGAAAGATTCTGTCTACTATAACAGGGGCTATGGGAGTTATGAGCCAGAAACCATGGTTGAACATCCCAGTGAACAAAAAGAGTATTCATTAGAAACTGCATAAGGGCTAGGCATTAAAACTGGGGCTAAAGTAAAGGTAACTCCTGTTACTTTTAACGTAAAGGAGCTTTAAAACAAGTCTCAAAATGATCAAACTGATAACGAGTTAACCTTTCTGTCTGCCAGAACAAAGTCCAGTACTCGTTGCCGGAAAACAACAAAATCTAGACATTCAAAAATGGAAAATTTTAAATAACTGGATAAAGAGGAAGGAAAAGTGTCACCAATAATGAGAAGAAAAGTCAGGCAATTAAAACACTCTTAAACATGACATAGATGATCAAATGTATAAATAACAAGGGATGTTAAAACAGTTTACTTGAACATGCTATATACGCTCAAGGATATAAGAAAAAATTAAAATAATAAGAGAAATAGAGGATATGAAAGAGAACATATTAGAACTTCAAAGACTATAAAAATAAAATTTCTGAAATAAAAACATCACAGAATAAAATTAAAAGCAGATTAGACACTGCATAAGTAAAGATCAGTGAACCAGAAGGGATAGTAATACCACTTTCCAAAATGAAATGTAGAAAAGGAAATAAAGGTTGAAAAAATAAGCCTCAATGACATGTGGGAAAATATCAAATATTTAATGCATGCATAATGAAGTCCCCATAAGAGAGAAATGAGAACAGGAAAGAAGAAAAAAAAGAAAATCATAGCCAATATTTATCCAAATTTGATGAAAATGGTAAACCCATAGATGAAATATGCTGAATGAATCCTAAGTAGAATTAACATAAAGAAAATCACACATGGCTAATTGTAACCAAATTGCCAAAATCCAGTGATAAAGAAGAAAAAGTTTAAAGGAGCCAGAAATAAAAGACATTGTTTCAATGCAACAAGGAATGATTGCAGATTCATATCAGAGATATGCATTCTAGAAGATAATCAAATGGCAATCTTTTAAAGAACTTAAGGGAGAGTGGGGGTTGTGATGCCCCCCTAAATATTTTTAATTAATTAAAATTTAATTTTAGAAAATTATTTTTGGAGACAGGGTTTTGCTCTGTTACCCAGGCTGGAGTGCAGTGGCACAATCATGGCACAACCATGGATCACCTGGGTTCAAGTGATCCTCCCGCCTCAGTCTCCGAAGTAACTGGGACCGCAGGTGCATGCCATCATGCCTGCCTAAATTTTTTTTATTTTTTGTAGAGATAGGGTCTCACTAGGTTGCCCAGGCTGCTCTTGAACTTGACCTCAAGTGATCCTCCTGCCTCATCCTCCCAAAGTGTCAGGATTAGAGGTGTGAGTCACCATGCCCAGCACCCCCTAGAATTCTATATCCAGCAAAAAATCTTTCAAAAATGAAGGCTAATGAAAACAGAAACTAAGGTAAACCTGCACCACAAGAATGTTAAAGGAAGTTCTTGCAAAAGGAAAATGACACTAAAAAGAAACATGTATCTACAGATAAGACAAAGAAGGCTGTAAATGATAACGCTGTGGGAAAATACTACAATATATGCTTTATTCATTGTTTAATTTTTTTAAACACATGGCCCACGTTCTTCATTGTCTCACATATGTATGTGTAGCATATTGCTTATTCTTCTCGGCCTTTTACAGTGGCCTGCATCACGCCCAGAGCCCCTAGTTGCCAATGTCTTAGGAACCCCTGTAATATCATGTCCTGAAAGCACAAGGGTTGCCCTTCCATGAGAACTGGTGGTTGCTGCCAGAATACATTTTGTGGAAAAGAATAGGAATCATGTGACTCATCATCTAATGGCTTACTTGCCTTCGTTAAAAATGAAAATATGCAATAAGAAAAAATATTTTTGGTCTGAAAATGCTTTTTTGGATAAAAAAAGAAAAAATATGTAAGTGACTGCTCAAAGTAAAAACCATAGCAACAGTAATGTATTCTGGAGTTTATAATCTATGAAAATTTAAAATTAATGGCACTATTGTTTTAAAAAATAGAATGGACTTAAAGTATAATGTTGTAAGATTTATATTTTATAAAGAAGTTTTATAATATTATTTGAAGGTAGACCATAAAGTTACATTTTCTATTGTAGACCTTACAGTAATTACTAATAGAGACATATAAATAATACATTGGTAGTGGAGATAAAATGTGATTATAAAAATTACTTGCTCCAAAGGAAGGAAAAATAAAGGAAGATAGCACAAAACAAATGCTGAAAATAAAAAATAAGCAACAACATGGCAGGTTTAATTCTACCTCGTAGATAATCACAATAATTTTAAATGTTCAAAATGCATCAAAAGGCAGAAAATATCACATTGGATGAAAAGACAAGATTCAACTATATGCTATCTACAAGAAATTCACTTTAAATGTAAAAAATATAAATATAAAAATTCACTTTAAATATAAATCTAAATAAATTATAAGCAGCTATCTACAAGAAATTCACTTTAAATATAAAAATGCAGATTAAGAATAATGGGAAAAGTTATATAATGCAAACACTAATAGAAGGAACCTGGTGTTGCTCTTAACATAAGACAAGGGAGTCTTCATATCAAGAAATACTGCAAGGAATAGAGAGAGAAGCTGTGTAATGTTAGTGCGGTCAATTCATCAAGAAGATATAAAAATACAAAAAAAAAATGCATGATCTAGTAACATAATTTCAAAATACATGAAGTAAAAGATGAAAACACAGAAGAAGTAGTTAAAACCATAATTATGTTAAAACCAAAATTATATTTCAGGATATCAGTACTTAATATTCTAAACAGGCTGATAGAACAAGAAGGCAGAGAAATCAATAGAAACACACACGACCTAAAAAAAGTTAAGAATCAACTTGGCCTAACTGACACAGAGAACACCCTGTCCAACATCTGACAAACATACTTTCTTTTCAAATGCACATGGAATATTCACCAGTAGACACCATGTGCTTATCCACAAAACAAGTCTCAATATATTTAAAAGGAACAAAATAATTCAAAGTATGTTCTCTGACAATATGCAATTAAATTGGGCAATAAAACAGAACACTATCTATGAAAAGGTCCAAAATACATATTTGGAATTAAATAACACATATCTCAATAGGAAATCACAAGTTATATTAGAAAATATTTTAAATGAATGAAAATTAAAACATGACATAATATAATTTGTGAGGGCGAAGCTATAGATGAAAGCAATAATCTAATCTTCTACAAAAAGAAGCTATAAAAATAGCAGCAAATTAAACTCAACTAGAAAGAAAACATAATTCAAATAACAGCAGAAACCAGTGAAACAAAAGGAAATAGATAAAATCAATAAAAACCTGGTTCTTTAAAAAGAGTAATTAAATTATAAAACACTAGTTAGACTGATCAATAAGGGAGAGAGAATACAAATAAAATACCGATGTCAGAAATTAGAGAACATCACTAGACATCCTACAGACATTAAAAGGGTGATAAGGAAATATGAACAATTTTATGACTACTAAATTAACTGAGATGAAATGTCATGTGCCCATCCTCAATAAATTATGTCAAGGTCATGAAGTACTTTGATTGGCTTAAGTTTCTTTACATGTTTACCTCTGTCATTAGAGGTTCAAATTCACGAAAAACACACAATCAATGAGAGAGAGGTCCTGAGTAGGCAAAGAAAATACATGCTTATCTTATCACAATGGTCCATGTTTAACCTTACTATTTCACGTTTGGTATTTGTTCCATTGAACAAATACTGTATTGTTGTATACAAATCAACTGTATTGAAGTTGATTTTCCTACATCTAAAGGTCAAATCCTCTAAATCTAGGAAGGATATTAAAAAATTAGCTAATGAGGCCAGGCACAGTGACTCACACCTATGATCCCAACAATTTGGGAAGCCGAGGCAGGCAGATCACCTGAGGTCAGGAGTTCGAGACCAGCCTGGCCAACATGGTGAAATCTCATCTCAACAACAACAACAACAAAATAGCCAGGTATGGTCATGGGCACCTGTAATCCCAGCTACTTGGGAGGCTGAGGCAGGAGAATCACTTGAACCTGGGAGGCACAGGTTGCAGTGAGTGGAGACCACGCCATTGCACTCCAACCTGGGCAATAAGGACTAAACTCCATCTAAAAAAAAAAAAATAGCTAATGAAATGCCTTACCTAGTTCATACTCTATAACCTTTCTCTTTTTGTTAACCTGGATTATTTAACATCTTCCATAGTTCTTGCAACACAAATTGGTAAGTAGTGAAAGTTAAAAACCTGCAAGTTCAACTCTACTACAAGATCTAGGCTAAATCTTTAACTTTGTTTGTAGAAAGTTAATAAGTTATTATGTTTTAGCACAAAGTCCCTGTAACTGTTTGTTTTTACGTTGGGTCTAGTTTCCCCTTCCTTGAGCATTTTGTTGTTGTTGTCGTCGTCATTGTTGTTCTTGACATCATGGCCCAATCCTGCACTCAAGTACCTGTAGACCAGAACAATGGTTCTAGTGAGGTCTCTCTAGGACAACTATTCTCAATGCTGACCTCTGCAGTTGGGCCCTACACTGTAAGACTTGACTCCTCCAAAGCCAGATTATGGACTCATAGTCATGGGGTTTGCTCTCCTGCTGAGGTGTTCTGAGACACCTCTGTCTCATTCTCAGTCTGATTATACATCGCCACAGTATAACTAAAGCTTCTACCTAAAGGATCTTGGAATTATTCAATGGCTTGCCTTCCTGAAAATATTATTTCTGAAAATAAGTTGGATTAGGATATAAGGCATATGAAGTATCTCTTCTATATAGTACAATCTGGAAATTTTTTTTAGAAAATTGCCATTCATTACACTGTTGGTGAGACTGTAAACTAGTTCAATCATCGTGGAAGACAGTGTGGCAATTTCTCAAGGAATACCATTTGACCCGGCCATCTCATTACTGGGTATATACCCAAAAGATTATAAATCATGCTGCTATAAAGACACATGCACATGTATGTTTATTGCAGCACTATTCACAATAGTGAAGACTTGGAACCAACCAAAATGTCCATCAATGATAGACTGGATTAAGAAAATGTGGCACATATACACCATGGAATACTATGCAGCCATAAAAAAGGATAAGTTCATGTCCTCTGTAGGAACCTGGATGAAGCTGGAAACCATCATTCTGAGCAAACTATCGCAAGGACAGAAAACCAAACACCGCATGTTTTCACTCATAGGTGGGAACTGAACAATGAGAACACTTGGACACAGGGTGGGGAACATCACACACCAGGGCCTGTCGTGGGGTGTGGGGAGGGGTGAGGGATAGCATTAGGAGATATACCCAATGTAAATGACGAGTTAATGGGTGCAGCACACCAACATGGAACATGTATACATATGTAACAAACCTGCACGTTGTGCACATGTACCCTAGAGCTTAAAGTATAATCACAATTAAAAAAAATTTGCCATTCATTAAAACTACCTAAAAATGTCTTAAAGCAAACAGTTATTGCCATATTAATATATAAATATGCTCAGCTTTGGCTGTGTGAGTAACCTACAAAAATTTATTTAATTCCCATCTAACTCTGTAAAGTAAATACTAAAATTTTCTTCTTATGAATGTGGAAAATAAGTAACTCGCACAAATCCACAAATGTGGAAAATATGTAACTTGCACAAATTCAAACCCAAGTTTATGGCATCACTAGTCTCACGGACTCACTGGTTATCATAAAAACGATATAAAGTGCATGCAGACAATTTTTTTAAAAATCCACCATAAAAACTGAACTTGATTTACCAAATGAAGATTATTACCAATCTCATAGATTCATTAGTTATGTGTTCTAAACCTCATCACACTACACAATGTCATGTGAATGCAAAGATCTGATCAAATCATGTCAGTAGAGTTACTCCTTAACTTACAATGGGGTTATGCCTCAATAAATCCATTGTAAATTAAAAATATGTATTTCATACACCTAACCTACTGAACATCACAGCTTAGCCCAGACTACCTTAAATGGGCTAAGAACACTCATATTAGCCTACAATTGGGCAAAATCATCTGACACAGAGCCTATTTTGTAATAAAGTGTTAACTATCTCATGTAATTTATTGAATACTGTGCTGAAAGTGAAAAACAGAATGGTCTTATTGGTACTTGGAGTATGGTTTCCACTGAGTATGTAAGTCTTTTGTACCATTGCAAAATTTAAAAAAAAAAAAAAAGTAAGTCAAACCATCCTAAGTGGGGGACTGTTTATGTAAGGATTCTGCCCCAAAAAGGAAAAATGATGCTATCTGCAAATGTCAACTGGGTCTGCCACAGTTCAGACATGTCTCATTATTAATACCTAAAATTTCTCTAGATTCATAGCATTCGAGGAAATAAAAAGGTTCATTCATAAAACAGTACCACTTCATGGACTGAATCACATAAAATTTACTGACAGTTAAATTAAGCTTAAATATAATACATACAACACATAATTAATAAGTAGTTACAATTATATTGAGCTTTGCATCCCTAGACCCGTGATTGGCATAGAGTAAGCATTCAGTAAATTTCATGAATGATCAAAACACTGAATGCATAAGGAAATAACATGCTGTGGTATTAAAACCAACTTCTTATCATTGGACGTTGTGTTGAAGGCTATAGGCAAAGTAGGAAAGCTGTGTTATCTTCCAGCTCTGCTTCACGGTCTCTTCTGATTGTAGTTGTGAGATTATATTCTTTTTGAACTACTTCTCTATTTCAGTTTTCCATACTGTTTCATGCTGAACATTCTGTTATCAATTTTTTTTTTTTTTTTTTTTTTTTTTTGAGACAGTCT
>NW_012098987.1:2495125-2522803 GCF_000951045.1 Mandrillus leucophaeus | reverse complement strand
TTTTTTTTGAGACAGTCTCGCTCTGTCACCCAGGCTGGAGTGCAATGGCGTGGTGTCAGCTCACTGCAACCTCAGCCTCCCAGTTCAAGTGATTCTCCTGCCTCCGCCTCCTGAGTAGCTGGGACTACAGGTGCATGCCACCACACCCAGCTAATTTTTATATTTTTAGTAGAGACGAGGTTTCACTATATTGGCCAGGCTAGTCTCGAACTCCTGACCTCGTGATCCACCCACCTTGGCCTCCCAAAGTGCTGGGATTTCAGACGTGAGCCACTGTGCCCAGCCTTCAATTTTTAATATAATCAGTTTAGAGAGCTTTACCTGAGATTGCTTAAACTTAGCTCATACATTCAGACTCACTGCTTTAACACCTGGATATAAACCTGTATCATCCATTTCAGTATGAACTTGAGAAAGTCAAACACAACATGGTGACAAACGCTCTCTCCTTGACCAACCTCTAGCATGGCTTCTCACAGCTCAAGTTTGGCCCTCTAGGATGACATCACCAGTCCCCTTAACATGCCTGCTTGAAAAGCTCAATGCTGGCAAAAGAATTTACTGTGTGTTCCAGCAGAAATCTCACTATAGGTCCCCGATCTCTTTTTTCTTAGGAACTCTCCCTCTACTTGAGGAAACTTACAGTTGTAAAACCCTTGTCCCTTTGACATGCATCTTCTACAACCCAAAAATGTCATTCTCAAGGACCTGAAAGCCAACCTTATGAAATGTCATCAAGAATGCTAAAGCTCTGTCTTCCAGGCTATGTGAGAGTACAGGAGCCTAACTTTGTTAACAAATACACAGATGACCTAATCACATTGACCCACCTTCCCTGCCTCAGTGTCCTTCAGTACTTTTCCTTTAGCACACCCCAGCAAACAAACACTCCCGCCTTTTGTTTCAACAAACTGATTTCAGTCAATACCAAAGTGTTTCTCTCCAATTGCAGTAGCCTGAATAAAATCTGCCTTGCTACCTTTAATGGACTTTGGACTCTGTTTCTCTTTAACAGTGACCAAATTTCCTTATCTCATAGATAACCTTGCCTTCTACTTCACCAAGAATATTAAAATTATCAGTGGTGATCTTCCTCAGCTCTCTGATTGGCAACCAACATACTTATCTACAGTGACACACACTTTTTCCTTCCTTCCTCTGATTTCAGAGGTTGTGTCTCTCCTGCTCCAGGAAATACATTTACATATGCTCTGGGATTCACTTATTTTCCTTTCAACTGGGACCTTTCGTTATCAGTTCCCCTTGTTATATGTCACATCTCCTTTAAACTGGCTGCTTCTCAGCCAATCAGCATGCTTAGGCTCTTCTGTTCTGAAAAGATTTTAAACTCCATCTGATTTATTTTCTCTTCTTATTCCATGAGTCTTCAGTGAGTTTTCTCTACTTTTCAATGCCCACTTTCTAATATTCACTTAATTCTCACTCCACTGAAATGGAACCTGTCAACAAATCTCATGGACTTCCTCTCACTAGTGACTTCCTAAATCCTGACCTCAAGAGAAACTTTATAGTATCTAACTTATCAGGCCTCTGTGCTGACCTGGGATGTGCTGGCCATTAATATGTTTCTTATATGTTTCTTTTACTCCTTTGACTTTGTTCTGCACACATGGCCTTCATTTTCAGGCTTCTTCATGGGCTTTTTCTCCACATATACAACATAGTATCCTCTTCAGGCCTCTAGCCTTGGTCCTTTTCTCACCCACTGCTCCCTCCTTGAATAGCATTACTAATCTCATGATTAATTGCTTATAAAAAATAAGTAAAACGCACAAACCAAAAAAAAAAAAAAAAAAAAAAAAAAAAAAAAAAAAAAAAAAAAAAACACAGAGCCACCCTAAAGAGTGATATATTTGAGATAGGATTTCACTCTGCTGCCCAAGTTGGAGCGCAGTGGCACGCTCACAGCTCACCGCAACTTCTGCCTCCTGGGCTCAAGCAATCCTCCCACCTCAGTCTCCTGAGTAGCTAGGACTACAAGTATGAGCCACCATGCCTGGCTAATTTTTGTGTTTTTTTTCTTGGTAGAGACAGGGTTTTGCCATGTTGCCCAGACTGGTTTCAAATTCCTGGACTCAAGCAATTTGCCTGCGGCCTCTCCAAGTGTTGGGATCACAGGCCTAAGTCACTGAAAAAGTGAATTATATTTACCAAATAGGTGACAATTCATTGTTCAGAAATAGAAATATTAATATGGAAAAAGAAACATTCAAATGAGAAACATCTAAAGGGCAAGTGACTTCAAAGTCAGAGATGGCTGACTTTTGACCATTCTAGTTGTGAGTAAAATTCTAGTTATTTAGCAAAATTTTTCAATTCTTCATTTTAATTTTTATATTACAAAGCAATTTTTATCTATTTTAATTTTTAAATTATATATATATATAACTTAAAATTATATGTACATAAGTACCTGAATGATCCTGGTGTTCAAAATTTCTTCAGTTTCAAGTAATAGAAACCCAACTCAAATTTGGTTTAAGAAATAAATCAGCTACTATAATTTGAGGAAAGTTAAGGAGCAGATGTCAGGCACTTCTGGGTGCAAGTTGTCAAAGTATACAATTTCTATCTCTCAGCTCAGCTTCTCTGTGTGTCAACTTCATTTTCAGGTTTAATATCTCCAACCATAACAAAGATGCCTATTATCAATTTAGATTTATATCCTACCACCTAAACAACCATACCTGAAAGACAATATAACTTTCTCCATGTAGTCAATGAAAGTCTCAAGAAGGGTTCAGTGGCCTGGCTTGAGTTAATCCAAGTCCATCCTGACCATTTATTATGCCCAGAAGAATGCCGAACTCTTATTGGCCAATTCTGAGTCACAAACTCAGCCAATGATCTTAGGAAATTGTCAGCCCTACCTGAACATCACGAGTTGAGAATAGTGGAGATAATTTCCCCAAAGGTAAATCAGAATGCTAGTGGCCAGAAAATGTATCTACAATGGTACTTTATATCTGTAAAGTTTTCTTTTATCTTTTCAACAACAGAAATTATTTACACTTTATGAATTAGCAAAACAAAATGCAGAGGAAATAAATTCAGTCACACAGTAAAAGACAGTATTGGATTTTCACTTCCCACTCTTAAGACTAATATTCTTTTCACTATGTGATGCTTCCCATTCTCCTGCTCAATGGTAGTAGGAGATTCTGCACTTGTCAGTGTCAAAGACACCGAAAGCTTCAATTTATGCAAATACAAGTCACAGTTTGATGTTCTCACTCATGTTCAGAATATTTAAAAAGACATCAAAATGTTAATGGATAACTCTCCACCCTTACTCTTGCTTTAACATATAAAGATCTTCCCCAAAGTGGTCCAGAAATTCTTCCTATCCAGCTAAAGCGAGAGTCATAACATCACCATGGCAACAATAACTCTGAAGAGAGAAGAGGCAAATTGTGTCCGGAAAATTAATCAGCTGCAGTGACAATCTTATTTACTTTCTCTCGCAAGTAGTGCAAATCCACGTAAGACCCCTGACAATCTTCCAGTCCTCATTTTCAGGTAAAAAATAAAAACTACAGATCTATGTGAAAACACTTTTTTCCAAACAAAAATCATAAACCTTCTATTCCTCAGCTACCTTGTGGGGAGCTCTTCGTCACATGTGCCATAATTTTTCAAAATTTCATGCAATAGGCAGCAATGTTTTCATATACTTATTCTCAACTATCTTATTTTTTTTACTAACTTATTTTATGTCTATTAGCTGTCTGCAGATTTGTGCTTAATAAAGACTATGTCTTGAGAAAGAGGATGTTCAATAAAAGTGCAGAATAAGATAATCCACACAATACATATTACAGAAAAGCAAAGCAAATGTGTATTTTTTAGCCTTGCTTTTGGTTGGAGCTTTCAATATATAATTGGAAGGAACGGGAGTTTATTTCACTGGGAGATGGTCAAGGAAGGAGGGAAAGCAGAGACTCTGGAGTCAAATAAACTGGTATTAAATCCTAGCTCCCCCAATTGATAGTTGTAAAATGGTCAAGTCTCTTGACTTGCTTTAATTTCAGGATTTTTTAAACATAAAATAGGGATCTGTAATTCCCCGATTTTCTAAGCTTCTTGGAAAGATCAGAGAAAATGTATATGAATTGCGTGGCACACAGTAGGTGGTCAGAAAAGGCAAATGAAAGAAAACTATTCCTGTTTGTGAGACCATCCGCGCACTGGTTTTGCTGACACCACAGCTCCTAGACTTTGACTTCTCACTCACTTCTGATAGCTTCGAGCCAGACTAACCATCTGAATTTGGCACTTGCAGTTACTACACTGGAATTCCGATACTTAGGATGATGTACCCATGCTATGCCTCATACTTGTTATACATTTCATGATTACTCCTATGTGAGCAGAGCAGTATGAGGCCATGGCGTACATGCTATGCCTCATACTTACTTTTGCTCTGCTCACAGAGGAATCCTGCTCATTTACATCTGTTTCTCTTTGTCCTTCCATCCCAAACTTGAAGGCTCGCATTGATACTTCCTCAGTGCCTTTATTCACAGTCAAAATGGGACCCATGGTGCTAACAGAAGAGGCACATAAGCATTACTAGAACCTATACATCAAGGCAAAGGGAGGTGGTGTTAACCATTTGCTGCTTGCTACGGTCTTGAACCCTGTCCTCAGGCTTCACCTCAGGTGCTTAATACTTTGCCTCATGACTGCTCAAGTCTTGCAGGCCTCTGTTCTAGGTCTTTCTCCTTGTTTTTTTTCATGCCCCTTCCCATTATGACTCTAGTTTTGCTTGGCTAGAAAAAGATCTCAGTCTTATGGCTTTCTGGAGAATATTGACAAACTCCATTGCAAGCTCTCAGTAAATTATTTAGTTTAGCACATTAATCTCTATTTAATAGAGCTAAAATTCTAATAAAAGGCAATTCTTAGACATTTAGATAAGAAGAAAAGTTCTCAAGCATATAGTGTAATCTTCAAGCTTTTTTCTCATAGCTAAAATACTGAACATGGATTCTTCTTCCTATTAGTATTCTTTTATTGTAGGAAACAATTCTCTATGCTTAATAATCAATAATATTATCACTTTGCAATTCTATTAGTGTTGAAGGAATTGGTATCTTAGCAGAGACAACTAACTGTGAAGTCGGAGAAACTGTTCTTTCATCCTGTTCATTTGTTATAAGAAAAGAATCACTGGAAATGTTAGCAGTTTTTAGAAACCTACAGATATGAGTCTTATTGGGGCATGGGAAGAACAGTAAAAATAGGATAGAATAAAATACTTGCCAGCAATAACATGTAAAATGAGAGGCTGGTGATTAGAGTTCAGTCTTCCAAAAACCTCTTACAAAGATATTGATTAGTATGAGACATTATTAAATTACATATGTGTATATATATGTCAAAATTTAAGTGGTAACCTTCAAAAAACCAAAATAGTACATATACCTTCCAAACAGAGCAACAATAATTAATCCAATGAAGGCAAGAGAGGAGGGGAGAAAGCAGAAGGGGAAAAAAAATGGAAAGCACCATATAAGATGTTAGAAATAAGTCCAAATACCCAAAGTAAACCTAATAAATTTAGGTGAACTAAAATAACAGGTTAAAAAACAGAGACTGTCACAGTACATAAGCAAAATTCATATGCTGTTTATAGGAGTCAACATTAAAATATAAAGATACTGAAAGGCTGAAAAGAAAATGATGAAAATTAGTAAAATAATAGGTTAAAAAACAGAGACTGTCACAGTACATAAACAAAATCTATATGCTGTTTATAGGAGTCACTGTTAAAATATAGACATTAAAAGGTTGGAAATAAAATGATGAAAATTAGTAAAACTACATTTTATTAAAAAAAAAATATTTAAGACCAAAAGCATCTTGTAAAGAGAGACACTAAATAGTACTAAGAAACAATTCTAAAACTGTCTTAAATGTATTATAAAATTAAATAATGTGTAAACATGTTGCTGGGAAGCAGATTTCTCACAGTAGAAGAAACACACACATACCCGCCCATATATACATGCATATACATTTTTTACACCTTTTAGAAATCATGCAAAAAAGGGACAAACACATATATACAATACTTGCCATCACAAAAGCTCATAGCTAAAGATAAAGTAACATTTAGAAATGAATAATATAATATTTTGAATCACTACACCAGTAAATTTGAAAACTTGGACAAATTTTCAATTTTGTATGAAAGTATTTATCAAATACTACTTAATGACAAATTAAATATCTGAATATACCTTAACCAGAAGTTGAATAAATAAATTTTAACCAACTGTCTCTCCTCCAAAATCGTCTAACATTTTAGGACTTACTGGTAATTTATGCTAAATGTTTACATGTTTTAACAAGCTCTTCCAGAGAACAGAAGAATGAGGAAATTTTCACTAAATTGTTTTATGAGGATAGAAAAATCAGAGAACAAAAAATTATAGGTCAATTTCTCTTATAACATAGTACATGTATCCTAAATAAAGTGTTGTCAAGTCAAATCAAAAGATATAAAAACATAGTTCATTATAATCAAGTTGAATGTATATTAGAGATGTTAAAAATCAATTAGTATAATTTTCCACATTAAGTTTGAAGAAGAAAACCATTTAGCTGTCTCAACAGATGAGTTAAAACATTCAATAAAATTAAACATCCATTCATAGGAAAAGTTAAATCTAGACGGGAGCACATTTAACCTGATAAAAACATATCCATAAAAATCTATGGTAACTATCATAAATATTGATGAAGAAAACATTTTAAAAATCTATATGCTACAAGCATGCTAGCAAATGTTGTGGTTCAAGTAAGCCTTCTAAAAAATATAAAGAAATGAATGAATGAGTGACTGGCATAAGAGATTTGTGGTATTTTATGGAGAAAATTATAAAGTTTGTAAAGTATTAAGGGAGACATAAATGATGGAAAAACACATCACATTTATAGGAAAACATTAAAGATATTGATCCTTCCCAAATTGACCCATAAATTTATGTAATTCCAATTAAAATCCCAACAAGATATTTTTATGGAAAAATTATAAACTAATTTAAAAGTTTTATAGAACTTTAGCAAAAATTATATTTTTAGAGCAAAATTTTTTTAATTCAAAAAATTGATCATTAAGCAAGGGAATATTATTCAACAAAATAGCAAGATTTATTAAGCAACAGAAGCTTAAAGAGTTAGTGAAACTTTGATTTGAAAGTAATGCATTGATTTTTTAAAAACTCAGACCAATAAGATACTATATAGTGCTTAGAAACTGATCAACATGTATAAACATAAATGTGATCTTTAAAAGTGGTGGTATTGCAAACAGGTAAGAAAAAGATGGATTATTCAATAAATGATCCTTTGGGGAAATGCCATGTAAAAAGTGAAACGGGATTCCTATCTCATACTACACATAAGAAATCAATTCCAGTTAAATTTGCAAATACAAAAGCAAAGCATCAAAATTTTCAGAAGAGACTGTCATTTACCTCTACCACTGCCTCCTAATGCTGGCTGTGTGCTAGTTGGTGCTGCCTGGCACCTCTTGGGTAAAAAAGCAGCTAAAACTACTTCAGCACTCACCTTGGCCAATGAAAAGCTTTTGCACTGAGTCAAGATGGAGAACACGGAACCAAGTTAATTTGAAGTGGCAGGGCAGGTGTTGTAGAGCAGTTTAAGATTAAGAGGTTTATACCACTTAGTAAACTTAGGAAAACATGTTGTGAAACACAGGGCTTTTCAATAAGGCAGAACAGCTCCTGATTTGGTGGGCAGCCAATCAGTAAACCAAACACACCTGCAGAGTTGGAGCTGGAGACTGATGATGCCACTGATGTATCTCAGCAGCAGACAGGGGTGCCTCATAAACAAACAACAAAATGACTGCTTTTTGCTTAAACTGTGTTCCCTTGAGGTGATGCATGCATGATTAGAAAACTGATTTGATTCAACAAATTCTGACTGCTGTGGTAGATCTTTTTCCGTCTTCAATTTTCCCCCTTCTTGATTCATTTCAATTGTCAATTGTCCATAAAATAATTGATGTATGCACACAGGTATGTTGCATTTTATTTTCCAAATAGGCAATGATATTATAAGACAAAATTACAACAAATTTAGTTTAAAGATCTCATTGACTTTTATTTGTGATTCTATAACATACAGTGAGTATTCTGATGAGCTGAGAAGACAAATTTGGCTTTAAAAGCAGAAAATGACTGAAGAAAGCAGAAATACAGAACACAAGATGGACTGGTTATTTGAAAGTTACCATCCTCATAGGGTTAAAACCGAGGGAACCTCCTTACTATGCTGACTCAGGCAGATTGGAATCTCCCGTGTTTTGGAAAACTGGCCCATTTCAAAATTGTTTGATTACCGTCCCTTAGTCTAAGTGCCTCCTTTCTGGTTTGGTCTGGTCTGCTGAGACCAAGTGCAAGAGGCTAGTTCACAACAACGGCCTTCAATAAACTTTGTTTAACAACATGCAAAGTTGAGTGCTAAAGCGTTACTCTGGCCCTTAGAAATTCTGATAGGACCTTCACTCTCTCAAAATTTTGTCATTAGTTCCTCATAAATAATATACCCTTTTCAAATCATCCTAATTGGAACAATACATCTGTTTTCTTGCACTCCGGTTTATACACCTATTTTCCCCAGCCATGGCCCTGAATCA
This sequence comes from Mandrillus leucophaeus, assembly GCF_000951045.1. Lineage (NCBI taxonomy): Eukaryota > Metazoa > Chordata > Mammalia > Primates > Cercopithecidae > Mandrillus > Mandrillus leucophaeus. Next base: position 2,514,111 of record NW_012098987.1, on the reverse strand, counting down.
GAATGTTTGGTGGCAAAATATGTGTGAGAGTCTACTAGTTGGTGTAATCTGTTCTGACTGAGGTCTGCAATTCTGAATCCTCAAAGAAGAGACGAGAATTAGGTAGCTGGCTGTCCCACAGCCCAGCCAATATGTGTCCCTAAGTGTGCTTCTAGGAATAGGATGAAAGGTAATTAACTGAGATATTGGGAACCACCAGTCTACATACAAGAATCTGTTCACATAAAACTTACTTGTAGTTCATAGATTGCAGAGCGGAAGCAGGCATATTAGGCACTTATTTACTCCAGTAATAGCCAGATTTCTTACTTTTTTGTATAAACTTTTTATGCATGTAACTTTCTAATCTGTTAGTGTATGAAGAACTTTGATAATAATGAGGGAATATAGTCATAGAATAGTTACAAAATCTTACCGTTAATATATATTTTAAAGTAAAAATATTAAAACTAACCAAAGACATATTTTAGTTTCTCTTCACACCAGAGAAATGTAACATATTTCATAATATACAGAAATATAACGTATTTCTCTGGTGTAAAGGGCTGTTTACCTTCACACAGTGAAAATGATATTAACTCTGTGGTTGCAAGAGGAGCAAGGGTACCACACCACATTGGTTTTCATCCCTCGGAAGCTTGTGAAGTTCAAGACAAGATCTAAGCATGCTGATCACAGCTGGGAGGATTTGTTTTGTTCCGTGTTGTTTTTCTGTGCTGTAAGATACTAGCAGTATTTAATTTTGTATTTTGCAAAGCCCTATGCTTTTCCCCAATCTGTATGTATATTTTTTCTTATAATAAAAAATCTAAACTATTGACAGAAGATATTTCACAACTCAGCTCCAACTACTTCCCCAGGTCATCTCCTATTTATCCATCTAACAGCCTTTCCCCGGTCTCTCCCTATTCCTGGCACACCCATATCTTGACACTTTCTATTGCAGGTGATATTGTTCATACTGTCCTACCCATGTACCTGATGTCTCCTATCTGGAATGCCCTTTCCCCTTTTCAGACATATTTCAAAACATTTGTTATCTTCCCACGAGGTGATTCACTGAACTCTTTCAAGGAGCTGGCCCTTGATGTTTTTGTTTCACTCCTTGACTTATAGTTCTGGTATATTCAGGGGACAGAAGTCCTTTTCTTCCTCTCTCCATCTTCCTGGGCAGGTCTTGTCTACCCTGCCCTGAAATATTATATTAACTTTTAAGTCAGCCGGCTTTGGGCATTGTGAGAACCACTGTGTACCAGGTAGCCTGTTAAGCTCTGGCAATACAAAGATTGCCAGGGTGGCAAAGTAAAGAAGGTGGGAAGCACTAGACACTTGGACAAAGAAGCATCCACGAGTTGTTCATCCTGGAAGCAAGTGCAAACAGCTATGTGAACACAGATGCCATAAACAAGAAAGATGATCAAAGGTGATGCACCGGGCAGGAAAGAGTTAAACGTATTTCTTTCTGGTTCCAGTCTGGAGCATTTTATTGCAAAATCACATTCATATAGTTTCTGTTCATCTGAGAGAGAAGACAAAAAAGACCTTAGAGCAAGTAGTATGTTTTCTGCTGAACATCAATCTTCCCGCAGCCCTCTCTTGACCAGCATTATAGGGCAGAGATGGATATTCCCTGTGAGAACACAAAAGCCCATCTGTGACTATGGCCAATCCCCTATGAAAAGATCTCATGAGAACAGGTATCTCTCTTTCTTAGCACTTGGCATAGCCACAATTTTGAATTTTGTTAAACATAATTACATGATGATTTACTATAATGCTAGACTGTAAAAGCCACAAGACCAGGACTGGACTTATTTTTCCCATCTTTTTATCTTCAGCACTGAACACAATGCCTGTCACATTAAAATGCTCAATAACTACAACTCAAAAAGAGAACCAATAAATGATAATACTACTATTAGCTAAGTAGCTACATAAACTGAGATACACCACTTCACGTAATCTTCACAATAACTCTATTTTAATCATGAGATACCTGAGTCTTTGAGAGCAGGAAAATCGCAGGTTAAAAGTTGAACCCAGCTCTGTCTAGCCTTGCTGCAGCCTCACTCTCAGTCCCAACACTAAACCATCTTATAATAAGATCCATGTGCAGATACAACAAGTTTCCAGAAACAGCAGGGGCTGGAAGCACCAGACAGAATGGAGAGTCATTTTTAGCAAGGCCATCTGACACCAAATGCAGAAGTGCTGACTTCCTGCCACTTTCTGTTCCACAATTATAAATTAGAAACCACTTAAATACCCAAAAGAGGAAAATTGTTAAGTCAACTATGTCATACCTATGTGATAAAATATTATTAGGTAATTAAAAGTCATGGTTTATAAGAATAAAAGAAATGTTCAAGATACACCATTAGGTAGAAAAAGTAGATTATAAAATGTACTATAATCTCAATTTTGTTAAAGTATATATTGCAACAAATGATACACACACATTTTAGAATAATATACATAAAAATGTCAATGGTGGTGTTATGCATAGTAGTATAGATTATTTTCATTTTCTTCCTATCTTTTATTTTTCCTATATATTCTATAATTATCATAAATTACTTTAAAATTCTTACAAATATGATTTATGGTTAATATACAGATAAAAGAAACTAAAACAAAAGATTAATGGCGATTTTCCTCTGTAAGGTAAAATGATAATTTTATTTATTAATAATTTTTGTGTATTTAAAAATTTAAAGCAACTGAAAAGGTTTATAAGACTGAAATAAACTGCCCTCTAACTATGTTTTGACAGCCTTCAAGTTGCAAATAAAATTGCCTTCCATTCCCTCCTGCTCTTCCCTACATAATTTTGCTACCTGAAATTATGTTCTTAGCAACTACTCATGACACACGTTTGCAGTCACACGAAATTTGGGGTCCCAGTCATTTGTCTAACACACACAGACACACAGGAGCAAAAGGAAACCAGTTATTTATTTTAGGGTCCACATTTTTGGAATATGGACCAAAAATATGGACGCTAAAATAAACAAATGATTTGCTTTCATGACGTTGCTAAACATCACCAGAGTCACTGAAGCAGTACTAGCTTTATTTTCATAGCGAATTCTTGCCTTTTGGCTGCTCTGAACCCTGGCGTCATTCCCAGATTAGATCTTAGCTTCTGCTAGGAGTCAACCAACTGCTGAAAAAGCAGAGACTTAGAAGCCAAAAGATTGGAAAAGAAGAGTTCACAGAATGAGCCAGACTGTCTGCTAGCAAACAGGCTATAGCTAGTTGAGGGGGAAGAATAGAAGCCCCTGCCAACCACTAAGAGGACTCCAGGGTGGACCACAGAACACCTGGGACAAGCTACAGGGAGCTCAGAGGTGGGAATTTTCCAAACCTGAACCCTGGCTATGATTTAACTGTAGTTCTTTTCATCTGATTACATCCCATGAGAGTTTTACCTTTTATCTCTTCCTCCCATGGTGCCTCCCATTTTTTCACATCCTTTACAGTAACTCCCATTATTAGCAGGTAATACAATTCCTTCTGCCTTAACTGCCCCAGTAGAACTTGAGTTGGTCTGGTTGCTTCAAAAATCTATACCTAGAGTAGAATGCAAGACTGAGAAATCTATGAGCCCCTGAAAGATTAGCAAGATGGCCATCAACCCTTCTACAAGCTCTTGGAAATCAGAGCTCCCAGGAAACCCAAGGGCTTGCTGAAATGTAAGGGTTAGCTCAGGGTTAGTTTTTCCTGTGTTCATAGATGTAGAGTACTGAGCAATAAAGGGCAGAGTATGAACTTGTACCAGAAATCAGAGGCAGCAGCTTGAAGCAAATTCTCCCACAATCTCCATCACTAAACACAAACTACCCACAGTAGAATCTGTGGATTAAACACAAACCATCCTCAGTAAAATCTGTGTGTTAGCACAAGGATTCTGATTTGGGAAGAGTTTTCCCCTTGAGAAGAATCTTCCATTCTGGCATGTTACTCTTAATTCAGCCTAAGCCAAACATTCAATTGTAGTGTTATTCCCTCTCATTTGCCAGGGCCTTCTATTGTAAACCAAATAAAATGACTGAGGCAAGCTTCAATCAATTTAGAGGTTTATTTTGCCAAGGTTGAGGATGCACCTGGGAAAAAGAGACTCGAGGCACAGTAGGATCTGTGGCCTACCCATTTTCCAAAGAGAATTTTGAGAGCTTCAATATTTAAAGAGAAAAAAGTGGGCAGGAGGGGGAAGGAGGAAAGAAAAAAGGAGAGATAAAGAGTATGGTCACATTCTTGTGAGGCTTTCATTAGCGCTCATGGAATCCACAAGTTGCATATGAAAATGAGGGAGTAGAGGGGCAGTCAGTTATGTATTTGCTCAGTAAAACTACACTTTACATAAGATAAAGTAAACATAGAGTACAGGAAGAAGTCAAATATGCATTTGTCTTGGGGTGGAGGGGACAATTTCTAGTCTCCTCTTGTCCCACACTCTTAAAGGTAAGCTGTTAATTTACATTTTCAGGGTGAGGGATGCCACCTGGGGAGATATGTGGCCTTTTATCTTGTAACTGTTTAGGAACAAAAGGAAAGGCAGGTGTTGGGATTTGTTTGTTTCTTTGTTTTCGTGCATGACTCGGCTTCCAAGCTTAATTTTTCCCTGTGGCACAGTGAGTTTAGGGTGCTGAGATTTTCTTTTCCTTGCTCACAATATAGCTATTTATTTAAAATAAGCCCACAAGGAAACCTTGTGGTATTAGAACTGTGTAGTGTCTGGACCATGGAGGAAAATACAGGAAACTACATAGGTGATAAAATGTATAGAGCTTAATACACTCCAATTCATACCAATGAATACAAGTACAATGGGGGAATCAAAATAAGATCTTTGGATTGTATAGATATCTGTATCTTCATTGTGATATTATGCTGTAGTTTTGAAAAATGTTACCATTGGGGGGAAATAGACAACATGTACAAGTGATCTTTTGCATTATTTCTTACAACTACATGTGAATCTACAATTATCACAAATTTTCAAAATCTTTAAAAATAGTTTAAAAATCAAGCGACAAGCTGCTAAATAAAATATATTCTATACTCCTACCTTGAAAAATAGACTTCTCAACTACCTGAAATTCCAGTAAGGGAGACCAGTCTTCATAGTGTCTTATGACCAATTACTGCCTCAAAGAAAAAGTAGGAGTTAAAGACAGAAGTGAAATCAGTAATCAGACAGCCCGGAGCTGCATTCCCGGCCTGGTAGTTAAAGATTGACTCCTGACTTAACCAGTTACGTTATCTATAGATTCCAGACATTGTATGGAAAAGCACTGTGAAAATTCCTGTCCTGTTCTGTTCCGTCCTGATTACTGGTGCATGCAGCCCCCAGTCACGTACCCACTGCTTGCTGAATCAATCACAACCCTCTCACATGGACCCCCTTAGAGTTGTAAGCCCTTAAAAGGGACAGGAATCTCACTCAGGGAGCTTGGTTTTTGGAGATGTGAGTCCGCCGATGCTCCCAGCTTAATAAAGCCCTTTTCTTCCACAACTCAGTGTCTGAGGGGTTCTTGTCTGCGGCTGGTCCTGCTACACCAGGTTCAGATTTCAGATTCCCTGACTTGGAATTTTCCATGGGAACACACAGCTGCCTAGGAAAGCTGCCCCGTCTCAGATGCACTCCTTTTGTCTTCTCCTCCCTCTTCTCTAAAATGCGTGTTTGTGTACACCCACATTTGTGGACAGAATGTACAAACCTCATCTACACTCCTCTTACCTCTCAAATGGAGTCCTTGGCCACTTCTTGCAGGCTCTGAACCCAGGCTTCAAGTCCTTCAAACATGAAATTCTGAGTCCCACACACTTGGAGTTGGTCTGTGGGGCAGAGCGAGGGGCACTGTATCCTCTGGGTGGGCACATCTCCTTTACCTTGCTAACTCTTCACATCATCTGTAGCCAGAGAAGGACCAGGGAAGAGTCCAATGCAGGGTCTCTTGCCAAAGTCTAAGGGGAGTATCAATCATTACTACCATTTTATAGATAAGAAAATTGAGTGAAATTATGCTTCATGTCACTGATAACTAGTAATATCAGGTTTCCAGCCAGATCTATTGGAGTCCAAGGCCATGTCACAGCAATTATAGCACACTCTCCCCTGATGAAAACCTGAATAAAATGCCCATTTTATTGTCTAAGGAGTCCATAAGGGCCTATCTATCTGCTCACAGCTGTCCTAATTATGAGCCTGATATACAGTTGCCTTTCTCAGGACTTGTGTCATTCATTTAATGAGGCAGATTATTATTGAAATTGAGTTCAATTCAACAGGCCTTCACTGAGAACACCATAGTCATTTAGACACTGCTCATTATTTGCAGGACCAGCTCATTAATCTTGATTAATTCAGGTGCCAACTCTACAACATAAAAAATAGATGCTAAACATATACAGATGCATTATGCAGAAGCCGTTATCAAGAGTAGTGCTTTCACAGGCATTCCTGACACATTCCTATGGATTCTACTCTATTTTTTCATTATTTCCAGAAATCAATCTCCCTCTAGTTCTCAAAAAAAAAAAAATCAGTCAATTAGAGAGGATGATACACAAAACCCACCCTTTTTTTCTCCCAGGTAGGGAGATGGAAAAGAAATAGACAAAGAGGAAGATGTACGGTGCAGATAAGTAGAAGTGGGGATAAAATACCAGAATGTTTGGAAATGCTTTCTAATTTGTCAATGACAGTTTTTGCATGACCTTTCACTTCTCAACTTAAAAAAAAAGTGTCAGATATATCTTTGCTCCTTCCAGTCAGAATGTCCCAGGCTGTTCCTGCAAGTGTCCCCAGTATTTCCTCCTTAATGAGTGGTGTAGACAGATGGGACTGACTCCACCCTGCATGGTGCTCAGTGTGCTGAGTGGACCATTCCAACAGCTGGGGAGAAACAAGTTCCTCTTTGCACCCAGTGTGATAATAAGTGAGATCCCTAGGAACAAGCAAGGAAGGAAGCTTCCTGACACAGTGCACCATGGACATTTAGCATGTAACTCTTCTGTTATTTGTGCAAATAAGGTTGTAAGAGGAAAATATGTAGACACGAGAGAGGGGAGTCGGGGCATCTTTTCTGGCAACCCAGAGGCATATTCTTCTGGGTTCTCTTCTGCATTCCATTTGTAATCAGAATTCTCTAGGTAAGAAAAATGTTACTTTAGTAGATAGAATCATAAAAAGTAAAGTAAAAAAAATTTTAAGCATCATAAATGTGGAATAAGAAAATGAGATATTTAGGTTAAGCTTGACTGGCTTAGATTCATTTTAAATCAAGTTTTAGTATTTCTTTTTAAATCCTCATCATTAAAAATTCTGCTGAACTACTTAAAGTTGAAAATAAAAGAAAATCATTCTTAAATTAAGAGGTTTAATTGTCAGAATCCACAAATGTTAAACTATTTGAAAGATGTGAAGAGGATTTCCCTGAAATATCTTTTCCAGTATAAAATATACTGGAAGTGAATGAAATCAGTCAATGACCTGAGGTGTATCACAAAGGATTGAGTAAATGGAGAGAAGAGTGGGATAACACCCACAGAAGGGGATCAGAGCAAAGGGAAGAAGCAGAAATGGGAGGAGCATAATAGTTAGGGGTCTTCCAAACTGGTCAACTGCAGTAGCCAACAGTGCCTCCTGCTTTCACACTTGTCTGCCTCCTTCTATTCTCAACACACTTCCAATCCCAACCCCCAAGGGCTTCCCGTAATACTTGAAAGGAAACTCAAAAGGCTGACCTTACCATTCCCTTGGTCTTGTATGATCTGGCCCCTGGCTATTTCTTTAATTACATTTGCTACTACTGTCTCCCCTAGTTTATTCCACCTGATTCACTTTGATCAGCTTGCTATTCCTCAAATTCCTCATGCATGTTTCCATTTCAAGAACTTTGCACTTGCTCTACCCTCTGCCTGGAATGCCCTTTCCCTAAAGAGTCATGTAACTACCCTGCTTAATTATTCAAGCCTCTATTTAAATGACCCCCTCATCCAAGAACACTTCCTTGGCCACCCTATCCAAAGTAGAACATATATCCATCTAAGTTGCTTTCTTTCCTTCCATTCTTATTTTTTCCGCACAGTGACATTTACTGTTATCCTGTTGTTTGTTTATAGTCTGAATGTCATACTGGTGTTAAAAACTATGAAAGCAGGGACTTTATGTAGATTGCCTCCATATCTGTAGTTCCTACAACATACCCAGCACGTGGTAAGCACCCACTAGGATCTGTGAAATGAATAAATGAAGTCAGGTGAGTTGGTTATACTGGAGCATTATGTGGGAGGTAAGTTTGGCTGAATGGGTAAGGTCAAATCATGAAAAAACTGGAATCATAGGATGAGTCTGCATATATACTATGCATTGCAGTTTCTGAAGAACAGAGTTCAAGCCCCAGGACCTAGCATAGTTCCTGACCCACAGCAGGCGTTCATTACATGTTTCATGATCATGTTATGTCAGATGTTAAACAAAAATGGAGAAATTCCTTTTCTGTCCCACACGAGAAAAAGGAGAATGCACTCACCCAGATTACAGAATTGACATTTTCTTTCTTTCTTTCTTTCTTTCTTTCTTTCTTTCTTTCTTTCTTTCTTTCTTTCTTTCTTTCTTTCTTTCTTTCCTTCCTTCCTTCCTTCCTTCCTTCCTTCCTTCCTTCCTTCTTTCTTTCTTTCTTTCCTTCCTTCCTTCCTTCCTTCCTTCCTTCCTTCTTTTCTTTCTTTCTTTCTTCCTTCCTTCCTTCCTTCTTTCTTTCTTTTGTTTTTTTTTGTTTTTTGTTTTTTGTTTTTTTTTTGAGATGGAGTCTTGCTCTGTTGCCTAGGCTGGAGTGCAGTGACACAATCTCAGCTCACTACAACCTCCACCTCTGGCTAATTTTGTATTTTTAGCAGAGACGGTGTTTCACCATGTTGGTCAGGCTGGTCTCGAACTCCTGACCTCAAGTGATCTGCCCACCTTGGCCTCCCAAAGTGCTAAGAGTACAGGCGTGAGCCACCATGCCCAGCCAGAATGGACATTTTCTGAATTATTCTTCTCTCCTACAGAATATGGCAGCCTTTTGATATTTCTACTCCACGAAATGTTAGAGCTTTCTTCTTGTTTAGTCTTCTGGGAATTCTGCTCTGGGTGAAACAAGATAGCAACTGATGATGAGGGAAAATGAGACTGTTTCCGTAAAAGACACTGGCTTAAGTCACGTAGCTCTCACTGAGGCAGCCAGCATGAGGACCCCATTATAAGTGCCCTCAGAAGACATATGAGAAAAGGAATATCTAATTTCCCTTGAGACAAGCATCTAATTTTCTGTAACATTGTGTCTTCTCACAGATGAAAAAGGCTGCTCTCAGTTACTTGGACAGTGTTCTCAGATGCTCTAGAAAAAGCACTTTAAATGGTTACCATGACCAGGACAAGATTTTTGAGCCAGTGTGTTGCCTGCAGTTTTTGTGTGTGTAACTACAAAGAGTGTTTAACAATGTAGTTATAAAGAATAAGCATCATTACAAGTTAATTTTAAAAGAAAAAATATCAAGTTGCATATATATGTACATACATATATTTTTATAACAAATGTGAAAAAATACATAAGGAAAAGCACACTAGGAAATCATCAGCCAGTAGTCTTAAATGATGCTAGCAATCCTTAGTGAATACAGCCAGATGGATTACCTGAATACTCATTTCATTTCACAACAACCTCATGGTATGGTTACTATTAACATCATCTCTACCTTGCAAATAAAGGAACTAAGGCCCAGACAGGTAAAATAGCATCGCCAAGTACTTGCTTTTAGTAAATGGCATAGGTGGAATTTGAATCTAGTCAATTAGATACTAAAATCTGTGTTCCAAACCATTACACTGCCAATGGTATGGTATTTTATTCCTTCTACTTCTCCATCTTTAATAAGTTTTACTTTTACAATAAAAAAAATTATAGGTTGTCCATATTTCTTGTTTGTCATGTAGAAAAATAAAATAGTATTAATGGGCTCATATACCAAATCCAAGATAATGTACAAAATACATTCTAAAGTTACAATGTATTTTACAAAACTCTGTCTTGCATGAATAAATACCATGCCCTATTTCTTGCTGAGTCTATTTTTTTAGAATAAACAAGTGCATATGTTCTGATACAATGACCCGTACCTTAAAAAGGTAGCCTGCTGTGACTGTGTCCGCAATCTGAATTGTAATTTTTAAAAAGAATTAAGCTAAAAAAAGAAAATCACAGGTCCATAAAGTATCTGATTTGAAAAAAAATTAATGATGAAACCATCTTATCTTTTTAAAAAATTATTACTCAATTCTATTTAAGTTTTAAAATACTTTTCTGGGAAAAACATACTTTTTAAAAATTATACATTTTTAATACTATACTTTTCTGAAAGTGATATTGACCCTGTAAGTAGAAAAAATTAAACAAAATGCCATGGTATCCTTTGAAACTCTACAACTCTAAGTCTTTTTAGAAAAAAATCTAAAGAGAAAGTTGTACATTAAAATCTGTATCTGATGTATACTCTAAGAATCAGTGACTGTGAGTCTCATTTTACCAAAGATCTACTTTAGATAGCAACGCTCTTCTTCAACTCATCTTCAGCTCATTTAAGGTTTTTTCCCCCTCAGGTTCTGTTTGTTGTTGCCTGATGCTAACAATGTTTTCTTAAAGGTATGAAGGAAATGTTTTCTTCCAACATAATTTTCTGTACACTACAGGTCTTTTCTTTTGCCTTCTGGTAACTGACCTAACAGATTTTATATTTTATTAATTCCTGTGCCATTATTATTAAGTTTTGGTTAGATTAGAAAAAAATTGGACATAAAACTATTTTTAATTAAGGTTATTACATCTGTGTATCTTTCTGTATGTGCTTTCAAAGTCCTTGTGACGCTGAGTTACAGGGCTTTGACTCCTAGGTCTAAAAAGTACATCAAGTCCTGGTAAGGCTTAAACACTGACAACAATTAAAGCCTCATCTTCAGGCTCTGTAGAAGATACCAATAAAAATAAACTGTGTTCCTGATGCACAGGATGAGACATTAAAGCTATTCAACTCCTCAAGGCTCAGGGACTATTGCAGAAGGGGTGGGTGTGTGAGATTGTAAAAGCCAATTTTGAGAGAGAAAATAAGTTCATTTTCTCTATAAATTAACCATCAATGTGAAGCACACACTGATGCAAGACCAGCATATGGGCCCTTGTGTCACGTTAACAAGGTTTTCTTGAAGCATTAACTGACTCTGTACTAAAGGTTATAAAAGTCTTATGGAAGCTATATACAGCACTTTGGGAGGCCGAGACGGGCGGATCACGAGGTCAGGAGATCGAGACCATCCTGGCTGACACGGTGAAACCCCGTCTCTACTAAAAAATACAGAAAACTAGCCGGGCGAGGTGGCAGGCGCCTGTAGTCCCGGCTACTCAGGAGGCTGAGGCAGGAGAATGGCGTGAACCCGGGAGGCAGAGCTTGCAGTGAGCTGAGATCCTGCCACTGCGCTCCAGCCTGGGCGACAGAGCGAGACTCTGTCTCAAAAAAAAAAAAAAAAAAAGAGAGAAGGGAAGCTATATCTTATGGTCACAATTAAAATTGTATAGATTGTTTAGAAAAAAAAATTTAATTGGCTTCATCCTGTTTTATTAGGGCTTGGTGTTTGGAAAATTAAGTCTCCTCTCTCAAAGAATGAAGGTTTTCACCTTTTAAAAATAATCCTTGAGTTATCACTCAAGTTAAATGAATGACTTATTTGACAATGACCTGTGATCCTATGTTGTGATATCAAGTATTTTAAACTTTTGATATGTGACAAACTTTCCAAGATCAAGTTATAAATTATGTCTTTTTCTGACCTAATTAATCCTTTTAAGATATTAGCTTCACTAAAGGCCAAAAAATGACATATTTGGCTTATTTAGTATAAAAATTGTACAGGAAAACATTATCAAATATGAAGTGGTGTTTGGTTTCTCTGAACTGTAGTTGTATAAATATGCTATTGGTATGTGTTCCAAAATTATGAAAAACTCCTGTAATTCTGATATGACTTAGTGTTTCAGTAATAATCATAATTGTTATGTTAACTTATTGTGTGCCACAGAGGTAACAATTTCCTTATCAATTGTGTCTTTGACTATGCTGCCCTAAAACCTTTTGTCATCTACAGACAGTTGTTTTGTTTTGGTCCACTTTAGAAGGTGGTTTTATAATCAGCTATAAAACTAACAGGTGCTCTTGAATGCAGATTTCTGGCAAGTTTGGAGACTGTGACATCAGAATAGAGGAAAAATTTTCAGGACTCATGGAGAGCTAAAATGTTCATGAATATCAAGGAATTAGCTGCATGGACTGAACTAATAGAAGACAGAAGTAATTCTTTGACTTTTTGCTTAAAACATTACTGATCCTTTGTTTTGTTTTTCAGAGTCTAGAAAACTTTTATTTTGAGCTATTGACAGCTTTTAACAATTAAGTATACTCCTGTGAACAAAATGTAGAGCATATTTGTTTCTGTCTACCTGATTTCTCCAGAATTCAGAAACTATTTGTGAGTATTCTTAACTATGGCAACAGTTATTTGCATAAGTGCAATAAGAATCTGTTTGCATTTATAACAGAACAAAATTGGAGAAACTGCTTATTTTACCAAGGCTTTGACTGGAATGGTGTGATTTCCTTTAAGGAATTAAACTTGACTTATAGAGTTGCCATTAAAAGCGTCTTAGGAAAACCGGCTTCATACCTTGTCTACAGAGTTCCGGTCCCAGTTCCTGTCCTGTAATAAGTAACGAATGTCATTTTCTGACAGGCCCAGGAGCCCCAAGTTTTTGGGGGACCACAAGAGGAGAGGAATTCACCCAACTCATAAATATTTGATGGTACAAATCCATGACTGTGCTTGGTTTTAGAGAAGTCTTATCTGAGATTCCTTCTATGGAACAAAGTTCCATCAAAACCAATTTAAAAAGCCTATGTGGAAAAAAATAATTATTTCTGCTGTACTTTATACAAATAATCTGGTCTAGTATAATAAAGCAAATTGGTCCTACCATGATTTGTCTTTAATAAAAATGGGGAACTGGAGAGAGAAAAAAATATGTTTCAAAAGCTACAGTACACCTGTTGTTAGATTCTAGTCTTGGCTACTGTTTTTCAATTTTTATTATTTTCTACAGTTTGGACTGAATTCTAATTTTTCCTGGGTATAAGTCTCCAAAATAATGCTTTCAATTTTTTTTTTCTTTCTTTCCCTTTTTTCCCCGTTTTTCCTAATTTGAAATCACTGAAAACTAAGCCATGCTTTCTTAAATCCTTGCAAACTGAAGTTAGACAATTTAAACTTCAGAAGAAAATAACAACTTGTTTATATACATAAACTGCTTTCATACCTGCCTACTGATACATTGACTTCAGGGTAATGTGGCTATATTAATTTTCCGGGATTGTTCTTTTCGTTGTTGTTGTTTTCCTCCCTTCCTCCCTCTTATTTTCTCTTCACAGGACATGAGACTTCACAACCTGCTAAAAATGAGCTTTGCTAATAACATAAAACCTACTCATCTAGGAATAAACTGTCCTAGCCATGAGAGATCAGACCAGAGACTCATTGTCTTCTAAAATGCTTCCTCCAAAAGATTTTTAAAAGAAAAGGGGGGAAATTTGAAGGGAAAATCATTCTTGGGGACCCCAAATCACTAAGCTAAAGGGAAAAGTCAAGCTGGGAACTGCTTAGGGCAAACCTGCCTGCCATTCTATTCAAAGTCAGCCCTCTGCTCACTGAGATAGATAAGTATCTGACTGCTTCCTTTGTAAAGGCTAATCAGATACTCAGAAGAATGAAACTGTTTGTCTCTCACCTACCTGTGACCTGGAAGCTATCTTCCTGCTTGGATTTGTACCACCTTTCGGGACAGAACCAATGTACATCTTACGTATATTGATTGATGTCTCATGTCTCCCTAAAGTGTATAAAACCAAGCTGTGCCCCAACCACCTTGGGCACATGTCATTAAGATGTCTTGAAGCTGTGTCATGGTTGCACATCCTCAACCTTGGAAAATAAACTTTCTAAATTAACTGAGACCTGTCTCAGATATTCAGGGTTCACAAAGGAAAGCCATATTTTGGGGTGAGTTCTGGCAAAACTGCCAAGAGATAGTATACACTACTTCTGTCCACGAGTTAGCCTGTGTCTCAATTACATGTTTTGCATGATCTTTTTAAGTAAGGAGTCAAATAATTTTCTAAGTTTATTTGTTTCAAGTCAATATTATATAACAAAGAAAGGTATACATCTATTTAAGATAAGATAGAGGGGGTTTTTTTTCTTAAATATTTATTCAGCATTGGAAAATATACATCTCATTTATTGTTGCTGAAATATCAATGGATACTATAAAATCATACTTGCTTATTTTACGAGGTGAAATTTTCCTGCTTGTCATTCAGTCACTCACCTACTCTTTTATGTATTCCCATGATTCATGTATTAGATTTCAATTAACAGATTTAAACGTAATAATCTATAGATGAAAAGAGTCAAACTCTGTGATATGGTTTGGCTATGTCCCAACCCAAATCTCATCTTGAATTATAGTTCCCATAATCTCTACATGTGGTGAAAGGGACCCAGTGAGAGATAATTGTAACATGGGGGCAGTTCCCCCATGCTATTCTCGTGATAGTAAGTTCTCACAAGATCTGATGGTTTTATAAGGGCCTTCCTCCTGTGCTTGGGACTCATTCTCTTCCCTGCTGTCCTGTGAAGAAATGCCTTTCGCTAAGATTGTAAGTTTGCTGAGGCTACCCCAGCCGTGTGGAACTGTGAATCAATGAAACATCTTTACTTTATAAACTACCCAGTCTCAGGTATGTCTTCATAGCAGTATCAGAATTAACTAGTACAGTCTGTAAAATATTTGAAGAGATTTACTCTGAGCCAAATATGAGTGACCAATGGCCCATGACACAACCATCAGGAGATCCTGAGAACATGGACCCAAGGTGGTCAGGCTACACCTTGGCTTTATACATTTTAGGGAGACATAAGACTTCAATCAATACATGTAGGAGGTACACTGGTTTGGTCTGGAAAGGTGGCAGTGGGGTAGCTTCCAGGTCATAGGTAGATTCAAATATTTTCGATTGGCAACTGGTTAAAAGAGTTAAATTGTTGTCTAAAGATTAAGAATCAATAAAAAGAAATGTTGGGGTTAAGATAATGTACTGTGTGCACCAAGGTTTTATTGCAGATGAAGCCTCCAGGTAGCAGGCTTCAGAGAACAGATTGTAAATGTTTCTTGCCAGACTCAGACAGTCTGTTCTATCAATCTTAAGGCCTGTGTTGATATTAATGCTGGTCAACTGGGCCCAGATTCCAAAAGGGAGCAGAGTATAATGAGGCAGGTTCGACTCCTTCCCGTCACAGTCTGAACTAGTTTTCCAGGTTAACTTTGGAATGCCCTGGGCTGAGAAGAAGGGTCCATTTAGATGGTTGGGGGACTTAGAATTTATTTTTGGTTTACAATCAAATGTCATAGATTCTTCTGTAAATAGTGTATTATTCATAAGCTCATACTTAATTCATTCTCTTAATTCTGCTGTTAATTTCTACAGAGTTGACTAAAGTCCTCTCTAACATCCATTTAAGTACAGTTGTAGAACAAAATGTTCCCAAATTACAACCCAGAAAGTTATGCTCTAAACTGTAGAAGGATAGTTTTGTTTAATTAGGATGAATTCCATGCTCTCAGATGTTGATAAGAATGTGCTTGGTCTGTCAAATGCATAATTATAGATTTAATAGTTTTTTGACTATGAAATAAAATTACATATGTAACCACATATAAGAATTCTCAAGAATTTATCTCTATTAAGCTTCTTAAGGCATATTTTGACAACCTATATAATTGACATTTGCCTATGCAAAAAATAATCCTAAAGCACACATTAGGGATGAAACTAATGCTGATCCCTGAACTCCATCTTATTCTAGCTATAAAAAAGTTAATCACTAGAAATATGGTCTAATAAAAAAAAGTTCCATCCATCTCACTAAAAGACAATATTACAAAATATTTTGCTTATTATCTTTAACAATTAATTGAATGTATTTAGAAGAAATATGACCTTTTTATTTTAAAATATTATTTTTTTAATGCAAGGCATTTTTCTCCAATATTTACTTTTAGTTGTCCATTTTAAATATCTAGGTCATTTGAACAAAATATGTTAAGAACATGCCAGTAAAGATTTTCAATATTATTCTAAGTCAATGGAAAGTCTTTAAAGTTTTATCATGAGATTACTGAATTAATGAAATTCATATTTTTAAAAAATCACGGTGACTGATATATGGGGAACGAATAGGGGAAGAGGTTAAAGAGTGAAAGCAGATACACTGGTTGAAAGGAAACTATAGTCTTTATAAGAAAGGATGGTGTTTTGGACTGGGGTCATGGATAGAGAGATGTAAAAAGGGAGAGGATGTAGCATATGTTTTATGGGTAGAAACAACAGAATTTACTGATGGGTTTGATATGGACTGTGAAAGTCAATGACTCCTAGATTTTTGTTTTTGTTTTATTACATTTTGTTTTGTGTTTTGGTTGAGCAATCGAATGTAATGGTGTCATTCATTCTATTAAGAAGCCTGGGGGAAGGGCAGACTGAGAAATAACAAGAGTCCTATTTCTACGTATTAAATGTCAGTTGCTTATTAGATATTTAATTAAGGTTTCAAGTAGTCTATTGTAAAAGTTTGAAACTAATCAAAGAGATCAGAGGTGTAGAAATTTAGATTCATCAATATCACATGGTACTTAAATTCACAGGACTAAGAGAAACCACCTATGGAATGACAATAAATAAATAGACAGCTCTTGACTCCACCCAGAAGCAATCCATCATTTTGAGGTCAAGTAGAAAAGGTGGAACCTGAAAGGAAACCGAGAAGTGGTGGCCAGGTAAGTAGGAGGAAAACAAGGAGAGTATAGCATCACAAGAAGCAAAAGATGAAAGCTTTTCCAGACACATTCATTAAAAGGATGATCTTAACCCTATTTTCTATTGGACTGTACCTGGAATGTGCCATTTATAACAACAAAAATCTTTTAAGTAGGAGATTATAACAAAGAAAAATTTTTCAACCTGAGAAAAGAAAGGGAAAAAAGACATAGTTTGAGTGATGATTAAAGGGACATGCAAACCAAAAATAGAATCCTATGCACTCCCCTAATTGACTGAATGAACCCTTCTGGCCACGGGAACCCCAGAGAAACCTGAAAAACTGAATTTCTAGCCATGACAGGAAGGGACACTGGACATGCCTCATTATACCCCTTCCCTTTTGGACTTCAGTGATAACTGATCACCAGTATTAACATTAAAATGGAGATCATAAGACTGACAAAATAGATGCTTTGTGGCAATAAGGTACCAAATTCCAAATTGACTTTGGTATAGCATCACATGGAAGATAGCAGACCCTGAAAGAAATCAAAATGTTTTATCCCAAAATATATTTCTTTAACATATTTTGAAATGGCCCTGCAAAGCTGTCCTTTCTGGAGGAAATTTACTTCTGTAAAGAATCTCCATTAATGCAGCCAGGACTTCCTCCATCTAGGAGAGACTAAGAGTCTGACACCTCTGACACCTTTAAAGGTCTGAAAAGAAATATTTATGATTTTTTTCTCTTTGAAGGCTGCTACCTGGAAGCTTCATCTACACAACAAAACAAGAACCTTGTCTTCTACAACCTCCTTATCTTTACTCAAGAATTTCTTTCTATTGACTTCAAGTCTTTAGACAAAGCTTAACTCTTTGAACTAATTGCCAATTAGAAAGTCTTTGAACCCACTTATGACCTGTAAACCTACCCTACTTCTCCCACCCCACCTCCAATTCAAGATGTCCTACCTTTTTGATCTGAACCAATGTATTGATTTAAGTATTTGCTTGTAATATTGCTCTCCATAAAATGTATAAAACCAAACTGTAAGTCAGTCATCAACCACCTCAGGCACCCTTTCTCAGGACCTCTTGAGACTGTTCCTTGGGCCACAGTTGCTTCTATTGGTTCAGAATAAACCTGTTTAAATATTTTACAGAGTTTTTTTTTTCCTCCATCAACAGACAGATAACCTCTTTATTTATTAACTTAATATTTATTCACTTATAACTGTGTGATTTTCTAACATTTTGGGGAACAGAGAGCAATTAAGAGGTCAAGAAAGCTGTTCCCAGAACTCTCAGAGGCCATAATCTTGAAGAACAAACCTAAAGTATCCTTTTTCCCCTACACAGCAGTAGTTACTTTATCTCATGAATAGGCCAAGAAATGCCATATTTAATATTCAGAAACATGAGAACAAAGTAAATCATAAAAAGCAACAACATATGAGTGAGATGATAGTAGTGCTTCCTCTCTCTCTTCACCTCCCCACTCAATTACCATAAACATTTGCATGAAGTAACCAGACAGTAAATACTGTAAAGACAAATGCACATTTAAAATCAGACACTTGCTCCTTTTGAAAATAAGAAAAAATATCTCTTTCTCTCCATTTACTTTCAGCATTTACTTTAGAAAACTTATTATTGCAAGTTCTTTCTCCTCTCTTTGAAATGTATATAAATTCTTTTGAAGACTAAATTGGCATTTTGTCAGCTATATAATCTAGAAATATCTTTCTCAAGTCCCTGGTAGCCATTTCTTTGAAATGTAAACATCAAGGAAGAGAGTACCTACATCTCCCAGTCTTTGAGGTAGGCTTAAGTCTGACTTAGGTGGGCACCTTGCTCCAAGTTGCAAAACTATTTCCTGTCCTAAATATATGAGAACTTTGAATTTCCTCTGGATAAAGCAAATTAACTAGCACAGTTAATTGTACCCAATGAACAGGTGCCATTATGGTAACCCATGTGTGACATATAGCACTGTCAAGTCCTCTTACTTGAGTTATTGTTGA
>NW_012098987.1:2477844-2494540 GCF_000951045.1 Mandrillus leucophaeus | reverse complement strand
GACCAAAGAGAATGAGATAGCCTCTGTTCCAAGGGTACTCAGGGTTTAGCTTGGAGGAGAACTATTACATCTTTAATTAATTTTGTATATATAAATAGTAATAAGAAGGAATGTCTTAGCTGTTAAATAGATGATTTGTGATTCTATATACAGTTGCTTCCCGGTATTTTGCTTCAATTTCATATTTTTAATGTTTTTCCAATTATGATATAAAGGGAGACTAAAACACTAAGTTCTAAGGAGGAACTTAAAATGTAAAAATTTCTACATGTTTTAGCCATGGATGAGAATATTTTTTAATAGACTGAAAATCTAGGACAAGAGTCAGCAATATTTTCTTAATGGAAAATTGAAAAAGAAAATTTAATTTCAAGGCAGGTCAAATTCAATTCTTTCCCCATAAGCAATGGTAAAACACTGGATGAAATATTAATACAACAAGAAGATTATCTAGGTCTTCTGTTTGTTCTCATGGCCCCAAAATACATCCAATCAAGTTGACTTCCTATTCCAAACAAGATTTTTTTTTCTTTTTGTCAAGATTGAAGCCATGTTTTGGAAATATGTGTACTGAGCTATAGCCACAATTAATAGATATGGACTTCCTAGATTGTTTTATTCTCAGTAACTATGAAAATCCATGTCTGTAGCCCACCTCATTTCACATCACAGTTGTAGTTCTACACATTTAAGTGCAGGACAGAATGGTCTTTGGAGTCATTCAGACCTAGGTTTAATTTCTCCTCTGCTCTTTGTTCAACCATGAGGATTTTAAGTAACATTTCCAGATCTCAAGCTCTTCAATTATGGAATGGGTGTAAAATTTACAATTCCATTAAGAGAATTAAGAAAAGATAAAATTTATGAAACATGATTAAATATTTAAAATCTCTGGTATGAAGTAGAAAAACATTAAGTATGTATTTCCTTTTGCTGTCTTGAAAACTCTAAAAATGATTCAGTAGAGGCTACAAAAGCTATTCTCAAACCTTTTGGTCTCATGACTCTATGCACTAAAAATTATTGATGAAGGCTGCGTGCGGTGGCTCTTGACTGTAATCCCAGCTACTCAGGAGGCTGAGGCAGGAAAATCGCTTGAACCTGGGAGGCAGAGGTGGCAGTGAGCCAAGATCGCATCACTGCACTCCAGCCTGGGTGACAGAGCAAGACTCCATTTCAATAAAAAAAAAGGAAACTAAATACTTTGCCACATATTGAAATGTTAGATAATTTATAGATAACTCTTACATAATGATAAGAACATTATCCCCAGTTAATGAATATTAGTAAAAGAGTCGTTTCTCTAAATATTAAACATTTTGTCTTTGAAAAATATTTAAATTGTCACCACTTCAAATGTTTTACTATCTCATGAGAAGTCAAATTCACTTTACTTCATGAGTTCCCTCCCCACCATATATCATTGGCCAGTGTATCAGAAAGAAAGGTGAATAGGAATATCTCTGGCTTTCAGCCGGAAAACCTTGAAGTATGTCCCTGCTCCATCGTCATGCTCTCTTGAGCACATTGCCTAAACTTTCTGAATTTCTTTTTGACTAGGGGTTGGAGGAAAAGAGAGGAAACAATTTTCTGTCCCATATGTGGATCTTTGGAGAGCATGGGGAGGAACAATCTTAGAAAGGGAGACACAAGAGAGATCAGGGCTTCAGCAGGAAGCCAAATAGAGCCAGAGCGAGAAAAAGAAATGTGACTTCTTTACAGAAATGTCTATTAGAGCCCTTTCCCCATTTTCAAACTTTGTTGGGTTTTTATTGTTGTTGTTGTTGTTGTTGTTAAGCTGTAGGAGTTTTTTATTCATATTTTGGCCCTTAGCTCCTTATTAAATATATGGTTTGTAAATATTTTCTCTCATTCTGTCGGTTGTCTTTTCATTCTGTCATTTGTTTTGCTCTACAGAAGCTTTTTAGTTTACAGCAATCCCATTTGTGTATTTTGGTTTTGTTTGTCTCTGCTTTTGGTATCATATCCAAGAAATCATTGACAACACCAATGTCAAGAAACTATACCCTACATTTTCTTCCAGTAGTTTTATAGTTTCAGTTTTTACATTTAAGCCTTTAATTCATTTTGGCTTTATTTTCGTGTTTGGTGTAAAATAGGTGTCCAATTTTATAATTTTGCATGTGGATAACTTGTTTTCCCAGCACCATTTATTGAAAAGACTCTCCTTTCCCTCAGTGTATGGCCAGTAAATACATGAAAAGGTGTTCAACATCACCAACCATCAGGGAAATGAAAACCAAAACCACACAAGATATCATCTCACACCTGTTAGTATGACCATTATATATATTTTTAAAAAAGATAATA
The DNA here is from genome assembly GCF_000951045.1 of Mandrillus leucophaeus. Taxonomy (NCBI): domain Eukaryota; kingdom Metazoa; phylum Chordata; class Mammalia; order Primates; family Cercopithecidae; genus Mandrillus; species Mandrillus leucophaeus. The sequence goes on along the minus strand of NW_012098987.1, from coordinate 2,492,209 downwards.
AGCATTGGTAAGGATGTGGAGAAAAGGGAATCCTTGTAAAACAGTGCAATCAAAAAGAATATGAAGGTTCTTCCAAAAGTTAAAAACAGAGCTACCATAGGACCTAGCAATCCCACTTGTGGGTGCATATCTAAAATATTAAAATAAATATCTTGACAAGATATCTGCAATCCTACATTCAATGCAGTGTTAGTTACAATAGCTATTGTAGAAAACCAAGATTAGAGAAAGACAACATAGTATAATACAATGGAATATTATTCAGCTTTTGAAAAGAGGGAAATCCTGCCATTTGTGACAAAACGTGGATGAATCTGAAGAACATTATTCTAAGTGAAATAAGACAGCCACAGAAGGACAAATACTGTGTGATTCCACTTAGGTGAGTTGTCTAAAATAGTCATAACCACAAAAAAAACAGATAGTAGGATGAAGGGTACCAGAGGCTGGCAGGGGTGGGAAATTGAGAGTTGATTTTCAATGGAAATAAACTTTCAGTTATGCTTGATGAATAAGTTCTAGAGATCTGCTGTACAACATAATACACATAGTTACCAATACAATACATCCAATCAAGTTGACTTCCTATTCCAAACAAGATTTTTTTTTCTTTTTGTCAAGATTGAAGCCATGTTTTGGAAATATGTGTACTGAGCTATAGCCACAATTAATACATATGGACTTCCTAGATTGTTTTATTCTCAGTAACTATGAAAATCCATGTCTGTAGCCCACCTCATTTCACATCACAGTTGTAGTTCTACACATTTAAGTGCAGGACAGAATGGTCTTTGGAGTCATTCAGACCTAGGTTTAATTTCTCCTCTGCTCTTTGTTCAACCATGAGGATTTTAAGTAACATTTCCAGATCTCAAGCTCTTCAATTATGGAATGGGTGTAAAATTTACAATTCCATTAAGAGAATTAAGAAAAGATAAAATTTATGAAACATGATTAAATATTTAAAATCTCTGGTATGAAGTAGAAAAACATTAAGTATGTATTTCCTTTTGCTGTCTTGAAAACTCTAAAAATGATTCAGTAGAGGCTACAAAAGCTATTCTCAAACCTTTTGGTCTCATGACTCTATGCACTAAAAATTATTGATGAAGGCTGCGTGCGGTGGCTCTTGACTGTAATCCCAGCTACTCAGGAGGCTGAGGCAGGAAAATCGCTTGAACCTGGGAGGCAGAGGTGGCAGTGAGCCAAGATCGCATCACTGCACTCCAGCCTGGGTGACAGAGCAAGACTCCATTTCAATAAAAAAAAAGGAAACTAAATACTTTGCCACATATTGAAATGTTAGATAATTTATAGATAACTCTTACATAATGATAAGAACATTATCCCCAGTTAATGAATATTAGTAAAAGAGTCGTTTCTCTAAATATTAAACATTTTGTCTTTGAAAAATATTTAAATTGTCACCACTTCAAATGTTTTACTATCTCATGAGAAGTCAAATTCACTTTACTTCATGAGTTCCCTCCCCACCATATATCATTGGCCAGTGTATCAGAAAGAAAGGTGAATAGGAATATCTCTGGCTTTCAGCCGGAAAACCTTGAAGTATGTCCCTGCTCCATCGTCATGCTCTCTTGAGCACATTGCCTAAACTTTCTGAATTTCTTTTTGACTAGGGGTTGGAGGAAAAGAGAGGAAACAATTTTCTGTCCCATATGTGGATCTTTGGAGAGCATGGGGAGGAACAATCTTAGAAAGGGAGACACAAGAGAGATCAGGGCTTCAGCAGGAAGCCAAATAGAGCCAGAGCGAGAAAAAGAAATGTGACTTCTTTACAGAAATGTCTATTAGAGCCCTTTCCCCATTTTCAAACTTTGTTGGGTTTTTATTGTTGTTGTTGTTGTTGTTGTTAAGCTGTAGGAGTTTTTTATTCATATTTTGGCCCTTAGCTCCTTATTAAATATATGGTTTGTAAATATTTTCTCTCATTCTGTCGGTTGTCTTTTCATTCTGTCATTTGTTTTGCTCTACAGAAGCTTTTTAGTTTACAGCAATCCCATTTGTGTATTTTGGTTTTGTTTGTCTCTGCTTTTGGTATCATATCCAAGAAATCATTGACAACACCAATGTCAAGAAACTATACCCTACATTTTCTTCCAGTAGTTTTATAGTTTCAGTTTTTACATTTAAGCCTTTAATTCATTTTGGCTTTATTTTCGTGTTTGGTGTAAAATAGGTGTCCAATTTTATAATTTTGCATGTGGATAACTTGTTTTCCCAGCACCATTTATTGAAAAGACTCTCCTTTCCCTCAGTGTATGGCCAGTAAATACATGAAAAGGTGTTCAACATCACCAACCATCAGGGAAATGAAAACCAAAACCACACAAGATATCATCTCACACCTGTTAGTATGACCATTATATATATTTTAAAAAGATAATAAGCATTGGTAAGGATGTGGAGAAAAGGGAATCCTTGTAAAACAGTGCAATCAAAAAGAATATGAAGGTTCTTCCAAAAGTTAAAAACAGAGCTACCATAGGACCTAGCAATCCCACTTGTGGGTGCATATCTAAAATATTAAAATAAATATCTTGACAAGATATCTGCAATCCTACATTCAATGCAGTGTTAGTTACAATAGCTATTGTAGAAAACCAAGATTAGAGAAAGACAACATAGTATAATACAATGGAATATTATTCAGCTTTTGAAAAGAGGGAAATCCTGCCATTTGTGACAAAACGTGGATGAATCTGAAGAACATTATTCTAAGTGAAATAAGACAGCCACAGAAGGACAAATACTGTGTGATTCCACTTAGGTGAGTTGTCTAAAATAGTCATAACCACAGAAAAAACAGATAGTAGGATGAAGGGTACCAGAGGCTGGCAGGGGTGGGAAATTGAGAGTTGATTTTCAATGGAAATAAACTTTCAGTTATGCTTGATGAATAAGTTCTAGAGATCTGCTGTACAACATAATACACATAGTTACCAATACGGTATAGCGCACTTAAAAATCTGTTAAGGAAGTGGATTTCATGTTAAGTGTCCTTACAACAACAACAACAAACAAAACAAAACAAAGAGAAACAAGGAAACTTTTCGAGGTGATAGTTATATCTCTTACTTGATTGTAGTGATGACCTCGCTGGTATATGCTTATGTCCAGGCTCATCAAATTGTGCAAATGTTAATTATGTGCAGCCTGTTTGTTTGTTTAACAGTTAAAAGGTCAATTAATCTGTTCTTTTAAAAACAAAAAAAGAAAAGAAAACATAAAGACAGACAGACAGGAAGAAAGACAAACAAGCAAGCAAGAAAATTGCACCACTCTCTTTGCCATCAAGAATTCTCAGATGGACCAGGCATTCCAGCACTTTGGGAGGCCGAGGCAAGAGGATCACTCAAAGCCAGAAGCTCAAGACCAGCCTGGGCAACATAGTGAGACCCTATCTCCACAAAAAATAAAATTAGCCCAGGCATGTTGTCACATGACTGTAGTCCCAGCTATTTGGGAGGCTGAGGGAAGAGGATCACTTGAGTCCAGGAGTTTGAGACTGCAGGGAGCTATGACTGCACCACAGTACTCTAGCCTGGGTGACAGAGCAAGGCCCTGTTTCAAAGAAAACAAAATAGATTTCTCAGACAGGCTGAGTGTAGGATCACACCTGTAATCCTAGCACTTTGGGAGGCTGAGGAGGGCGGATCACTTGATCCCAGGAATTTGAGACCAGCCTGGCTATCACTGTGAAACATCTCTATTAAAATACAAAACTTAGCCAGGGTGTGGTGGCACACACCTGTACTCCAGCTACTCTGGAGGCTGAGGTGGGAGAATCACTTGAACCTGGGAGTTGGAGGTTGGAATGAGCTGAGATTGTGCCATTGCACTACAGCCTGGGTGACAGAACAAAGCTCTGTCTTTAAAAAAAAAAAAAAAGAATTATCAGGCAGATGTTTTCTCACTCTGCATGGGATGGGATTTTCTCTTTTGCTTTTTTCTTTTATAGAGACAAGGTCTCACTATGTTGCCCAGGGTGGTCTGGACCCCTGAGTTCAAGTGATCCTCCTGCCTTGGCTTCCCAAAGTCTTGTGATCACAAGGCGTGAGCCACGGCATTCAACCGGCTTGGGATTTTCTATCAATCAGGGGCAAATCTCTCAAAAAACAAAGAAGAATTTAACTCATATTTGGATCATATATACAAAGTGCCTGACATATGGTAGATGCTACATAAGTTTTGGTTCTTTATCCGCACTTACTTATTCTGAAACAGGGTCTCTGTTTCACAGGCTGGAGTGCAGTGGTACTCTGTTGCCCAGGCTGGAATGCCGGTGGTACAATCTCTGCTCACTGTAGCCTTAACCTCCCGGGCTCAGGTAATTCTCCCACCTCAGCCTTCCGAGTAGCTGGCATTACAGGTGCGCACCACTATGCCCAGCTGTAAACAATTAAAAATCAAAGTACACACTTTGGAAGATAGAAAATCTCTGATTTTCTATCAGGGCAGTTCTAGTTTGTTATTATAGAGTGTATGAGCATTCACATACGCCCACACCCCAATTAAAGCACACAATCAAAGAATCCTTAAAAGAAGGGGAAATTAGGGCAGAGTAAAAGGATGCTAATTGTTGATAGTGAAAAACGTTTTTTGTGATAATAGAGACTAGCGAAAGCAAAACACATATTGCTTGTTTGTGAGACCACCGCGCACCCAGCAGTCTGACTTGATTGGAAGTTGTGTCAATGGTCCTCCATCAAAGACTATCATCGTGAATGATGTCTGAACAGATGTTTCACTGCAATTAAGAGAAGCCTTAAGTGATCCGCACAATGGCCATGTACTTTAGGTTATTTGCAAAAGTTTTATAAATTAAATTGTGACTTTAACTGAGAGAACTTTTAAATCTATAAGCAGTGAAAGAAAAGTTGAATTGACAGTGTTATCGAGAAAGGTGCCTCTCTCAGGTAAGAAGGGATTTGGAGAAACATAAAGGCTCGGGTTTTATTGAGCACACATGGACATAAACATGGGAACAATACACACTGTGGAATACTAGAGGATGGAGAGGTGGGTTAAAAGACTACCTGTCAGGTACTATGCTCACTACCTGAGTAATGAGATTCCTACTCCATACCTCAGCACCATGCAATATTTCCACGCAACACATGTGCACATGCACCCACTGCATCTAAAATAAAAGTCGAATTAATAAAATAAAACTTTTTTTAAAAGGCCAGGCGTGGTGACTCACACCTGTAATCCCAGAGCTTTGGGAGGTTGAGGTAGGTGTATCACCTTAGGGCAGGAGTTCAAGACCAGCCTGGCCAACATGGTAAAACCCCATCTCTACTAAAAATACAAAAAATTAGCCAGGCATGGTGGCACTTGCCTGTAATCCCAGATACTTGGGAGGCTGAGGAAGATGAATTGCTTGAACCCAGGAGGCAGAGGTTGCAGTGAACCGAGATCATGCCATGGCACTCCAGCCTGGGCAACAAGAGAGAAACTCCATCTCAAATAAATAAATAAATAAATAAATAAATAAACGCACCTTGTTTTTTTCCTCCAATCCCACCTGCCCTGGCCCCTATTTAAGACATAAACTATCACTAGTTTATATAACAACTGTCAAAAATAACAAACCAAAAAAAAGAGCTAGGAAGACTAGCTCTTTTGTTTTTTATGGCTCCTAAGAAGTCAGGGTGACATCTGGTGGACAGACAGTCTTAACATATCTATCAAGACAGTCTACATTTCTATCTGACTCCCGCTTTAAAAGTTCTCAAAGAGTCAACAATTTGAAAAGGAAGTTGTGCCTCAACTGGACAGAAAACGTGACTCTGAACCCCAAACACAAACTGTTCAAAGTGGATCCTCACAATTAAATAGTTGGATCTAGAGATACCGCTGATGCTGTAAATGCACATATCCAAGATGATGCTTGGCTCTGAATAAAAAGAAAGATTTGTGCTTTGTTTTGCTAAAGGACAGTTTTTAAGAGGATGTAATTGCGACTCTCCTATAAAACGAATTGTGTCAAACATTTTAGTTAACTCTTTTAGTCATGTAAAGAAAAGGAAGACATTGAAATGCACAAATATAAAATACATGCTCAGCTCATGAATCCACCCACAGTAAAGTATGACGAAAGCGTAAGGTGCCAGATGGGAAAGCTGAATGAAAGGTCTATGCAGCATAACTGAAGCCAAATCAGAAAAAAATCTTGCAAGTCAATAGGAGAGCAGATACTTTTTTAAAGAAAATGGGAAGCCATTGTGATTTTAAGTAGAAGAATGACATAATCTAACTTGTGCCACAGAAAATTAATCTGGCACTCATGTGGCGCATGGATTACAACTTGGAGAAAGACAGAAGGCAGGATCCAGGTTAAGAGGCTGGCACAGTATTCCAGGTAAGAAATGATGAAGAGCTAACATAAGCAGCGGCATGGGGAGGAGAGGGAAGGAGACACATTTGAGAAGCATCTATGGAAGGTGGAGCTCTCTAACTTCACAAACCTGCAAGGGCAGATTGAGTTATATGCACCCTTATCTTCTAATCTTATTAACTCCAAGTGCCACCTGCAGAAGCAGCACTTCCTCTGCACAGACACTCCAAAAAATGTCCGGGAGTCTGCAACCGATTTCTTATATACGCTTACAGAACAACAACAAAAATATCAGGTTGCTACTTGCTGTTAGCATCTTCCACGATGAAATCAGAAATTTGCTGATTTTCCCTGGCCACCAGTGCTCTCGGTCCTCAGAGTACAGCACATGCCCAGCAATCTGTTATTAAGTGGAAAGGAGTTTCCTCCCCCAGCCCATACCCCTATTGTATTTAATTGAGGGGTGTCCATAGCAGGATAGATTGAGCAATGGTGTGCTATAGAGTTTAGCAACAGGAGTCTTTAGGGTACAAACAATTCATTTTTTTCCAGGGAACACACATATCACCAGGATAGCTGAACTGTAATGTGTTTACCTACCAGTTACTACACTGCACCTTGCACCCCTCTAACCCTTAGTCCCTTTGGGTGAGCCTGAAGGTCCATGCTAGATAACTTCCCTGCTTAGAATGAATTCTCTCTGTGTGTATTAGGTTGGTGCAAAAGTAATTGCGATTTTGTCATTACTTTTAATACCTATACTTTCTTACCTGCCTATAACCTAACTCGCAATCTGGCAGCCCTGTCTGAACTCCAAATATGGACAGAGTTCATGCTTTACATCCTTCAGTGTCCTCAATTTTCCTGAAAATCAGTCTGTCAGAACAATTAGAGGTCATGGAGATAAGATGAGAAGAAAAAACCAGCTCTACATATTAGCCACATCAGAATCTAGCTCTAAACCAGCTGAAATCTCTATTACACCTCAGGTAACAGGCATCAGTAAAACACAGACATCAATAAAATACAAATGTAAACAATTAAGTATAGAATGTGAGGGAAAGAATGTACGCAAAGAGGTCTCCGAGATCTCTAACTTAAGTAACTAAAAGCCTCCATCAAAAAGGTGGGTACGGGGAAGGAATACAGAAAGTAAAGCAAACGTTTAGGTTATGAAGTGAACTCAGCTTCATGGAATATCCACATTCCAGTGGAGGTATCTGGAAGACTAGAGCTCCTCCAAGCATAATACATCCCAACAAACCTGGAACACTTTAAAAAACACATCTAGGGAACTTGTATTGGAGCCCATACATCCCTCTCTTTAACAAATTCTTTAAAATTCTTTAAAGGCGCTCTTAAAATTTACCAAAATACCAACAGTGATTGTCTCCAGGAAAGCTGGCTTCGGGTAAGATCTATAGTTGCAAGCACTAGAAAAAAAAAATCTAGTTGTTTTAAACAGTAAAAAGGAGATTTAGAAAGAAGATTTTAAGTAGTTTACAGACTCTTGAGGCAGGAAGTGGTTGGGTGTGACACAAAGGGCTAAAGGAAGCCAGTTCAAGAAGCCAAGAGCAATGTTCAAAATCATCCCAAAAGCAGTTTAGTGAGGTCCCACTGTGCCATCCATTGTTTGAAAATTTCCTCAATTTCAAATTTCATTGAAACTCAATGAACCCCAATTCCCAAATGAACTGGGCCAGGGACAGGGCAGGGCTTCATCACTGCCCCCTGCATCACTGATGTTGCTGCTTCAGGAGCGAAGGTCACTGCCACTCCCTGGTGCCTCACCTCTTACCAGTGTGGATTCTTTCCTGCTTATGCTCTCTTATTATCAGACCCACATGTGGCGCAGTGCCTCACTCATGTGTCCACATCCCAGCTGCAAGAGGAGGTAGGGAAAGCAGGGATTTTCACCTCTATAGCGAAAGAGGTTCTGATGTCAGGCAAACCAAAAGAGATGAAAAACGGATACAACAGTGATTTTTTGGGGCAATGTTTTCTGGTTCTTTATGCTTCTCCATATGTTCTACATTTTCTATAATGAAGAGGGTTAAATAATCAGGAAAAAAGTTTAAATAAACTGACACTGGAGATTCTATTTCAGGTGGTTTTTTTGTTTGTTTGTTTTGTTTTGGTTTGGTTTGGTTTGGTTTTTTTAGCACGTCTGTCTAGTATTGCTTCTCCCTCTAGTGGAGACTAAAGGAAATACACAGGAGGATGACTTCGGATGGTTCTGTAACTTTACTACAGTTAGAGTAAAATGTACTATCACTCCATTTCATAGGTAAGTAAACTGGATCTAAGAGATAAGAGACAGCTTACCAAAGGGACATATGAACTTAATGGTAAAGCCAGTCCTACAATCAAGATATCTTGATTTAGGTTTCTATTTTGTGCTCTCTCATAAAGAGCATGACTGTAGACTATATGGCATGATTTGAGGGGCATTCAGAATCCCCGAGTTAATTCTCTGTTTGTTCGTTTTTAATAGAACACAAGAATTAGCTATGACTAAAATAATAAGTGGGTTTAGCAATTATCCGCAGTATTTCATCTTCAGTGAAAATAAATGTGAGAGGAAGCATTGTTAGAGAATAAGAGTGCAAACTTTGAGACAAAACTTCCTGGATTTGATCCCAGCCCTTCCATTTGCTGAAAGGAGCCCTCGAAAAACAAAAATTGCAGCTGGCGAGATCGGAAAATGTACAGCTTCCTGCCTGAGGACAATCTCGAGTCTGCACAGCAGCTCAGGGCAGCAGAACATCGCAGCCTTACTGCTCTGAAGCATAAAACGCCAGAGTTTAGGGTTTGGAGAGCAGTCAGAAAGCTTGAAAGAGAAGGGGTTATGTAGCAGGTGCGTCCCAAAATATGCAGCTGATATTGACCTGAAATGTAGGCTGACCACTCGGCAAAACTTCACAGGGGAACTAGTTAAAAAGCAGCAGCTGGAAACTACAGATCCTAGGGAAACTGTTGACTGCAGGTGACACAAATGGAGTTTGAGTCCAGTCATGTTAATTGTTGACTGGAATAAAAATCAGCGTTCTCTGAGTCTATTATGTATCATTCATGCAAAGAAATGGAAGCACGTGACCAACACTAAAGAACAAAAAGACTCAAATAAACCCATCTCAAAATGACTCAAATAGTACAATTAGCAGAGAAATGAAAGAAAAGTAATGGATATAAATAAATGAAAATACTAAACAAAAATAGCTCCTCTTGGCTGTGATAGTTTCTCAGACTTTCTCGCATTTTTTTAACTTTAGCAATTTTGAGAAGCATTGGTCAGTTATGTTGCAGGATGCTCCTTTATTAGAATTTGTCTGATGATTTTTTTCTCATTATTAAACTGGGATTATGAGTTTTAGAGAGAAAGATAACAGAGGTTAAGTGCCATTTTTGTTATAACATATCAAGGGTATAGACTATTAACATGATTTATGACTAATAATGGTGACCTTGATCACCAGACTGAAATAGTGCTTGAAAAGATACTCCTTTTTCTCCCATTTCATTCTGTACTTTTTGGAAGGAAGTCACTATGCGCACCCCACACTTAAAGAGTAGAGTTATGCTTCACCTTGTTGGATGGGGGAGTACCCGCATAATTATTTGGAATTATTCTACATGGGAGATTTGTCTCTTCTTCCTATTTATTTTTCAATCATTTATTTATATCAGTATTCATTCATGGATATTTATTTTTTACTTTGGGTTATCATCCAGTACTACTTGTTTTCTTTTGTTACTCAAATTCTTTCAGCTTTGGACATTGGGAGCTCTTTCAGTTGGCTCATCCAGGGCTGCTGTAACCAATGACCAGAAACTCCATGGCTTAAACAACAGAAATGTATTTCCTCAAAATTCGAATGGCAAGAAGTCCAAAATCAGTTTTACTGAGACAAAAACCAAGTGATGGCCAACCTGTGCTCTCTCTGGAGGTGAGAAGTTATTCCTTGCCTCTTCCAGTTTCTGGCGATGCCAGCAATCCTCCCTTGTCTTGTGGCTGCCTCACTTCTATCCCTGCCTCCCTGATCACATGACTTCTTCTTCATCCCTGTGTCTGGGTCAGATCTCTCTCTGCCTGCTTATAAAGATACATGTCAACTGGGCGCGGGGGCTCACATCCACAATTCCAGCACTTTGGGTGGCCGAGGTGGGTGGATCACTTCAGGTCAAGAGTTCGAAACCAGCCTGAACAACATGGTGAATCCCCATCTCTACAAAGAAAACAAACAAACAAAATTAGCCCGGCGTGGTGGCGTGTGCCTGTAGTCCCAGCTACTCGGCAAACTGAGGCAGGAGTACTGCTTGAACTAGGAGGCGGAGACTGCAGTGAATTGAGATTACAACACTGCACTCCATCCTGGGCGACAGAGCGAGACTCTGTCTCAAAATAGAAAAACAGAAAAAAGATACATGTGATTGTATTTAGGGTCCAGCCAGATTATCTGAAATAATATTCCTTATTCACTCTGCAAAAACCATTTTTCCTCATGAGGTAGCATTACCAGGTTACACGGAATAGAAACTGATACCTTTCGGGGGGCGTTATTTAGCTTAATACAGCTCTTGTGTCACTTTGACATACCCACATCAAGGTAGTTTGTGGGTTTCTTTTCTGTTCTGTTTGTTTTTCAAGCATTGCCTTACACTCTAACACTACAAGATGCTCCAGGCTCATCTTGTGTATTTCCTGCTACAGTCCTAGAATTAGCCATTGCTCCAAGGAACCCTACTTCCTTGCATTGGAGAATGGTATTAGAAACCATGATCTGGGTGCTAGATATGCTAGTTGCTACTAGAGTGTTGCTTCTTTTAGGATCTCTAAACTGACAGAGCAAAAAAATAGATGTGTGTCCTAACCCATGTATATACACATACTCATAAATATTTCTACGGGCAATCACCTGTATCTCTTTTAAATTAAACATGAGTTCTTACTAAGGTAATCCATTACCATAGGCATCATTCCAGCCTTCTCACCTTGCTTATCTGTGTATTCTCAAAATGACACTGAGAAACCTGGCTCCCACCATCCAGCATTCCTTGTTCAGTTCTAGTATCCATGTATGGCAGTATGAGAATCATTACTCCATATCCTTAGGGGAAACAAATGGATCAACTCCACACAGTGCTTATGTGCAGTTCCTTTTGCCTTTAGTTTCACAGACTCCACTTATTTATTTCCAAAGTTACTTAGGTCAGCAACTTTTCCCCAAATCCCTCTGTGTGCTTGATTCATACATTTGTGATACAGCTAGATTATCTTCTCACAATATGCATTTTTTTCCTGTGACTCCAAAACATCCTGATGGATTTTCTAATTTGCATACATTAACATTTATTCCCTTTATTGTCAAGTTCTATGAGTTTTGATAAATGCATAATGTCATGTATCCACTGTTACAGCATCATACGGGATTGTATTACCACCCTAAAAATCCCGCGTACTTCACCTATTCATCCCCCCAACCACAACCCACACACACACCAAAATCCTTAGCTATCACTGATAATTTTCTAGTCTCTATAGTTTTAGCTATTCCAGAATGTCATATATCTGGAATCAGCAAACATTTTGAATTTGGCTTTCTGCACTTAAAAATGTGCATTTAAGGTTCTTCCAAGTGTTTTCAAGGCATAATCACTCATTTCCTCTTATAATTGAATAATATCGTATTGTAAGGCCGGGCGTGGTGGATCATGCCTGTAATCCCATCCCTTTAGGAGGCTGAGGTAGGTGTATTACCTGAGATCAGGAGTTCGAGACCGGCCTAACCAACATGGAGAAACCCCGTCTAAAAATACAAAATTAGTCAGGTCTAGTGGCACATGCTTGTAATCTCAGCTACTCGGTAGGCTGAGGCAGGAGAATCTGTTGAATCTGGGAGGTGGAGGTTGTGGTGAGCCGAGATCACGCCATTGCACTCCAACCTGGGCAATAAGAGTAAAACTCCGTCTCAAAAAAAAAAAAATTATATATATATGTCCAAAATCAGTTTTACTGAGACAAAAACCAAGTGTTGGCCAACCTGTGCTCTCTCTGGAGGTAAGAAGTTATTCCTTGCCTCTTCTAGTTTCTGGTGATGCCAGCAATCCTCACTTGACTTGTGGCTGCCTCACTTCCATCCCTGCCTCCCTGACCACATGGCCTCTTCTTCATCCCTTCACATATATATATATATATGTGTGTGTGTGTATGTGTGTGTGTGTGTGTATATACACAGAGACACTATTATATGGCTATACCACTATTTGTTTATCCACATACTTTTGTGTTTTTTAAAAAGTTTTCCAGCTTCATTGAGGCATAATTGACAAATGAAATTATATAAATTTAAAGTGTATAATGTGATAATTTGACATGTGTATATTGTGAAATGATGATCACAATTAGGTTAGTTAACACATCAATCACTTCACCTAGTTACCTTTTGTGTGTACATGTGTGTGGTATGAACAGTTTAAGATCTCTATTAACAATTTAAAGTGTACAATACAGTACTGTTAACTATAGTCACCATGCTATACATTAGATCCCCAGAACGTATTCATCTTATAACTGAAAGTTTGTGCCCTTTTGCCAACATTTCCCCATTTCCTCCAGCCCCAGCCCCTGGCAATCACCATTTTATTCTCTATTTCTATGGGTTCAACTTTTTAAAATTCTACATGTAAGTAAGGTAATACAGTATTTGTGTTTGTCTGACTCGTTTTGCTTGGCATAATGCCCTCAAGATTCATCTATGTTGTCACAAATCATGGTATTTCCTTCTTTAGTAAGGATGAATGATATTCCATTTTCTGTATATAACACAATTTCTTTCCCTATTCATTTATCAACTGACATTTAGGTTGTCCCCATGTCTTGGCTACTGTGAATAATGCTGCAATGGACATGAGAGTGCAGATTCTCTTAGAGATACTAATTTCATTTCCTCGGGATACATGCCCAGGAGTGGGATTGCTGGGTCATATGGTAGTCCTGGTTTTAATTTTTTGAAGAACTTCCATACTGTTTTCCATAATGGATGTACCAATTTACATTCTCACCAACAGTGTACAAGGATTCCCTTTTCTCCACATCCTTGCCAACATTTGTCTCTTGTCTTCTTGATGATAGCCATTCTAACTGGTGTGGTTATATCTCTCATTGCAGATTTCATTTGCATTTCCCTGCTGATTAGTGATGTTGACCACCTTTTCATAATATACTTTTGTGTATTAGCCTTGTATCCCTTGCTATAATCACTTATTAGTTTCAGGGGTTGGTTTTTGGGTGGTTTTGGGGGGTTGTGGCATGTTTTTTTGGTCAACTAATTGCAATTGTTTAGATACACAATCATGTCATCTGTGAACCAAAATGGTTTTATTCCCTTTTTTCCTAATCTGCGTCACTTTTATTTCATTTGATTTTCTTATTACACGATCTATGAGTTCTAGCACAAGACTGAATAGGAGTGGTGAGAAAAGCCATAGTTACCTTGTTGTTCCTAATTTTAGGAGAAAAGTATTTAATTTTTCACTAGTAAGTATCATGTTGGCTGTAGGTTGTTTTAGATATTCTTTATCAAGTTGAGAAATCTCACCCAATTCTAGCTTGAATAGAGTTTTCATCATAAATCGATATTGTATTTTGCCAAATGCTTCTTCTGCATTATTTGAATGATCGTATCAGTTTTCTTCCTTAGCCTGTTGATGTGATTGGTTGTGTTAATTGATAATCAAATGTTGTATCAGCCTTGCGTATTTGGAAGATATCCTGCTTGTTTGTGATATCCAGCTCTTTCTGTATATTATTACAATCAATTTGCCATTACTTTGTTCAGGATTTTTTATCTATATTTTTGAGAGATATTAGTCTATAAGTTTCCTTGTTGTAATGTCTCGGTATTGGGATAATGCAGGCCTCTTAAGAATTAGGAAATGATCCCTACTCTTTGTGTTTCTGAGATTGTGGAGTATCATTGGTGTACGTCATGAACACTTCTT